>NC_139014.1:18155864-18623543 GCF_964374135.1 Grampus griseus | reverse complement strand
CATCAGCCCCATCTTTCTTCTTTTTCCACAGCTTAGTTTCTCCCCAGAGGGAGGTGCACCGTTCCTGGAAGTACTGCAATACCAGGTCGATGCGTGGAGTGGACGGAGCAAGCTCCTATTCCAACTCCCTGCTCCAAAAATCCATTTAATATATTGTCCTCGGATAGAGGACGTATCAGATATTAAACTGATAAGAACAGATACTACACTTGATCTTAGCCAAAAGGCCGAGAAGCGATACCGTTGCCACCGCCTTCAGCCAGCACACCCCTCTTCTCCCTCGCCTTTCAGCTCACGGTGAGGAAACTCATCCTCAAACGAAAGCCCGCCCTCTTCCCTAGACTTCACGGCGTCCTATTGCCACAACTTGTAACACATACCTAGTTTGTCAGATCCTTTAAACTTATTGGGGGCTTTTAGGCTTTCTATTCGCCCATGCCTCCCCCGGACAAACTGCCAAGCAATTTGCATGCCCCGCCCACAAGCGCGCACGTTTCCTGCTCCCCGTGTGCGCCCTCTCGCGGTGGAACCGAAACAAGCGAGTACCCGGAAAGTTCCTTCCGCCTGCTTTGCCGGGAAACGCCCAGAGCGAGAGAGACGCACAGAGTTCTACCAGGTTTTGCTTTCCAGCATTTCTTTTGCTTCTCATTTTTTTTCCCCAAACATACAGCTACCTTGAAAGAGTCTTACAAGTGGACACCCACCCACCACCTAACGTCGTCTTACTGTTGTACGGACGCATACGCACATGCGTTGGCTATGTTTAAGTTCTAAGGTCAATTTTTAATAACGTCGTTTCCCACAGTCCTTTATTTTCCCTTCTATCAGTTATTCACAAAAAGACTTAAATATAAGGAAAAACAAGACGAAACAAAGCAGGTCCTTCTTGTGTCAGGGCCTACTGGGTCCCGGAGAGCAAATGTGCCTATTTTTCCCTGGATACTGAGAGATAAGGGGAGCCCCATCAGCCTGGCTGTGTTTTTTGCCACCTACGGTCAGTTCAGTGGCACAGGTGCAGCCCAGAGTGGTTAGGAGGTGGAGGTTGGCCGCGTGAGTCTCACAGCGCGGGCACGGGGCGAGGCAGCCGAGGGGGGTGGGGGGAATCTTCGTGCGGGGGGAGTTGTCTGGATGAGGGGTGGGGGTGAAGGGACGCTGAAAGGTGTGCCGACAAAACAATGACTCAATAGTCAATCTAAGAAGGAAACGGGAAATTTTCTTCGAGCCCACCTGAGGGTTATAACCGGGGAGACGGTCTTTCCGAAAGCTCTGAGGACCGTTGCGAAGAGGTAATGTACTTTTCTCCCCGCCCCACCCCCGGGCCGCGTGGCTTGCGGGATTGTGGGATTTGGGATCTTAGTTCCCCCACCAGGGATTGAACCCGGGCCCTCCGCGGTGAGAGCGTCGAGTCTTACCCACTGGACCGCCAGGGAAGTCCCACGTGATACTTTCTGTTTTTAATTGAAGTATAGTTGATTTACAATGTTTCAGGTGTACAGCAAATTGATTCAGATATATTTATTTGCTTTTTATTATATATTCTTCAGATATATAATATATATTCCTTTTCAGATATACATACACGCTGCATATATTATATAGTATCATATAGTCTTTTCAGATTCTTTTCCATTATAGGTTACTACAAGATATTGAATATAGTTCCCTGTGTTATACGGGAGGTCCTTGTTGTTTCACTCTTTTATGTATAGCAGTGTGTATCTCTTAATACCGAATCCCAAATGTATCCCTCTCCTCCTCACTTTCCCCTTTGGTAACCGTAAGTATATGTGATTTTAGGGAAGGGGTAAGTGCAATCAAGCACACATCTTGGTAAAAGGCTACAGCTACTCAGAAGGAACAGATACCTTAGGTAAGGGTTTTAGTGCTTTTCTAAGTCTGGGAAGCATGCAAGAAACTGGGTGCATAAAATTTTCTCTTGCAGATATCTAACTCTCTGAGGTCTGGTTCTGTCAGTTTCCTCCTCATCCTGATCTCCACCCTGAATCCCTTTCGGGGTGGGTGGGAGGTAGGTCAGCAACTATAGAGACTAATGACTTGATCCTTGTAGAACTGGATGGTGGGTAATTCTTTATTTTACAGTCCCTTCCCTTTCGGTCTTAATTTCCACCAGGGCCAAGGGGGCATTTCGTAACCAAGCTGTGCCACTCGCTAAGAATGCTCGTTCCCAGGTCAGGTGAGGGTTTCGTTGATAGGCCACTCAATGTGCTATTGGTGGACTAGGCCCTGTTAACAACAACCAAAAGCCTCTGGACTGCCTGTCTTACTAGCCTGTTATGGTCCAGGAAACAGTGCCCTCTTGTCGCTCCTTCCCTCATCTAGAGGTACACTATCGCATTCATTGCTCTTATAGAACTGGGTATTCGATCTATCACTGCAAGTCCCCAAGTCATCGTTATTTCTGATCTCAGATGGCCGCCAGGGAAGTCCCAAAACAAGAAAAATTTAAACAAAGCTTTTTTCCTCTGTTCATTTGTGCCTCCTCCCTCCCCTCTAGTGTGCATTGCGCACCTATGTTATGCATGAACAGACCTCCCTAAGAGCAGAAATACTTCCTGGACCATAAAGATCCATATTTTTTTTGTCCTTCTGGCACTAGCCAGATAACTCCTTAGAAGATAACATTCCTTCCTCTATCATTTCAGGGGTCAGGACTGTAAGGTCGGATCTTAACAAACGGCACCGCGAAACAGAGGAAAGCTACAAGTGAGCTTTATTAGGGAGCGCTCCCGGGCGAGGTTCACTGGTCCGAGAGAAAGGGGCCAGAGAAGTCGCGTCCAGTACTGGATGAGGGGGATTTTTATTGGGGTAAAAGCAGAAGGCGGCTTGCAAGGGGAGGGGGTGGTTTGCTATACAGGGTAATTCCTTATTTGGTGAGGATACAGCAAATTCCTTATTTGGTGAGGGCCAGGTGTTGGTTGGTCTGTTGTGGGGCGTAAGCCCATTTTCCCTTCCCGTCAGCCCCATTGTTTTCTGGGCAGGAAGTTAGAGTCTCTTGTTAATTCCCATAACAGGTGAGGTCGTTATGTACCGATGCCTCTCCTTCCTCATACTGGTCGATGTTTTCTCTTATCCCCCGGGCCTCCTTTCACCCGGGCCAACAGACCTTACAAGGATAACCCACCACTCACCTTGTATGTGCACACACCCTCGGTGAACTTTATGTAAAATGCCAATTAATCATTTCCCTCAAAGATAACAATTGCTGCAGGGACTTCCCTGGTGGTCCAGTGGTTAAGGATCCCCCCTAGATCTAGTCTCTTTACCAAGTGCTTTAACCCCTCTGCTTCTAGCATCACACTCTCCAATCACCTTCCTCCTTCCCTCCCCCTCCCTCCTCCCTCTCCCTCCCCCTCTCCCTCCCTCAGCTACCCTTTGGTACCTGCCACCTGATGAAATAAAATTCATATTTTAAGGCAAGAAAATTTTTTTTTTAATATTTATTTATTTTGGCTGCACTGGGTCTTAGTTGCAGCACTCAGGATCTTTGTTGCAGCATGTGGACTTCTTAGTTGCGGCATGCATGTGGGATCTAGTTCCCTGACCAGGAATTGAACCCAGCCCCCTGCATTGGGAGCAGGATCCTTAACCACTGGACCACCAGGGAAGTCCCTGCAGCAATTGTTATCTTTGAGGGAAATGATTAATTGGCATTTTACATAAAGTTCACCGAGGGTGTGTGCACATACAAGGTGAGTGGTGGGTTATCCTTGTAAGGTCTGTTGGCCCGGGTGAAAGGAGGCCCGGGGGATAAGAGAAAACATCGACCAGTATGAGGAAGGAGAGGCATCGGTACATAACGACCTCACCTGTTATGGGAATTAACAAGAGACTCTAACTTCCTGCCCAGAAAACAATGGGGCTGACGGGAAGGGAAAATGGGCTTACGCCCCACAACAGACCAACCAACACCTGGCCCTCACCAAATAAGGAATTTGCTGTATCCTCACCAAATAAGGAATTACCCTGTATAGCAAACCACCCCCTCCCCTTGCAAGCCGCCTTCTGCTTTTACCCCAATAAAAATCCCCCTCATCCAGTACTGGACGCGACTTCTCTGGCCCCTTTCTCTCGGACCAGTGAACCTCGCCCGGGAGCGCTCCCTAATAAAGCTCACTTGTAGCTTTCCTCTGTTTCGCGGTGCCGTTTGTTAAGATCCGACCTTACAGTCCTGACCCCTGAAATGATAGAGGAAGGAATGTTATCTTCTAAGGAGTTATCTGGCTAGTGCCAGAAGGACAAAAAAAATATGGATCTTTATGGTCCAGGAAGTATTTCTGCTCTTAGGGAGGTCTGTTCATGCATAACATAGGTGCGCAATGCACACTAGAGGGGAGGGAGGAGGCACAAATGAACAGAGGAAAAAAGCTTTGTTTAAATTTTTCTTGTTTTGGGACTTCCCTGGCGGCCATCTGAGATCAGAAATAACGATGACTTGGGGACTTGCAGTGATAGATCGAATACCCAGTTCTATAAGAGCAATGAATGCGATAGTGTACCTCTAGATGAGGGAAGGAGCGACAAGAGGGCACTGTTTCCTGGACCATAACAGGCTAGTAAGACAGGCAGTCCAGAGGCTTTTGGTTGTTGTTAACAGGGCCTAGTCCACCAATAGCACATTGAGTGGCCTATCAACGAAACCCTCACCTGACCTGGGAACGAGCATTCTTAGCGAGTGGCACAGCTTGGTTACGAAATGCCCCCTTGGCCCTGGTGGAAATTAAGACCGAAAGGGAAGGGACTGTAAAATAAAGAATTACCCACCATCCAGTTCTACAAGGATCAAGTCATTAGTCTCTATAGTTGCTGACCTACCTCCCACCCACCCCGAAAGGGATTCAGGGTGGAGATCAGGATGAGGAGGAAACTGACAGAACCAGACCTCAGAGAGTTAGATATCTGCAAGAGAAAATTTTATGCACCCAGTTTCTTGCATGCTTCCCAGACTTAGAAAAGCACTAAAACCCTTACCTAAGGTATCTGTTCCTTCTGAGTAGCTGTAGCCTTTTACCAAGATGTGTGCTTGATTGCACTTACCCCTTCCCTAAAATCACATATACTTACGGTTACCAAAGGGGAAAGTGAGGAGGAGAGGGATACATTTGGGATTCGGTATTAAGAGATACACACTGCTATACATAAAAGAGTGAAACAACAAGGACCTCCCGTATAACACAGGGAACTATATTCAATATCTTGTAGTAACCTATAATGGAAAAGAATCTGAAAAGACTATATGATACTATATAATATATGCAGCGTGTATGTATATCTGAAAAGGAATATATATTATATATCTGAAGAATATATAATAAAAAGCAAATAAATATATCTGAATCAATTTGCTGTACACCTGAAACATTGTAAATCAACTATACTTCAATTAAAAACAGAAAGTATCACGTGGGACTTCCCTGGCGGTCCAGTGGGTAAGACTCGACGCTCTCACCGCGGAGGGCCCGGGTTCAATCCCTGGTGGGGGAACTAAGATCCCAAATCCCACAATCCCGCAAGCCACGCGGCCCGGGGGTGGGGCGGGGGAGAAAAGTACATTACCTCTTCGCAACGGTCCTCAGAGCTTTCGGAAAGACCGTCTCCCCGGTTATAACCCTCAGGTGGGCTCGAAGAAAATTTCCCGTTTCCTTCTTAGATTGACTATTGAGTCATTGTTTTGTCGGCACACCTTTCAGCGTCCCTTCACCCCCACCCCTCATCCAGACAACTCCCCCCGCACGAAGATTCCCCCACCCCCCCTCGGCTGCCTCGCCCCGTGCCCGCGCTGTGAGACTCACGCGGCCAACCTCCACCTCCTAACCACTCTGGGCTGCACCTGTGCCACTGAACTGACCGTAGGTGGCAAAAAACACAGCCAGGCTGATGGGGCTCCCCTTATCTCTCAGTATCCAGGGAAAAATAGGCACATTTGCTCTCCGGGACCCAGTAGGCCCTGACACAAGAAGGACCTGCTTTGTTTCGTCTTGTTTTTCCTTATATTTAAGTCTTTTTGTGAATAACTGATAGAAGGGAAAATAAAGGACTGTGGGAAACGACGTTATTAAAAATTGACCTTAGAACTTAAACATAGCCAACGCATGTGCGTATGCGTCCGTACAACAGTAAGACGACGTTAGGTGGTGGGTGGGTGTCCACTTGTAAGACTCTTTCAAGGTAGCTGTATGTTTGGGGAAAAAAAATGAGAAGCAAAAGAAATGCTGGAAAGCAAAACCTGGTAGAACTCTGTGCGTCTCTCTCGCTCTGGGCGTTTCCCGGCAAAGCAGGCGGAAGGAACTTTCCGGGTACTCGCTTGTTTCGGTTCCACCGCGAGAGGGCGCACACGGGGAGCAGGAAACGTGCGCGCTTGTGGGCGGGGCATGCAAATTGCTTGGCAGTTTGTCCGGGGGAGGCATGGGCGAATAGAAAGCCTAAAAGCCCCCAATAAGTTTAAAGGATCTGACAAACTAGGTATGTGTTACAAGTTGTGGCAATAGGACGCCGTGAAGTCTAGGGAAGAGGGCGGGCTTTCGTTTGAGGATGAGTTTCCTCACCGTGAGCTGAAAGGCGAGGGAGAAGAGGGGTGTGCTGGCTGAAGGCGGTGGCAACGGTATCGCTTCTCGGCCTTTTGGCTAAGATCAAGTGTAGTATCTGTTCTTATCAGTTTAATATCTGATACGTCCTCTATCCGAGGACAATATATTAAATGGATTTTTGGAGCAGGGAGTTGGAATAGGAGCTTGCTCCGTCCACTCCACGCATCGACCTGGTATTGCAGTACTTCCAGGAACGGTGCACCTCCCTCTGGGGAGAAACTAAGCTGTGGAAAAAGAAGAAAGATGGGGCTGATGCGTAGCTGGCCCCTCGCGCTACTGTGACGTATATGTCCAGCGTCCACGTGTTGGTCACTGCGTTCGCGTTTCCGCATGTTTTTTTTGTTGTCACGGGTGGTTGCTGCTGGGTTTTGCTACTTTGCCCGCTCCTACGCATTTTTTCGTGGCGTGCGGACGGTTACCGTCAGTATTTACCTAGCGGCCGCCCGCAATCACAAAGATTTTAACACGGTAAGCAAGCGATTGCTCCGCAAGCATCCACCAGGTCTGCGTTGGGGGTGGAGACGTCGGGAGAAGCGGTTCCCCCCCGCTTCATTTCAGCTTCGCTGCTGGTTGTTACTCGGCAGGCTGGGGCCTGTGCCGCCCCAGCGTCGCTGGGTGAGGCGGCGTGCCGCAGAGCGAGCGTTTTCCTCCGCACGGTGAGTGGGCCCGTAGAGCCAGCAGCCTGCGCTTTTCGGGGCTGCGGCCGGGGCCTCGTCCTGCCACTGGTGTGCCCACCACACCGCGGAGCCAGGCTCTGATTGGCCACCGTCGTGCGTACGAGTAGTGCAAGGGCGTCGCACTTACTGTGCTGACACAGGGCCGGGTAGGAGTCTCGCCGCGTGCCGCGTGAGAGGGAAGAGCGCCCGCTACCGGGGTGTACAAACCGAAGACCTGGCCCACGTGGCCAGCCTTCGATGGAGATCCATGGAGCGGTTCTCTTGTATCCCTTGCGCTAGGCTAGTACATGTAGTACGGGGACCTACGACACTGCGGATCGGAGACAGGAACGGAGGACGGCCAGGGGTGGATCCAGCCTGTCGATGGAAGCCTCAGCTTCCCCCCACCCCGGGGCGACGGAGTGGGGCTCAGACGCACGTGGTCCGGCGCGGGGAGGGGTGGGTTGGAAGGACGGGGGACCACCACCGCCTGTAGCAGGGGAGTTCTAATTTAGGCCCCAGGGCGCCCCTTTGGAGCTGCAGTTGGAACGAGACCGGTGCCTACCGCGGTGCTGGGCGAGCCGGAAAGGCGCGCGCGCTCCGCAACAATGGCACAGCTCTGGGGTGTTAGAGAGCGGTTTCCCCCGCAGAGGGGAAGGAAAAAAACAAGGCACTTAAGGAGGAGGAAAGGGGGTTCGGGGCTGTTTTTCTCGCGCTTCCAGTCACCTTTTTGTTTTCCGTGACCCCTGTAAAAGCGGTTTTTGATGTACCTGGCCCCCGTCTGCACCGGTGGGATTAAACGACCCATTTCACATGAGGAGGTGGGTCTTCCCAAAACGAAGGTATTAAAAGTACTGCCTCTCCAAACAGCGCCTGTTTCTAGGCCCGAACACCGACGTTGCGGTCAAATACGAGGAACGCGTACTTGCCTCCATCTGGCGTAGGGCGGCAGAGCCTACCGCACGGTGGGCAACTGGGCCAGGGTAGGAGAAGATCCTACACGCCTGAAGTTTCTCTCTGCCTCCTCTCTCTTCCCCGGTGCTGGGGCGACGTTAGTGCTCCGCGCCTCCACTTGAAAAACCAGTCAAGATCCAGGGCCAGGAGTTTTCCCCTCGCCGCCGCAGGGCAGGCGACAGAAGGAGCCCTTTACACGTGAAACACAAAGACTGGATCACAGGACTTGCGCCCCGCCCCGCATAACAAGTCGGAACCGCCAGCTTAAGAAACACGGTGGAGGGCGGGGGGAAGCGGGCCTTCGAAGAATTGCAGGAACCCAGCTGGTGTCACAAACCAAAGCTCACACAGCCTCCCCCGCCCCTGCACGGGAACGGACAACACACGCGCTGCCGTAATCCGGAAAGCGGCATCTTCTTTTTTCAACCAGTGGTTTAGTCCCCGTGAGGGGAGGTGCACCGTTCCCGGAGATACTGCAATACCAGGTCGATGCGTGGAGCGGACGGAGCAAGCTCCTATTCCGACTCCTAGCTCCAAAAATCCATTTAATATATTGTCCTCGGATAGAGGACGTATCAGATATTAAACTGATAAGAACAGATACTACACTTGATCTTAGCCAAAAGGCCGAGAAGCGATACCACCTCGCCGCCTCTGGCCGTTGCCCTCTTCCCTTCATCCCTATTCAAGCCACGGTGAGCGCCCTCATCCTCACGCCTCGTCTGCCTCCTTTTGCCTCGTCCACAGTGCTAGCACTAGACTCCTGTGCAGACTTTCTGTTCTCTACCTTTGTGAGGAGAAAGTCTGTGTACTTGATTGTCCCGTCCTTCCCGCGCCGAACAGCCGTTTCTAATCTGCATGCTCCGCCTTCTGTCGCCCGGGGACGCGCGGCTGCCGCGGGCGGACTCCACCCTCCGGACCGGCTCCTCGCACCCGGAGCCCAGGCCAGACCCGGAGCCCGCCTCCTGGCCTCCTGGCCGGTGCACGTCCCGCCGCAGACCAGAGACAGGGGCGGCAGCCGGAGAATGCGAGGGGAGCGCTGACACGGTAGCAGCTGTCACGGTTCGAGCCCCAGCAATCAAGAACTTGCCTTTTGTCCACCGCTCTTCCCCCCCCACACGCACGGCACATTCAACAACCGTTCAATGAGTAAGAGTGCCTCCTCCACGCTTAGCCAGTGCCCGACACACGCCATGATTAAAGGCGGCTCTTCAGCCGCCACCGCCACCACCACCACCACCACCACACCACCACCACCACACCCCCTCGCCCCTCCTTGCTCGGGGCCGGTCTGCTCGCGTCGGTGTTCTCCCGCCCGGCTTCTGCCCGACGGTTCGGGTCCCCTGGGGGGACGGGTCGTCCTGAGAAGGGATGCCCTGGGTGACAGTCGTTGGAATGCAACAGTGCCCGTCGCAAATCAGTAACTTAGCATCTCCGTTTTCGCAGCGTGATTCACTTCCGCGGAGTTTGCTCAAATCGACGTGCACGGACTGAAGGGCCTGCGAATCGCGCCCGGCCCCCGTGCACGGCGCTCTGCGGAGGCCGGTCGCGTGCTCTTGTGCCCTCACGGTGGTGCAGGGCCGTCGCGGTCCCAGCCATCTTCACTGAAACGGAGCCTTGAAGCTCGGGAGATCACGGACGGTGACCGGAAGAGCACGGCAGGCGTTCCCCGGCACCGCCTCTTGCCCCAGCCTCGCCAACAACCCCACGTGGCATCAAACCTGCGAATGCTTTTTTGGTGCGGGGTGGGGAAAGGGGGGAGGGGTCGATCTCACAGGTGAAAATGGTACCTCGGCGTAGTTTGGATTTGCAGTTTTCTAATCTTGGGTAAATAAGGTTGAGCGTCCTCTCCTGTTGCAGAGACGCCTTTATTTTCTCTCCGTGAACTAACTCCTTGTTGGGGGTCTTCGGCCCTTTTCCTCCTGGATTCTCGGTTGGGCTTTATCCTAAGGGCGTGGATCTGCAATTTACACATTCAGGGGACTGGCGCTTTGTCTGTAATGGAAGCGGTGAACATTTTCTCCTGTTGGAGATCTGGCTTTGGCTTTACTTAAGGCGATGATTCCATTGCTTAAAGGTTTCATGGAAAGTTCTTTTTATATCATCATATTTATCAATTTTAAAAATATTCAGATTTTGAGTCGAAAGGATTTATAAAATAATTTCCTAAATCTTCCTCTAGGTCTTCTTGTTCTTGTTCTTCTTCTTTTTAAATATCTATCTATCTATCTATCTATTTATTTATTTATTTATTGTTGGCTGTGTTCGGTCTTCGTTGCTGCGTGCGGGCTTTCTCTAGTTGCGGCGAGCGGGGGCTACTCTTCGTTGCCGCGCGCGGACTTCTCATTGCGGTGGCTTCTCTTGTTGTGTAGGCGCGCGGGCTTCAGTAGTTGTGGCACTCGGGCCTAGTTGCTCCGCGGCATGTGGGATCTTCCCGGACCAGGGCTCGAACCCGTGTCCCCTGCATCGGCAGGCGGATTCTTAACCACGGTGCCACCAGGGAAGTCCCTCAATCCATATTTCTTGAATGAATAAACCCCAATGCATACTGTTCATTGGAATCTGATCTCGTGCTGCGGGGGGGATGCCTTGGTAGGAGAGGTGTATGTCGAATGCTTCTCCTAGCGCCCTCTTTGCCTTTCCACCCTCTACCCCTAGGTAATCCCGAGACTGGAAAGTTCAAGTAAAATGATCATCCACTGGATTAATCATGTTTTAAGTTTTTCTATAATTTACGATGCTTTGACGTCTTGAGGGCCTGCTGGCCTGGAAGAGACTGCCCCTCGCAGGACTAACTAATTCCTAGAAGTGCAACCTACTTGCTTTGGGAGCCTGCTGTTCACGTGCAAAGCAATCTTCCAACACCCGTATCTGCAACTGCCTCCTCTAGTTACTCTCACACTCCAGCTAGTATTTCCCCTGCCCTCTCTCACCCCAGGGCCCGGTACCTCACAACTAGAGAACAGCCCTGTAGCCCAAAGCTCACCGAATGCTATTCTAATGGTCCAATCCGAACCTTGCTCAAACTGGCCTACCTTGATGCCTCTGCCCATTCTCCCCACCCTCCCCTCCCCTCCCCTCCCCTCCCCTCCCCAGGACGATAAAGGCCATATACTCTCCGCTCCTGCCTCCCAACCGAGCAGGCCAGGCCGAGTCCCTATGTGGCTCGCTGCAGGGTGTGGCGTGCCCTCTTCTCTTGGGAACTGTAAGTAATAAAACTCCTTTCAGTGGCACTGACCTCTCCTTGTCAGTCAGCTGTATACAGTACAACCAACACACGCACCTAAGTGAAAAGCCCATCACTTTTTTTTTTTTTTTAATATAAATTTATTTATTTTTGGCTGCGTTGGATCGTCGTTGCTGCTCGGGGCCTTGCTCTCGTTGCGGCGAGCGGGGGTTACTGTTCGTTGCGGTGCGCGGGCTTCTCATTGCGGTGGCTTCTCTTGTTGCGGGCTCTAGGCGTGCGGGCTGCAGTAGCTGCAGCACGCAGGCTCAGTAGTTGTGGCACACGGGCTTAGTTGCTCCGCGGCCTGTGGGATCTTCCTGGACCAGGGCTCGAACCCGTGTCCCCTGCACTGGCAGGCGGATTGTTAACCACTGGGCCACCAGAGAAGCCCGGAAAGCCCATCATTTAAACCTCCATTCCGGGTGGATCCTCGTGGCTCTCAGCGGGAGCTGCCCTCGCGCTCGGTCCTTTTCTGCCTGTGGATTTTTTTTTTTTTTTTTTTTCCCCGCGGTACGCGGGCCTCTCACTGTGGTGGCCCAGGAGCTCCGGATGCGCAGGCTCAGCGGCCATGGCTCACGGGCCCAGCCGCTCCACGGCATGTGGGATCTTCCCGGACCGGGGCACGAACGCGTGTCCCCCGCATCGGCAGGCGGACTCTCAACCACTGCGCCACCAGGGAAGCCCTGCCTGTGGATATCGACATCAGGAAACACTAGGACAGAAGTAATGCTGGAGGCACCAAAAGAAGTCGGGGGAAGTAGAGACAGAAGAACAGAAGACTCAAGCTACTGTTTTCTTTCTGCTTTGAGGGTGACGTGGAAACGGTCTGGGAGCCTCAAGACGAAGCTTGGATACCCTCTCCGCTCCTTTCCTAGTTTCCACAGACGGAGGAATGTGGGAGAGAGGCCCCCTGAGAAGACTGGGGGGCAGAAACTATGTCCTCCAGAGGACGCCACGTTTGAGCAAAAGCACAAAGCTGCACTTCGAGAGAAGGCAGAAAAGAGAAGAAATTCTTAGCGCAAGAACACGGTTTAAAATTGGGGGAAAATGAGAGAAAAATGGAGAAAGGGACGTTCAGTTACCTAACAGAAGGAGAGAGACGGCAAGGTGAATGCGAAAACAGCCAAAGCACACAGGTCAGTCACCTTGTGGTCGTGGGTCCTTCCGCCAACCAGTACGAAGGCCCTCCCAACGCTGAAGAATGGGAAACTGTGAGAGAGCTCTCTCAGTCACAGCGGTTCTTTCCTCTACCCAACTGAACTTGCTCCTTTTTCTGCACATACAACCTATCTATACAAACAAATCCACAAGAAAAACAGACGCAAAAGATTTTAAAAACACTACCGAGAGGAGAAAAAGCTTCGCTAAAGGAGCGCACGGCGACACACAGCTCTTACTTTTTAAACCTCAATTATCTCCCCGGGAGGGGTGCACCAGTCCTGGAAATACTGCAATACCAGGTCGATGCGTGGAGCGGGCGGAGCAAGCTCCCACCCCGACTCCGGAATCCAAAAATCCGTTTAATATGATGTTCTCGGGTAGAGAACGTATCAGATATTAAACTGATAAGAACAGATACTACACTTGATCTTAGCCAAAAGGCCGAGAAGCGATACCCAACAGCCTGCCATCCCTGTCACCGTCCTCCTCGCATCCATATTGGACTCAGTGTGACCCCTGTCACTGCTCACTCGAGGTCTCACTGCCTTTGCTTCGGTGACAGTACTGTGGGTGGCACCACACCACACTCTCGTGCAGAGTTTTTATTCTCTACATTGTAGAAGAGGAATTCTGGATCTGTTGTAGCTTCGTCGTTCTCGGGCTGGAGCGCCATTTTACATTTGCATGCCCCGCCCCCGCCCGCCCAAGGGGGCGTGGCTCCGGCGGGCTGACCTTATCCTCTGGGCTGCTGCGGGGGAGCTCCTCTTTGGCATCAATGCGAGCGGAGACAAAAGACCGAACCGTAGGGGATTCGGGGTGGGCGGCTAGAGGGGCCTGTGGGAGGAGCCGTTGGCTGAGAGTTTTCCTGAAGACGAGGTCGCAAGACACTTTCGCTGGAAACGTCCAGACTGCAATGTGTTAAATAGGCCTCCGCTTCGTAGGGTCGGATGGGGCGCTCATTCTGAGTCCGGGGAGCGGAAGGTCTAGAGTGGGGGCTTCCCAGGGCCGGTGGGGTAATCTCCCTGCCAGGCGGAAGGCGGATGGCCCACAGTGGGGAAGGGAGGAGGTGTGTGGACGCAGAGGGCCGGGCTGAGCAGCTGGAGGGATTCTCTCCAACTCAAGCGCCTGCGTCGGTCGGTGCTTCTACGAATGAACCCAGATCCCGGGCTTCCTACAGAAAGCTTCCTCTGCCTGAGACCTCCTTTCCCTCCACCTCCTCCTCACCTGTCTAATTCTTACGCAGAGCCTCTGGGCTCCGCTTCGGCTTCAGCTGCCCCAGCAAGCCTTCCTCATGGGCTCTTCCGCACCGCACCGCACCGCACCGCACCGCACCCCACCCCACCCCACCCCAGGATGATTGCGGCCCTCCTTTGTGTTTCATCCCACCCCAGACTTCGAGTCCACCATTCACCACTCGTTGGGGGCGGTCCTGTATCTCCGCCACTGAAATCTGAGATCCTTGAGGGCGGCGACCCTCATCAGCAAGCCCTTAACCTCTGTGTCCCAGCACTAGGCCAGGGCCCGGCCTGTAGGAGGTGCACAGTAAACGTTTGCTGAGTGAACAGAAGGTGTGCAAAACAGACTGAATCGGAGAAGCGCTTAGGAGGGTCCTGGCCCGATCCAGGGGTGAAGAGGGGAAGATCTGGCCTGGGGTGGCAGGACACCAGAGAGGAGAGTGACTGCCAGGGACGCTCTGGGCATCAAGGCCCGTAAATAAATTAAGGCCTCTGGCAAAGTGGGGATGAAGTTTCGCAGCGGCAACGCTTCTCTGTGGCAAAGGCCGCAGGCTGCCCAGGCAGCGTAAACCTTTTCCATCCCCCTTCCTAACAGAGCTTCACTTTAGTTGGGGAGTTTCTATTTCTTTCACTGGATCTCAGAAGAGCTCTTAGAAGGTATCACTGATGCAGGACTGAAACCCAATGGGGTCGTTTCACCCTGCCGCAGGGAAAACCTGATGGCGGGTGCTGCCTGAGCCCTTCCCAGTGCCCGCCCCTCTGCCGAGCGCTCCGTGTGTATTAACTCATTTGATTCTCCCCGTAACTCCGCGGGGTGGGTATCAGTATTATTATCCGGGGCCAGGACTAGGTGAGGCCAGTGAGAAACTAGTCTTCGGGGCGGGCGGGCGAAACATTTAAGGGAGTGCCGCCCCGAAACGCTCTTCAGCAATCAAGATAAGGAATATTTTGATACAGTGCATCTTACCTGGATCCTAAGATAATCGAGAGATTTATTTTGATTACTGGGTTTTTGGTGCTCCCTGAAATTTTTTGGCCAAGGCAAGCGCCTCACTCGTTTCCCTCCACTCTCATCCCCATTCTGTTGACCTGCGCTGTCACAGCCACTAGCCACTCGCAGCTAGGGAGCGCTAGGAAGGTGGTTCCTCCTAATACATATGTGCTGTTAAGTGTGAAATACACACGGGATCGCAAAGGCTTGGTATTAAAAACTGTCAAATAGCTCCGCATTAATTACGTGTTGAAGTGGTGTTTCAGATATCTGTTTTTGTTTTTTGTTCTATTTTTGTGGCCGCGCCGCAGCTCCCCGTAACCCCGACCAGGAATCAAACCCGGTCCCGCCACCCCCACCCCCACCCCCACCCCCATTCTTATCCTCCCGCCCGGGCCCGCTGGCTGCCCTGACCGGGACAGTCTGGTCAGCTTCCAGGTCAGGAGGCCAACATGAGCGTTGCATCAAGGAGTTCCAGTCCAGAGGCCGAGAAACCTTTCGTGGGGCTCAGATCTACTCACCGACGGTTTGTTAGTGCCTCCGTGTGTGAGCCAGGCACTGCTTACGGCACGTTCCTGGTCACCATCTCATTTTACCTTTACAGGACCCTGAGGAAGTGTCATCACCCCCAAACCTCAGAGGGGAGAGAGGCAGCCTGACTCACCCCCGGGGCTTCCAAAGGTCTTCCAAGGGCAGAGGTCTTCCCCCGAGGCCCGGCAGCCAACTGTCAGGCACAGCCCTTCGCTCACCCATTCTTCTCTCTGGCAATGACTTGCTGAGTGCCTCTGACAGGCCAGAGCTGTTAGGGGTTCGGAGTTACCATAACAGATCGCTGTTGTAGATGTACAGGAGAACATTGAAAGTACTCATCGTCAGGGAAAACATACAGCGTTTAGGGTCACTTCCTAGTAATCTGTTCTAGGCCCTTGCTGCTCAAAGCGCGAGTCTGTGAACAGCAACATCCGCATCGCCCTGGAGCCGGTGAGAAATGCAGGACGCAGGCACCAAGTCACACCTCCGGTCTTAGTTTGAGAGGGCTGCCAGGGCTGCCAAAATACAACGCCACAGGCCGGTGGCTTCAAGAACGTAAATGGATTTTGTCACAGTTCCGGAGACTGGAAGTCCCCGATCGGGGCGCCAGCGTGGCAGGGTTCTGGGGATAGTCTTGGCTTGGCTTGCACGTGGTGGACTCCCCTCCCTCTCCTCACGTGTTAGAGAGAGGGAAAGGATAAGCTCTCCCGTGCCTCCTCTCATTGGGGAGCTAATCCCAACAAGAGGACCCCATCCCCCATCACCTCTTCCAAGCCTCACCGGCCCCAGAGGCCTCCCCTCCGGATAGAGCTTACAGATACGAACTTTGGGGGCACAACTCAGTCCGTGACCCCTACTGAACCAGAACCTGCATTCCTGTAAGGTCCACAGGCGACCCCCGTGCACCTTAGATTGAGAAGATTGAGAAGCACTGATTTCTTAAGTCACACACACTGGAAAACAACGTGAGTTTTGGTGGTCAAAGTTGATGTGTTACTTTGTACTTTGTTTCCCGAGGAAGATTAAACTAGCTTCCCGGGCCAAACTAACCGCTACGAGCCACAGAGGACTCACTGTATGCCAGTCCCTTGGCTGAGTACTTCACACACTCCATCTTACTTAATTCTCCTGGTAACACTATGAGGTAGGTATTTAAACCCGGACGGAGACCACTCTTTATTCTTCCTCGCGCGTGGTGAACTTCCGTTCAAACCGCACAAGACTCACACCAGAAGTAGGTCCCGCAACTTCCGCGCGGTGGGCTCTTTTTTCAAACCCGAACACGAACTCTCATCTCCTCACGCTGCCCCGTAGAAAATTGGGGACAAGGTTCCGCAAAAAGTACCCTTCTCTTCCCTCCCACTAGTCACGCTTCGCAAACACCCATAACCTAACCACTTAGGTCCGCAAGATGAACAGCAGACACAAAAAGAACTTGCACAGAAGAGCAGTGTTACACCTTGCAAACGTAAAAAAAAAAAAAACACCCCTGCAACTGGGCGATAAAAAAAAACATAAACCACAGCTCTTACTTTTTAAACCTCAATTATTTCCCCGGGAAGGGTGCACCAGTCCTGGAAATACTGCAATACCAGGTCGATGCGTGGAGCGGGCGGAGCAAGCTCCCACCCCGACTCCGGCATCCAAAAATCCGTTTAATATGATGTTCTCGGATAGAGAACGTATCAGATATTAAACTGATAAGAACAGATACTACACTTGATCTTAGCCAAAAGGCCGAGAAGCGATACCCAGCGACCTGCCATCGCTGTCTCCGTCCTCCTCGCATCCATATATGACTCAGTGTGACCCCTGTCACTGCTCACTCGAGGTCTCACTTTCTTTGCTTCGGTGACAGTACTGTGGGTGGCACCACACCACACCCTCGGGAAGATTTTTTATTCTCTACACCGTAGAAGAGGAATTCGGTACCTGCGGTAGCTTCGCCGTCCTCGGGCTGGAGCGCCATTTTAAATTTGCATGCCCCGCCCTCTCCGCGCGGGTAGGTGTAGCCGCGCGGGTTGATCCGCCCAGTCCTCGGCACCGCCTCTGCGCGCATGAGCGGAGGCTGGGCCGGGGCGGACCTCTTCGTTGGCACCAGCTCTCGCGTAGACAGAATTCGGGGGAATTGGGGGTGGGAGAATAGAGGAGGGCGTCTGCGCAATTGATTCGCAGCAGACTGGTCCGAGTACGAAAAACGTCATCTGGTCTTCACTGTGAAGACGACAGGGTCCCACGGGCTGGCTCTGTCCAGGCCGAAGACCCAGTCGAAGGCTGGGAGTCCAGGAGTGCCTGTCCGGTGTCGCCTGGCAGGGGCTGCGGTGAGAACTGGGGACCCGAGATCGCTCCCTGCGAGCACTGCTGCCCTGGTTGTCAGGACCCCCGCCCCGCCGCGGCTGCAGGCCACTAGGGCAAACTCCTTCACCTCCAGAGCCTTAACTCCCCAGCTGAGAAGTGGAAACCTTAGTGCCTACCGTGTGGGGTTGAGGGGGTATAAAGGGAGCTAGTGAGGCGACCTTGGTTTGGTAGTCTAGAATGTGGGCCCTAGTGTCCAACGAGGTTCCAGTGAAGGCGTCATGGCTGTGACACTGAAACAACTGAGCAGCTGTGTTGCCTGTAACAACACAAGAGGAAACATTTATTGCTTGGGCCGGGCTTTGCGCTAAGTGCTTTCCTTATATCAGACTTTCAAAGTTTACCTACAGACGGAGCGGTTGACACAGAGAGGGTGAGCAACTTTGCCCAAGACTACACAGCTACTTAGCGGAAGAGGTCGGATCCATCTATGAAGAGCACGGGACCTAGAAAAGGGCACGAAAAGAAAGAGAAGTGGTTCTTGTGTGTCCCGCCCACTATGAGAGTAAGTGTTGCTGAGCCTGACACACAGGTCTGTCTGAAGAGAGACAGGAACAAGCTGTCTGGTGCAGCGGTTAAGAGCAGAGACTCGGAACACCTAGTCTCTAATCCCGCTCCACCTGTTAATAATCACGTGACCTGGTGCGTGACTTGGCCTCCCCGCTTAACCGTCTGTCTTCGATGTAGCCCCGTTATCTGTAAATTGGAGATAAGGAAATGAGAAATTATTAGACACGATCTTAAGAATTACGAGACACGCCTGGAATATGGTATTCCTGTAAGTACCAAATGTAAGGGAAAATATCGCAACTCACTTCTCTGTAGCTTACCCTCTTCATCTAGAAAAATGAGAATATTAACATATAGTCCTGTGCTTAATCTTCCCTCATTCTCCTGGTTTTATTTGACTCCATAGCACATGTCACCTGACATCTTACACATTTATTTGTTTATTGCCTTCTAGCCTAATAGCATGTAAGTAAGCTCCAGAGCAGGGAACTTTATCTCCTCAGTGTTTAGAATACGGCCTGACACATACTAGACACGTGAACACATGAATCTGGTTGAACACATGAATGTGTAAATATTAAATAATGCGATTTGTCCGTACAGAAAGAGATTAGCAGGCCTCCTGGCTCGCGGTAATTATTACGACCCTCACTGTGTTCCACTACATTTCTGCTTGCTTCCATGTTTATCAGGTCATCTTGTGCTCACCAGTTTAGCTTCCTAGGTATTTTGATCTTTAGAATGAGGTACCTTGGATTGCAGACATGCATGTTCTGTCATTGCAAAGCCGTATCTCCCTTTGTCAATTAACGACTTAGCATTCTAATTCACGCACCAGCTTCTTGTGAGTTCGGTTAACGTGAGTCAGTGCCCCTCAGCCAGCTCACGTCCATGTGTACAGACGAAAGTGCCTATAAAAGTTCAGGCAACACCAGGACGTGGCTGGCTGGTGAGCCTTCCTTTGTCCAAGCGTCCTACAATCTCACTATGGACCCAGTTATCATTGCTGCCAGGGAGTTGGAAATGATAAGCCAGAGACAGAGACTGGAAGAGCACAGATAGCCTTCTCAACCAGTGCGTTTCCCACAGCCTTGCCCAACCACCATGTTATCAAACTTTTGCGTACTACCCAATGTTATCTCTTACTATGAGCGAGGTTGCACAGCTTTTCATGCGCTTGAGATCCATTATTATTTTCTGTGAACTGCGCGTTCCTATCCCCTGCCCACCGTCTTTTGAACTGTTGATCTTCTTGCGTTTCCATCTCTGACCTACTTCACATTTGTCCTAGTATTTGAGTTCAGGTATAGATCTGATTTTATTTTGTCTGGATGGCTACCCAGTTGTCCCAATATCATATATGAAATAGTCCATCTTCTCATCAGTTTCAGATGCCAACTTTATCATATTAAAAAGTGAGTGTATACACACACACACACACACACACACACACACATATATGACTTCTCTCTTTTTTTTTTTAGAAAATCTTCTGATATCTTGTTTTTAAGAGTCTTGATTCAACTGATTCTCTGGTATCACACCTAACTCTGTGCCTGTCACCGTGTGGGTCCTGGGATCACACAGGTGAACGTGACCTCGTTCCTGTGGTCAGCAAGGGGCATCTGCCGTGTTCTTCCATTCCTCTCCTCTGGCTGCCACTCAACCACATCCACTGCTCTTTGCTGCCGAGGAAGCCTTGCACGCTCAGATAAGGTCTGCCCGTGCCGAGGCTGCCAACTCCAAGCGCTTCTACGTGTTCCATCCCTGGGCGTCAGAAGCCTGCTGGGTGCCCTGCCAGCTGGGGAGGACAGCCTCTTCAAGTCCAGGCCTCACTGTATCTGTTTTTCCTGGCCCTGCAGCAGCGCTGCCTTCCCCTCAAGTTTTACCCTGACCCCTTGGACAGCTCCCTCAGGTTTCTTTTCATCACTTGTCAGCTTGCCCTAGTTGAAGAGACAGGGAGGGAGGTACCATTTTGTTTTCTCTGACCTCCTCTCCCTTCTCTCTGACCCCGCCCTCTCGCCCTCAATTCTCCTTTCTCCCGCCTTCTCCCTTTTCCCAGTCACAGAACAAAAGCTTTCACTTTTATGACTAGCAACAGAACTGGATCGGTCTGTCTGACTTCGCAGTCGGAAAGGGAGATGGTTTTTCCCAGCCACGTGATCAGGGGGTGCGCGTGGACCAGCAGACCTTCTGCTCCTCACCCCCCTGCCCCCGCCCCGAATGTGCTCGGGGTCCTGGCGCTACAACGTAAGAGTCTGTGTGCTGGAGAGCAAGTTTCCTGCCCGGCTAGACTGGATCCGTCAAACTAGTTAGACTCAACCAAGAACTGGGCTTTTCGCAACTTGGCTGCCATCACGGAGGCCAGCAAATCTCCACATTTTCTTTTTGGCCTTTCAACAGCCCCCAACAGAAGGCGTCACACTCCACAGTGATGCCTGATTTTGTCCATTCCAAGATGCCCATCGTTTTCACAGCTTTACGTCTCAGGAGCCAGCATGCGTCTTACATTCGACGCCAGGAGAAAGCACTCTCGCCGTTTAACATCGCAGCACGTCTTTCTTTGTTTCTTTCGTCCTGTCTTTCTTCAGGGCTAGGTAAAAGAACGGTACCTCTCACAAAAGATGGCATCTTAAATTCGTGAACTACTATAACAATAAAAGCCTCTGTTTCTTGAACCCGATGTGTGACGTGGATTATTTCCTCCCAGCATCACAACACCTCCAGGATGGAGGTATCATGACCCCTACCCTGCAGGGGAGGAGGCTGGTCAGAGCTGGGGGAGCCGCTAGATCGCATTCGCACGCCTGTTAAATAACGCAGCCGGTATTTCATAAGATTTACCTGGCCCACGCTTCTAACTGTACCCTGTTCTCTCCGCAGCAAAGGATTCTGGGTCTCTATAATAACCAGCTCTATTAAAAATGCAATGTGCGAGTGGCTACAATCAGTTAACAGCACGGGAAGTTCCCCGAGGGCTGATATGAGTTAAAATCCAAATCGACAGGGGGCGGAGTGGGCTACGGAGTAGAATCGAGAGCTGGAAGGAGTTCTGAGGTCAGAGGTGGGGTTGGGAGAGGCAGCTTGCACAGGGGGAAGGCACGAGAGGGGCTCGGAAAGGGAGATGAGAATCGGGAGGGCGCAGCCTTGGCAGATTTGCCCTGAAAATCCCTCCTCTCGCGGGAGGACTGGCTCAGAGGGTTGGACACAGTTCCCCAGATTCAGCCCAGCCCACCTCCCCTACCCTGAGCGTCTCCACATCTGAGCCCTGGTCCTCCTAAGGTAGGAGGACAGGAAGAGGGAAATCGAGGGAGGAAGAGATACCAACAGGAACCCGCTTCCTCTTTTGCCCATTTAATGAGGGAGACAGTCAAGTGCCTTTCTCTTTCTCTTTCTCTTAAAATAGGTACTTTCCACCTAAATATTCGCAAAATTCGTTTATAGGAAGATAAATGTGCTGTGAAAATAAATGTCCAGTGACAAGCCTCCATTTCATTTTTTGTATCTGGAAACCCTTGTGTATCTGTCGTTGCAAATGACATCCCTGGGTGCTAGGACGAGGAGAAGGGAGTATAGCACCTCTTTGAAAAAGGGAGAAAGTTTTCCGGCAAGGCTCAGGTCCCACTGGCCCCTCAGCAGAGCTGGGGCGCCCCCAGCAGCTGGCCATAGCCAGATGCCCACTGTGACGGCGGGCACTTCCCAAGCATCCTATAGTGTCTTCCAACAACCTTCAGAGGAAAGGCTCAGAGACGCTGAGTGACCTGCCCAAGTTCCCCCAGGTAGTCGGTGACACAGGCGGGATTGAACCCGAGTCTGTTTGACTCCAGAGCGCTAGATGACTCCACTAGACTGGCCGCCTGAACTGACAGACAGACTCTCTGTTTGAGGTTCAAACTCTCTGTTTGAACCCGTTTTCAGGTTCAAGGGCTGCACCCTGCACCCTCCCTCCACCATCAACAGTGCTTGAGGCTGAGGCCGGGTCGAAGCCCCTTCTTCACCTATACCCTCCTCTTGCTTCCAGTTGGACTCAGCCTCTGCCGTTTCTAGAAAAATTTATATCTTTGGGGAAAGACCAACAGTCCACCCAGTCCCTGCCCCCAGAAGCCTTCCCCCGGGCTTCACGAAATGACACCCTCCCCTGGCCACTCCGCCTCCTGAAGACCCAAGGAGTTCAAAATGACTCTCCCCAGAATGTGCCACTTCGGCCTGGGGCTATTTGCGTTGAAGGCCGTGGAGGCCCCAAGGACACAGGAAGAGCTTTCTACCTCCCCCTCAACTGCCTAAAGAATTTAGATAGGGGGCCTGGCTCAGAGAGAGTTATTATCAGAGACAACTTTTATCTGAGAGACCCACCTGCACAGCAGGGCAAACATCCCATTACAAGAAGGGCAAACGTCTGGTCTGCCCTTCTTTTTGTCCCGGTGACTCACCCTTCTCTGCTTTGAAGCCCAGGCCCTTATCGCATTCCTTAGCTCAGGAGGGCATATAAGCCTCGGCTGCCCTTGGGTCTCGTATCCTTATGGGATCCCTGAACATACGTAATTATACCTGTTTTTCTCCTATGAGTCTGTCCGATGTCAATCTGGTCATTAGACCAGCCCACAGAACCTAGAAGGCTAGAGGACGAATTTTTCCTCCCCAACGGGACGCAAATCGGGTAGGATAATAAATAATACCAACCTGTAGCTGAGCGATTTTATATTTCATTTCACATACCTCTCATCCATTGACCCACGTGGTCCTGTGTGAACTTCGTGAGGAAGGTAACAAGTGCTACCCTTCTGGTTTTCCGGGCAGGGAAACTGAGGCCCAGAGAGGTGAGCTGAGGCCCGGGTCAGAGGAAGAGAGGGAGGGTAGGCTTGAGCCCGGGCGCATCCAATCCCCGGAACCAGGGTACTTTCTAATAAGCCGCTTTGCCTTCACAGAGCTCAGACCTCAGTGAGAGCTGGCCGGGTCTCGTATCTTCTTTTCCTTTTTTTGGTCTTCTGTGGCCGCTCCACGCGGCATGCGGGCTCTTAGTTCCCCAACCAGGGATGGAACCTGTGCCCCCTGCAGTGGAAGCGTGGAGTCCTAACCACTGGACCACCGGGGAAGTCCCTGTTTGTTCTTGAGTCAGCACAGCGGGGGAGACGGAGGACTGAGGGAGGAGGGAAGGGAGGGGTCAGCAGAGGGCCAGATGAGGAGGCTGGAATCCTGGGAAGGGTGGGAGAAAGAAACCGGAGAGGAAAGCCAGACCACTCGGGGGATCGTCCCCCGGGGCCCACTGAAACTCAAGGCTTAGGTGGAAAGGTGTCTTCTACCTGCCCAGGGCCCTGGAGAGAAAGGTACTTTACAGATGCTCTCTAGGAGGCGTGGGAAGAACACCCCCCTCCTTCCCAGGGCAGGCGGGGGTGGTGGGTGGGGGGTGGCGGGGGTGGGTCGCGGGGAGGGGCTGCCCAGTTGCCCCCGGTAGCGGCCGGCCGTATTGTGAGGTGGTTCTGGTCACAGGCCAGGGGGTTGAGGTGGGAGGAGACGGAAGTGGTGGGGGCAGTGGCAGCCTCCTGGGCTCTGCCTGCCCCCAGCCCCTGCCTGGGGCCTTCTGTCACCGCCACCATCATGGGCAGTGCGTACCACTGGGAGGCCAGTCGCCGGCAGATGGCTTTGGGCCGGAGGAGGTGGCTGATGGCCCAGCAGCAGCAGCAGCAAGAGCAGGTGCATGAGAGGGGCCCCGTTCACCAGGGTCCTTCCGGGGACACGGAGGGGATGGGGAGGGGAGACGACGGACCCCAAGGAAGCTGTCCATTACCTGGTGAATGTTGTTTTGCTTGGGCTGGAGGAAAGCAAGGTCCTTGGATGTCTTGGATGGACCGTGTGTGTTTGTGAGTGTGTGTGTGTGTGTGTGTGTGTGTGTGTGTGTGTGTGTGTGTATTGGGGTGACTCAGCTTTGCTGTTGTACTAGGCCGAGGCCTCAACGTGGGATTGAAGCGTCAGGCTCGGGAGGTTTTAAAGCTGCTCTGTCCAGTAGGGCGGCCACCAGCCTGTGTGCTATAGCCCTTGAGACGTGGCTAGTGAGACCGAGGACCTGCATTTTAAACGTTACATACATCTAATTTATTTAAATATACTCTTTAAGACAAATTTTCGTTTTACCTACCGAAACACTTTTAAGTATGTTTGGAACAACGTGGATATGTGAACCTACTTTTTCGACTGTGAATTATCTGAACTCTAAATATTTTAAATCAAAATGCAGTGTCTAAATTCAGATGTGCTGCTGAGTATAAAATGCCCTCTGGGTTTTGAAGACTTAATACAAAAACAAAGACTATAAACTACCTCATTAATATTTTCATATTGGTTTTACGTTTTGGCTGTATTGGGTTGAATAAAATGTATCATTATACCCAGTTTCACCTATTTCTTCTTACTCTGTTACGTGGCTAACAGAGCATTTTAAATGATACATGGCCCTCGTTATACTTCCACTGGGCAGTGCTGTTTCAGAGCATGTGCAAGAGATTATTCTTTACCCTCCGGCACTGCAAACGATTTTCAGTGCGCGGAGGTAGGTGGCCCGAGGCGGCTGTTTCCTGGGCAGGGGGCTGTGCGGGGGGGGGGGGGGCGCACTGTTGCTATAGAAACAGTCCTTGGGCGTGGGTGGGTGAGGGGAGAGAGCTCAGGCCCCAGCCTCAGCCTCCAACTCCAGGGAACAGAGACCCTCCAGCCGCCTCCGCCTCTGGATTCCCTTGCCTTGCTCCCCTCAGTGTCTCCGGCAGGGGGGCGTGGCTGGGTGGGGAGGGAGGAGGATGCCACTTGCGGGTGGCTTCTTGACAGGAACTGAAGAAACTCCAAGAAGAGAAACGGCAATCTGAAAAAAGAACCCAGCCATCTCGGGAGTCGCCGCGGGAGTCGCAGCCACCGCCGGCGCCATCACGGTCGCCACCCGCGCAGCCGCAGCCGCAGCCTCCGCAGGTACCCGAGCGGCCGCCGCCGCCGCCGCCGCCGCCTCAGCCAAAGCCACAAAATGCCCAGGACCCTCTTACTGAGCGCACCTCCCGGTACATTCTCCAGGATTCCCAAAGGCCAGGCGCCCACAAGGACAGATTCCAAGGACGGGTGATGAACCCTCAAGGTGCAGGTGAGTGACATGCCCGGGAGCGGGAGATGGTGAGGAGAGAGCCCCGGGCTATAGTCCAGAAGCCACATCTGTCACCCCACCCTTTGACCCTCCCCGGCACCTTTCACCTTTACTTGGGGGTGGGGGCGGTCACACTCTCTGAGTGGATTTGCACCAAGCGAGAGCTGCAGAGAAACCCGCTGACTTCCGCAGAGCGTGGCTCAGAAGTGGTCAGTCCCTTCTCCATGGTGAGGGTGACAGACGGGGTCGGGGTCGGCTCGGGGCGGCCAGAGGGTGGGGCAGGAGGTGTAGGCTTAGCAACGGATATCCTGAGCCCTGGGGGGTCTGGAACAGGGAAGCCCCGGTCGGCTTCCTAGTGGAGAATGCTCAGCGGGGGCTGGGACTTTGCCTTGCCCCAGCTAGGGGCCTTGGCCTGCCCCCCAGAAACGTGGTAAAGAGTCCGGCTGTGGCACGTGCCATTCTCAGGAACTGCCAGCTGAGTGACGTGTGCTTCGTTTCATCATCAGGTTTCGGGAAATCTAGCCCAGATACACACACCAAGTACCCACGATTCACGGTGAGACGGACTCAGAGTGTGAGAGGCAGCTACGGTTTGGCTGCGTGTCTGCCCGCGCTCGCGTGTTAGTGCAGGTGGGGTCTAGAAAGGCTTCCTCGGCGGGAATCGGGAGAGGGGACTGAAGTTATTCCGTCACTTCTGGATGGCCCGTTCTTCCACTCCACGCCCCCATAAAGATGTCTCTGTAGGCCCTGTTGCTCAGCACTCAGTATAAGTGAAGGAGCTGACGATCTAGTTGGAAAGATAGGACGGGTGCCAGAGAAGCAAAATCAAGGGGGCCGTTTGAAACGCGGATGGGGTAGAGCCAGCTGGAGCGGGAGGACGGTAAGACGTGAAGTCAGGGCTTGTGGTCTCCGTCAGGATCACCACTCTCGGGTAGCACGACTCAGATCTCTGAGCCTCAGCTGCCCCACCCGTAAAATGAGACTGATAATACCCCACCTCCTCCACAGAGGTGTCACGAGGACTGAATTAAAAGGGAACGCATCCAAAGCACTTAGCTTACGGCCTGGCTCCTTGTAGACTGTCAAACCCAGGAAGACGCTTTTTTGAGAGTCTTGAGAATTACATGAAACAGGATACGCTTTGGAAAGAAGCTTTTTTTTTTTTTTTGTCTCTGACTCAGGAGCAAAGGATGGGAGAACCTGATCCCGGCCCTTTAAGACGAGGACTGGGCTGCTACATCATCTCACTTTGATTACTCGGGGCTTCAGAGGCCTTAAGACAATGTTCTCAAACCAGCAGGCCCGGGAGCTGCTAACTAACCTGTTCTGCCTCCTGTCTCTCCCTCTTCTCAGTCAACGAACTACATCCAGCAGTGGTGATTCAGAGACAGACCCCCGAGACCCCACTGGCCGGCCATCAGCAAACATCAGATGAGCAGCCCCGTCTTCCTACCTCCCAGCAGCATCTCCACTTCAAAAGCCGAGCCCTCCTGATCCACTCTGGCAGGGGAGGCTAGCCGGGAATCACGTGTGATTTCTTCCCGCAAAGAATCAAGAGACTGGCTGGGCTCCGTGAGACAGAGATGAGGGGGAGGGGCCAGGAAGACCCACGAAGAGGATGGAGAGGGTGCGAGAAGACAGTGGAGGGCAATTCCATGCTTCTCCAGGCAAAGGCAATGGGAGAACTTGGCCTTGGGCCCCCAGCTCTACAGCTCCACTACTGGCTCTTACTTAGCAGTGATATCACAGCCTGCTGGGGGCTCAGGTCTAGGACTCTCGACTCTCGCTGGAGCCACCAGCCCTTCCTCCTGGCCGATGCTTATCGAGATGCACCTGGGGAAGCGTGGGTTGCATCACACCAGAGCAGACCTGGGACCTGGGGCAGCATCAGGAAAAAGTGGCACGCAGGGGCCCCCCCCCCAAGTCCAGTGTCGTGCCTGGTCCACGGTGGGCACTCTGCTGTTGAACGGAGGGTGGTTGGAAGGGATGGAGAGAAAGAACTCGGAGGAAAGGAGGACTGTAGCCTCAGGCACAGGACACCTGACCTTGGGAAGAGGGGACTCGCCCCCCGCCCCCACCAAATCCACAGGCCTCTTCCTCCCTGGGTCTCAGCCTTTCCACGTAGCAGAGACAACCCAGAGGCTCTGGAGGCCCCAGGCAGCTGCCTCACCTCTTCCTGAAACTGACACCTGGGGTCCCCCAGCCCTGCTCCCTCTGCCACTCTTGACTGGTGAGGGGGATGCCTGGGTCCTTTCACTGTAGCGTCTCACCTTTGGGTGAGACTGAAGGAGCCTCTCTGCAGTGTTTCCTGAGAGGAGCAGTTGGGGGAAGCGAAGGAGCGGGGGCGCACAGAACAGGAGCATTAAAGTTGGGAGGGGCTCAGAGACACACAACGAGGGAAGGGGAGCGAGCGAGCTCCTGGGAGCGGTCTCCCAGAAGTCAGAGAGGCCGGGCGTGTTCCCGAGGGGCTCAGGGACTGGGGAAGAGACCTTGATGCCCACTTGGATATTAAGAAACAGGCTGTGAGATGGGGAGCGTCCACCGGCTCCCTTCCCACTCACAGGAGCCTTTTATTTTCCTTCCTTAAACACGGTTAAGCACAGCTGATTGACTCCAATATAAATCCATTACATTAGGCGAACTCCACCCAGCGTGAGCTCCAGCCTGGCCCCCGTGGACTTCCGTGCTCTTACCAGCACCACCTCGACGCCAGTTACCCAGGCGTGAAAGCGTGCGGACAGCACGAACTCCTTCCTTCCCCTCATCCCCCCGGCCGGCTCCTCACCAGGTTCTGGCCCCACGTGCCCTTCTCCGCCCTTCCTACTGCAAACTCAGCTTTCCCTGCTACTCAAGCTCACCTCTCTGCCTGTCTGAGTGACGGAAACCGGTAACCGCCTTTAGTGAGCAAACACAATTCCTGCTCGCCTAAAGAACCTGGGGTTTGCCTGGGGCTTCTCATCTGAGTGACAGCAAAGAGGGGACGGCCTGGACCAGTCCCGACTGATAGGCAGCTCCATACTGTCAGCGCCCAAAGGAGAGCAGAGGCCTCTGGGAGCAGAGGGCGCCCTGGGACTAGGCTAGGGGTGCAGCGGGACCCAGCAGTCCGGCCTCACCTCTGCAGGTTTTCAGCGGGAGGGCGGCTGCGCCCACCATTTGACCTGCCTGTGTCCCCTCACGTGGGCTCAGGCTTGTGGCCTCCTTCAATAAAAACCTTTTAAAATGACTCTGGCTTTGTCTCTGTTTTTCCTGTGCAGGCCCAGGGGGTTGCCCGGTGCCTCCCTTCCCTTTCCTTCCCTCCCCTCCCCTCCCCTCCCACTTTGGTTCCTGCTCTGAAGAGAACGATAAAACTGTTTTCGGGAGAGAAGCTTTAGCTGCAGAACAGCTCTGACTTCCTGGGGACCCAGACAGTCTAACCAGGAAGGCTGCGGAGCCAAAGGGCCTTGGCCAATCTTGCTGTCAGATGGGTGGGGTGGGGAGACAAGGTACCAGGCGTTCTCGAAGCAGGCCATCACCATCACTCTGTCACACGACCAAAGCAGGGCGGCATAGGAGAGCATCTACGGTTCCCTAAGAGGCCCTGGGGACAACACTGGCTGTCCCCCAAGTCACCTTCTCATTACCAGGTGGAGAACTTGGAAAGGATCCATGTATTAAAAGCCAGACAAAATGAAAGCTTTCTCCACATTCAGGCAGGACAAAGGTCTTCCCTGGACGAGCTGGGCAACCAAGGTGCTCAGCACAGACAGTGTGGGAGCCACTCCGTGCCGCTGAGGCAGCTCTGAGGAAACGTCAGGTCAGACTTTCCTCAAGACAGACCAAGGGGAATATCTGGTGCTGGCTTCTAGAAGAACCAAGCTTCCATTCCTGTGGAAATCAGAGAGGGCGTGAGGGTGTGTGTGCGTGTGCGTGTGCGTATGAAGTTAACGTCCACAGAAAGCTTCCTCTGCTGGGGGTGAACGGGGGGAGGGTATGATAAACCAGGGCTTTTCCTTCGGGAGTCACTCTCGTCCTATTGGGTGCCATGGAGTGGTGGGAGATACAGACCAGGCCGGCAGGTGCCCGCAGCTCGACGACAGCAGACAGGTCACGGCGGGCGAGGGACCAGCAAGTGGGGCTTGGATGCGTTTCCCCGGCAGTCCACATATTCGTAGCTCTGGAAGACCAGCTGCTCTGAATGGCTCAGGTAGGAACAGGTCAGGGTGCCCCTGGAGAGGAAACAGGGCTTTCTGTTTTCCCAAAAACCCCACACCAGTTTTATTTTGAAGATTACAGAACTTGAGCCTTGGCCCTACCCAACTTCCACGTCCACCGATCTAAGGATATGCAGTTGGGGTAGGAGTGAGAGAAGGAAGTAGGGAGGCGAGGGGAGAGACCTGGTGGCGGCAGAGGAAAGGAGTAAGATGGCGGCTGGAGAGCTCCCGCCACCCTAGGTCTGCGCTTCACTGTCTTCGCTCCTCCACACCACAAGGGTCTGGGAAGAAGAGGAAAGCCCTGGCCCTGCTCTGCTCTCTGGGGAGGGCTGGCTTCCTCAGACCAGACCCGGCCCTTCCTTCTGCTCCCCACTCTGCCGAGGCACCTGGGACAGCTGCCCCCCACCCCCCACCGGGTTCTGGGCAGATCTGTGCCTGTCACGTCAGTGGCTCCCAAGGTGGGCCTTAGGGGAGGGGCTGGATCTGCTACTGCCAAGAGCCGACACAGACCCACGGGATTCGCTGCGATGACTCTCCCCCCACGGGGGGCAGAAGTGGGAGAGGGTACCAGGGCTCCAAGCCCTACTTACTGGATGTGCAGAAGCACATGGTGGACTTTGATTTTCAGCCAGGTACAGATCTTGCTGAGAGAGACAGAGAGAGAGAGACAGACAACCTGGGCCCACGTTTCACACACTGAGCAGCCTGTCGGACAGCTCGGAGGAGGCCTGCCGTCCCAGCCCCCCCCTTGCCTCCTTTCCATCAGGGGCCCCACATGCCGCCCCCACCTCTTCCCTCTCCCTCTGCCCAAGGTGAGCACGTCGCCCCTGCTGCAATATCGCTCCTCCAAACCCCACTGGTTTGGCCCAGGCACGGGCTGGCCTCTCCCTTAGTAGAAGACGGTGAGTCAGGCTGAAGAGCCTAAGGTCATATAGCGTTAAGTGTGAACCAGATTCTAGGCTGGTTTTCATTCCAGTCCAGGTCCAAACAGGCAGAGGCTGGGGACCCTGAATGCTTGTACACTGCAGTCTTGGCCACAGAGTGCAGGCCACATGCTGACTGCAGGGTCTGCTAAGCAATCAGAACATCTGGTGGGAATTCGACCTGGGTTTCCAATCAGGAAAGAGGCTAAGGGAGAAGGGATTGATCAAGGGCTACTCACTATGTGTTTTCATCCCATATCCTGTTGGCTACCGTATACAACATCTGTCAACCAAATGGGTATAGGGTTAGCCCCAACTCCAGCCACCCGCGTCCACACACCTGTGGGCAGGTCTGGCCAGCAAGAGGGAGTCACCTGCTCACTGGCCAAAGGGCCGACGTGGAGGAGAAGGCTGTCGGAGACCTGCCCCACCACGAGGGACAGGTGCAGAACCTCAATGGTCAGCTGGGTCACAGCGATGGGGTAGTAGTTGTTATTGGAGATGCTCAAGATATTCTGGCGAGCAAGACAGGGAAAGGAAGGGGTTAGGGTAGCACCATCCTGGCAAGAAGTCGAACAGTTTCAAAACCCCGCAGCCTGATTGAGCCCACCCCCAACGCGGGCCTCAGCTGCCGAGGCCCAGTGCCAGGAGCCCCTTGGAGGGGCTCTTAGCGGCGAGGGGTCGCCTTTAACTGAGACATTAAGCTGGCTCAAAATCCAGTCTCACCCTGCAAGGCTCTCTCTGTTCAGTCCTGCCCACCCGGGGAGTCTCAGGCACACCACCCCGACTGCACCCAGTGATCTACGGCTCTGGCGTCAATTCTAACCCCTCACTGTTCCAATCCTGCACGGTCTGTTAGGGGGCTCATGGTTGCTCCTGCTTCTCCCCAGGCTCCTGACATCCTCTGGCTGCCATAAGATCCCCGGCTACCGATGCCCGGGGTGAGCACACCGGACAAGGGCTACAGAGGAGTGTTGCCAGGAAGGTGGGGTCGGAGCCCAGGGGCACAGGGCATAACCCACCCACCGTTATACTGAGGTGGATGTCGGCCTCGCCAACAGTCACCGTGGAGGAGTTGAGGCCTACAGGCTGCACGGCGATAGTCCGGGGAAACAGGAAAAAGACGATGAGGGAGGAGGTCACCAGGCAGATGAACACTGCCAGGAACACGGAGAGCTTCCTGTGGGAGAACAGGACCCGGGGTAGAGGAGTGGAGAAGTCTGGACACCAAGGCTGCCTGGGCCGGGGGCGTTCAGACACTCTTCTCTCTACGTAAGGCTCTCCTCCGAGCCCCCACCCCAACACACACACACAACTGTACACTTAGCTCCCCAGATGCGGAGGACCAACCTAGGCTCAGAGGTGGCCCAGGGTGGGTAGGAGCACCGGACTGAGAGGCTGGCAGCCCGGCTTCCATTCCCAGTTCTGTGTTAGCCACTGGCCCAGCAACTCTGAACAACCCGCCTAACCGCGCTAAGCCTCCGTTTCCTTGTCTATAAAATGGGGGTAATGGTACCTACCTCATACCATCTGTTATGGGCTAATGCATGAAAAGGCACCCATCCCTGGCCCTGGCACATAGCCAAGGCTCAACCAACGCTAGCTATTCTCACTGGAAGAAGTAAGCCCATGTGAATTTTGACAGTTCTGAATTTTAACATTCATATTCAGAACAAGACATCATCTGTCCACCTAGTTCAAAATTGAGATATGCATTAGAGAGAGCACCTTGTTAGCATTTCCTAAGGGGCACTGCCAGATTCGGCTTCTGGTGCACTGGCGGGGGCAGGCTGGGTGGTGGGCTCCCCCACGAAAGCTGAGGACCCTGGGAGGTGGTTGCAGGGATCTATGTCAAAGGACCCAGATGACAAACAGGGTCATGGGCCCCCCAGTGAAACTCAGGGCTGCCTCCTCTGAGGTTCTGAAGTGTCCCAGAACAGAGAGCAGCTGGTTTCCCATCTCTACGGGGAAAAGAACAAGCAGGTCTGAGCTGCCGTAGCCAAGGAAGCTCTTAGGAAAAATCACTTCCCCAAACCAACAGCAACCACAGCCACTCCCTCCCTCCTGGAAGGACTTGCAGAGTCAAGAGGTCCTCTCGGTCTTCAAAAGGGAGCCTTGCCTCTTGGAGGCAGCGGTGCTCAGGACACCAAGAGGCCTCAGGTGGCATCTGCTGTGCCCCGAGCTTCTTAAACTAGGAAAATCCTTGGAAACAGGGAGCTAATACGTCTGAGGCCAGTGAGGCTCAGGCTCTCTGGGGGAGAACCCATGGAGAAAAGCTGGGGGGGGTGGGAAGGGGGATTGGGGGAGACAAAGAGGAAGAGCCCCCAGGGGCAACGCCTACAGAGCTGGGATAGGAAGAGGGGCTTACGTGTGCCTGGGCTTCAGCCTCTGGTCCCCATAGGGGATGAGGGCCACCAGCTGCTTCTCTAGTTCTGTAGAAAGAGGGTGAGAGGGAGGGCCGAGAAGTGTCCATGACAAATGTTCCCTGTGCCAGCCTGCCAGCAGCACCCCTCCGTCCCACAGTGTCAGAAGCATGCCACCTCTGCCTCAGAGCAGGACTGACTGGGGATACCGGGCTGCTGGCAGCTCGGCTTTGCCAGCTCTAGAACGGAGGCGAGAGTTTCATTAACAGGTGTGGAGCATTCCTGCACGTCACCACAAATCCGAGAAGCCCAATTTCTTTGGAGACGTCACTGTAGCTTCCTGCATCCGAAGGCAGTGCTGCTAAGAGGGCAGAGAGGCTGGGAATCCCCTGGGTTCGGGCGGTACCACCAGGGCAGGAGGGGGTCTCTGCAGCGAGCCCAGGGAGGGTCAGCATCTCCCTGGCTAGCCCTGAAACTCAGGGACTAGGAGCTGGGAGACCCAACCCCATCCAAGGAGACTCAGAGGGGCCTGGCACTGGCCAGCTGGCTGCTAAGAGCTTTTCCTGGAGCCCGGGCTACTTCCAGAGCCTGGGGCCACTCACCTCGAGGGATCTCCCCACTGCCCTGGCAGGTGGGACAAGTCGCGAAGCTGCCGCCAGCAGCCCTTTCACAAGGCGCACAGGAGCAAGAAGGCTTGCTGCTGGTGGTGCTGGAGTAGCTGGCAGCCTCGCTGCCACAGGCTGGGCCGGAGGGCAGCATCGACTTGTTCTCATCCTCCCGAGAGCCCAGCTGGGAGAGCGTCTCACCCATCGTTCAGGGGTATTTTTCACTGAGGAGAGAAGAACAAAGTCCAGTCAGCACCGATGCCGGGTGTCCCTCTGGTTTTAGGCTCTTGAGATTGGCAAGGAGCCCCACCACGCTTTCAGCAAGCGCGAGCCTAAGCCAGTGAGGGGGTGGGAATTCGAGCAGCTACACACGACTCCTGGATCGGGACTCTCAATGCATTGCAACTCTTTGTTGTTTTTGTTTTTATTGTAGGGAGAGCTCAATCGGCCTACAAGAGGGAAAAGCAAAGCAGAAGTTATTTCACTTTAAGGGACTTTCGTAAGTGAAAGGCAGAGCGCTTAATTTTGTTCTGGAAAAGCTGCTGAGCTGTCATTCACTGCAAGGGAAGGAAGTTAGATAGGTCATGGGGGCAGCAGCCAGGGGAGCCCCTTCATCCTCTGCGACAAGACGACTCTGAACGTGTCTCTAGAGCACCCGGGCAGAAATGCCCGAGGTGTCCAGCCTGGGTGTGGAAGGAAAGTTTCCATTCCTGAGCCTGGACAGGTGCTGGCGTAACAGGAAGGCAGGGATTCTTTGGGACAAGAAAAGAAAAAGGCGGCTAGGCTGGCCACAGGTGGGGCTGAGAACCCTAAAATGATTGTAGAAGGGAGCATAAACCTCTTCCGCTTGCTTTCTGAGTCGGGGTGGGAAAGAATGTCTGGGCGAGGGTGGTAGCAATTTCAGGGTCAGTCCTTCACTAGGACGAGTCACAGTGAACTCCAGATCCTTCCCAAAAGACTGGTGGCAAATGAGTGGGCAAGGTGAGCCCAACTCAGACCTTCTGGGCTTAAAATAAAGGAGGCCTCACCTGGTTTAGGTCTGAGGTTTAAAATAAAGGGAGCCTCACCTGGTTTAGGCCTGAGATCCTGGGCTCCTCTCAGCTCCAAGAGGGCTAGAGATTGCTGGAGTACGTCTTTGGGGAGGAGGGCCTGTAAGGCAGGGTGGCTCCAGGGGGCCACCAGTCTCCTTCCCGGAGAGTCCTGGGGACCGACTGCACCGCGTTGGAGGAGGTGGGGAGTGGCGACCCTGGCCTCCCCAGAGCCTTCACGCCTTACTCTGGGGCTCGGCCATGGGCTGCGGGGTCGGAGCGGACTGAGAGGCTAGGAATTCAATGAAGGAGGATTTTCAGTCCCACCACACACCCCGGGAGGCCGTTAGCAGAGCTTGGAACCTGCGTGTTGGGCTAGGAGGAGGCACAGAAGGGGCCTGGGCCCGTGCATGCCAAAGGGAAAGAAGGCAAGGAGGGTCCCTTCTTTCTAAGGAATCGATTCTAAGGAATCGCCTTACCCCCGGGCGACCGCAGCGACAGGAACGCCTGCAAAGCAGAATCGAAAGCGCGGGAGCCGGTGTTTTCGCCCCAAGCTTCGGCTCAAAGCCTTGGGAAGCTCCGCCCCGGCTCCTCCGGACCCGCCCCTCCCTCCCAGGGCCAGCCTCTCTCGACCCAGCGGCCAGAAAACTCGGTTCTTCAAAGGCCACGCGAGGTTCCCGACGAAAGGACCGGCCAGTCCAAGTAGGGGTTTCAAAGTTTATTTCACCGTTCTTGAAGCGGTTAGGTACAAGTACAATGGGACAGACGACTGGACCCCGGGGCCCTCCTGGACCCCTACAATACAACTCACATGGTCAAGACAAGATCCCGTCCCAAATCAACCGAATTAATTACACACACCCTGCCGCTCAGCCTCTACCCAGAAGCCCACCCCCACCCCCACCCCCCACAAAAACGTTTTAAATAATAAACAGGCTGGTTGGCTTGCAGTCTGAATCCTGGCTTATTTCACAGCATTCAAGAGTTATACTGTAAATAAACATCATTATGGCCAATGACTAATTTAAATCACCATTCATTATAATACCAAACCAGGTTAAGTAATACTATTTTACTATCCTTCCCCCTTCAGGCTGGGGGTCAGAGTCTTCTTTTTCTGCAAGTAATTTTTATGACTAAAATCTGTAGTGTTCTTTGTCACACCTCTTTACTAGCTGTACCCAAGACTCCCTTCTGTAAAGCAGAGCGAGGACCAGGACCCTGTAAGCGAGCTCCTTCCCGCTCGCGTACCCTGGGGTTAAACCAAAACTTTTTCAGTGAGTTTGCTCCCATCCAAGTCTTGCAAAACACCAGCCTCTTTTTCTTGCTCTAGGTTCTCCTGAACAGATTGCAAACATTCAGGAGGCCATCAGGATGGCCTAAGCCTCACACCCACTCATTTGCCCACCCCTGAACTTCACTGACATGATTCACACAGGAGCCTGCCTTTCACTTTTCTCATGTTCCTATACACCCCCGCCCACTCTACTGTAAAGGCCTGCCCCCCGACATAAAGAAAAAGGGTAACTATTAAACTTACTTTTCCCTTTAATAGAAGAGTTTCTTTCCTTCTTTGTAGCATTAGCAAAATATTTCACACTACCTACATTTTTTCCCTTAAATAAAATAAAATGTATGCAAAATTGCTACGACAGACACTGCTCAACAGGTGCTGCTGGGTTAATGCGCACACTCCCCGCTCCTTTCTCAGAAGTGCAGAGACTGGAAGGTGGATGTACTCTAAACGCATCACTGGGGGTCTTTTGAAAAACAACAGTGCCCAGTACTAAGACTTGCAGGGGAACGACTTTCTCCATGAGAAGGGAAGAGGAACAAAACTCCTATCGTGCGCACCCTGGGTGTTATTTTAACACCACACAGCTATGAAGCTTGGGATAGGTTAGAAAAATTATGAGAGTAATTCTTGAAAACAACGTCCAAGGTTAATTTCTTTTATAAGCTGACAATGAACAGATATCCTCATTGAAAACATCCACAATTAAGCAAAGAAAAATACTCAACTTCAGTACAAGCAGGAAGAAAAAGGGTTCTGTAGGGAGTTTAAGTTGCACTTTTCAGTGCACTAAAACAGAGAAGAGTTTTATCCAGATCAAGTGAAAAATGCTCTTCCTACAATTCATCTAACGTCTAAAGGGAAGGTTTAAGTTCCGGCCTTTCATGTGCTCCAGAAAATACCGCAAGGCAGGTATTGTCTTGACAGTTCAATGATGGGCTCTATGTAGATTCATCAGATTAAAAAATAAGCAAGGGCCTCCACCCCACACCCCCAAGACAGAATAAAGATCGTCTCTGAGCAGCAGGCAAAGTTATTGAATACGAGGTCACTCCTCAGTAGCGGTGGCTGTACCAGTCGTCGTTGTTGATCTGAAGGAGTTCTGTCACAACCTGCAGGATGTTGTAATTGTGTTTCTTCAGCAGCCTTAGGTTTAGCTGCCTGTCACAGAATCCCATTTCAAAGAGATGGGACATCAGGGCTGCTGTCTGATCTTCGGAAACTATTGGCTGTGTAGAGTCAAGAAAAGCGGAACAACGTTTTTTGTATAATTTGTGTTTATCTTGTTAAGGCATGCTCATCTTCCAGATTTATTCAAAATACTAGGTAATCAGGTGCCGGGCTACGGCACTCCTGTCCACCCAATACTAATGGGTCTTCTGAGGGGATAAGGAAGGACTGGGAAGGCCCTGCTTTGGATTAGGTACGTCTGCACCCTAGGCCAGGTGACTGGCGAACTGTCTTTACAACTAGATGAAGGAAAAGATGCTAACGAACTCTGGAAACCCTGTGAAGTTAAAGGTAATCATGACGATGGGGCAAGAAGGAGCAAGAGAGGAGATGGTAATTGGAAGAAAGCATGGGAAACTGGAAGAAAGTATGGCCAGCGCAAGTCTTAACCACTGGACCACCAGGGAAGTCCCTCCCACGGGTCTTAAAAATAAAAGCCAAAATCACTTAACACAGCATCCCACCTACATCACTGGTCTTTTCTCTTCTTGATGCAAATTCACCTTCCAGGTTCACATCTCCAAGTCTCTGTACTGGCTACTCTGTCTACAGCGCCCTCTCTAACCCTCTCTCCTGGCACACACTCATTCTGTCCTTTAGGACTGAGCTCGGGCGTCATCTGCCAGGACGCCTTCCCTGGCCCCGCCGTGGGGCCGACACCAGGCTGAGGTGTTCCACTGGTCTGAGAACACTGGCACAGTATCTGACACTGCACAATAAACGTTTTTTTTTTTTTCCTTAATTGAATGGGAAGATTCTTTAAATTCTACAGTGCTTTGCAATTTTCAAAAGTTTCACAGATTAATGTCCGTTTGCTTATCTCCCACTGTCTCTGGGCAGGAACTGGTGTCTGATTCACCTCGTAGTGCTGGCACCTGGGAGAGTGACCCCCACACAGTAGGTCCGCAACCAACGTTAGGTCTTTTTTCTTTCCTCCCTCAAGTGGCTTAGCCAAAGTCATACAGCTGGAAAGTGGCAGAGCTGCGTGTTAAAGATTAAACTTAAAGCTCACGCTCGCTACGATGCCATGCTACTCTCTCCAACCCGGGCAGACGCCCCTGTTTTCACTGGTGACTTGGATTCGGTTCAGGAAAATAAAACATACACGGACCTGTGCAGTGACTGGTGGTCCAGCAAACAAGACCTTGTATGCAGAGGCGGCAACAGACAAAGCCCCCTTCACCAGCCCTCCAGCAATGCTGCTCCCGTGGTGGTGCCTGCGGGGAAAGCCAATTTGTCTCCCTAAAGAAACGTGAATCGTTATCTTCCTACGGATACCTGGGCTCTAATCCTGGGAAGAAAATGAGATTTCCCCGAGAAAAAAGTCAGACATAAAAGGAGAGTGGGCCTATTTTCCTATCAGTTTTATAGCTACAGATCTGGGCTTGATGCAGGGCCCAGCTCTTACTGCTTGCTGCAAGACATGGGCAGGGCACTGCAGAAAGCACCTCACTCTGGTTAGCATGCCAGCTTTCAGCCCCGGCTGGAAATTCATGTGCTCAGCGGCACACTGAGGACCTGGCAGTCTGCATGCTCAGTTATCATCCCAGAGGAAACACCTCCCAAAGGAAATGTGATTTTCTGAACGCTCTACGTAGGGAGGAGCCCACCGTGACACTGCTCTGAGATGACTGGGAGCAGAGAGGCAGGCGTGTCTACGAAAATGTTACAAGGATGCACAGCGGGCTGGGCCTTCCTGCCTTCTTCTCTGGTACTAAGCAGGAGGTGAATCTGAGGGAACTTCCTCCCGGTCTGGAATGTGAACACTCTTATTAAACATCAACATGAGTCCTCTGCTCAGTGCTGCTCACAAGCTTTAGAAGGAAATAAGAACAGGAAGGAATGATGGCTCTCCTCCGCTCTCGGCAGGTGGCACATGCTCTGAGAGGCTCGTTTAAGAGGAGGCAATACTAGGATATCCATGTACAACTTCACTCCTCCACTTTTCTTCAGGACGCAGGCAGTGACAGACACGTCCACCAGAGGGCAGCATCTGCCACTTTCCAGCCCTTGCCTTGGCCCTGGGTGGTTTTGGGTGAGTTGCCTCTGAAAGGGCCCCTGGCATGGGAAAAGGGTACCTAAAGGCCCCTTTCCCACATTTTTTCTTTTCACACTCATTCTAAGTAGTAGGTTGTGTTTCTTCCATTTGATGCTTGAGGAAGCAAAGCTGGGATCTGAAATACGGGTCTTTGTGATTCCCAGGCCAAAGCCGTTCCTGGGCATCCACTCCCCCAGCCCATCCCTGCTCCTGCAGACTCCTCTCCTCCCTTCATCTGTGCACTCAGACAGGTACTCGGTTGGGATGCTGTGGAGACAAGGATGTCCTCAGCTGCTTTCTAGGTGAGCTCCATCCATCCTGTACCCTCCCCTACTCTAGAGCATGGGCTGTCCTGGGGAAAGGGACCTGGGATCATCTAAGTCCCTAGTTACATGCTGAGGAAACTGAGGCTCCCGGGGGAAAGTGGCTTTTCCAAGCCAGTGTACTTGGGAGGACAGGACTCACGATGACTCTCAGCCCAGGGTTTCAGCCCACCAGGCCTTGAGGAGTCCTCTCTCTCCAGTGTCATCTGTCCCATGGCCTCTGTTTTTCTCCTCCAAGAAATCCCTCTTCCCCAACAAAGGCCTGAGGGTTGAGTACTGCCCAGACCTTGCCTAGAAGTGCAGGGTTTTACAGGCATCTCTGCCAACCCCCAAGGACCCCAGACCAGGAAACTCCCAGCTAAGGCTGGACACTTGGTTCTCATACTCAGGGAACCGCCTTGAGTACCTTTAATCATTCCATCATGCAGTCATGAATCATGCAAGATTTCCTGATTGCCTACTGGGTAGCAGGCATAGTGCTGGGCACTGCAGAGCTGAGGATGAGAAGAAACGGCTCCTGGGCTCAGCGTTTAGTCTGGTGGGGAGACAGCTCTGAGGAAGAATAATCATTCAGCAGCTGCAATCTGACCCAGGTCAGGGAGCCAATGGGAGGAAGCAGGTAGGTCCCAGCTAGTTTGTCCTTCTGTCTGGAATGCTTACTTGACTCTTTGCCACTTAAGCCTTGGCTTTAATGTCACAATGGAAAGGCCTTCATGAGCAATCCCCCTCCCCCAGGTAAAGCAGCTCTCTCCGCAGTCACTCTCTAACACATTTCTGTGTTTTATTTTCCTTGATGGCATGCATCACCATCTGACATTAACCTCTTTAGCCATTCCCTGTCTCTCCCCACTCTTCATTATAATGTCCACTCCACAAGGGCAGGTCCTAAGCCATTTCACTCAGGCCTTCAACCTAGCAGGCAGTCCATAAATGAATGCTCAAAGTAAGAATGTTCCAGTGTTCTCTGTAGGGAATCCTCCAATGCACTAGGTCCTGGGCTGTCATCTTGTGGAGAGAAAGGGCTGCAGAGGTGAGGCTTCCAGGAAACAAAATGGTCATTAATGGAGGAAGGCTCCCTGGGCTGCAGGCTGTGTGTGGAGGCGGGGTTCCCATTTAAAGGAGACTGGATTGGGGTAGGCCCACAGCCTGGTGCTGCCCTGACAAACTGGGCCCCTTCCTTCACTCTCACCTTGCCCCACCTCCTCCTTCCCATTTGTTCATCAACACCTTTCCTGGCAAAGGCAAAAGATGAAGGGTGGGGAGGTTGCCAGTTTCATCTCCCTTATCAGGTGATCAAGTGACAGTTTCCCTCTTGGGTGTGAGGCCCAGGAGATGTAGGAGAAATGTTAAAGAAATTTCAAAGACTGTGGAAAACAATGTGTGTCTGTTTTCAGTTTCCATGTGCTCTCCATTTCTCTGTGTTTTCGGTTTCACAGCCATTGTAGCATGTGATCAAAGCCAAGTTTGGCCAATTTCTAGCTGGATGACCTTGGACAAGTTACTTACCCTTTCTGCCTTTGGTGTCTTCTTTTTGGAATAACTATACTTACTACATGGTTTGCGTTGTGTATTAAAAAAAGGAAAGGTGTTGGGAATTTCCTGGCAGTCCAGTGGTTAGGACTCCATGCTTTTACTGCAAGCGCGTGGGTTCTGTCCCTGGTCATAGAACTAAGATCTTGCAAGCTGCAAGGCACAGCCAAAAATAAAAATTAAAAAAAAAAAAAAAAAGGAAACGTATGCAAAGTCCCTTGACCACAGCTTAGCATGCATCGGCCACTCAATGAGCTAGTGGTTCCCAACCTCTCGGCTTGCTCTGACTTCCCCTCTCCTAACTCAGTTCCACCCTTGTGCCTTAGCTCCTGCTGCATTCTGCCACCCCACAACATGGGGTGTAACAGACTAATTACCTAAGGTTTTGATCTCTTAAGGGATTTGGGGAAGCTCCCTGCATTGCTGGGGAAAACCAGGTGGCTGGTTTTGTTGCGGGGAGGGGACGAGGAGGGTGCAAGGCAGGCTGGTGCTAAACAGATGGGAAGCTAGTGGGCAGGAAGGGCTAGACCCTCCTGTCTGGCAATGGCTTCTCCCCCACCCCCTTTTACAATTCCCCTCATAGACAGCCTTTTAAAAAGTTAACACTGAATTATATAATAAATGCAAGCATCCAGCTTCCTGGTAAAAATGGAAAGAGTAGAGTTAACATTTCATTCTCCTTTGAACCCCCTCCCCACCTTCAGTTTTACCTTCCTCCCTGCAGGTAATTACTGTTACCCTTTGGTCACACTGCCCGTTGGTGACATCTCCGCCTCTTCAGTGCTGCCCAGACTGTATCAGGCTGTAATGACTGGGGAGATGCCACTCAGTCCTGCCCACCTCCCAACCAATCCTACGCACGACTAATTAACTTCTGGAAACCTTTCCAGAAGCTTCTAGTTGACATGTTCTCTCCCTCCTCTGAAGTCCTGTAAGTGCTTATCTCATGATTTACAAAGTCGCTATGTTCCCTGTCAGTGGCCAGTCTTGTCTCTCTCACTAGAGTAGAAGCTGTCTGAGGCCAGGCCCCGTGGTCTGCTCATCCTCTATGTCTCCACAGTCTCTTTGGCTCATGCAGAGCAGACAGTATTAATGAGGTCAGTAAACACCCTGTGAAGTGAAGGATTTTGTCTTTATCGATTTGAACAAGGGAGGCCCTCAGGGGGCCTGCTGCTGGCAGGCACTCTGACCAACAACGGGCGGGACTTCTGCTGAGAATCTCCCTGAGGAGAGAGATTGGATAGATAAGTGGTGAGGGGCCAAGGCACTGGATTCAGACACATCCTTGCTCAGCCACTTACTAGCTATATGTGACCTTAGACAAGTCATTGAGCCCTTCAGAGCTTTCTTCACCTATATAATGCAGACGACACCAGTCTCTCATTGGTTCCCCCTCTTCCTGTTCATCCTCTGGCTGTTACAAAGATCAATAGGGGTAATGGGTTTAGGCTGTTTTATGGGGTTCCATGTTCACACAGGTTAAAACATTGAATTAGGAAGGATAAAGGAGGAAGCCTTGTCAGCATCTCTCGAGTGGACCCGGCCAAGGGAGCGTATACGTGGGGTGGATACCTCTGCCTGGGTGAGGGGGATGTGGTGGTATTGAGAGTGTTATGCTCTTCACCTCTCCTCCCTAGTCAAACGCTGCCACGCGTGTTCCTTTTGCCCCTCCCACCTTCCATCCCGGATTTATCCCGAGTTTAATTCCAAATATTAGATTATGGTAGAAAAGATCAAATAAAACGGTCACCAATTGACCAGACGTCCATCACAGTGTGGCCCGGGTTCCAGTCCGTTTATCTCCACGCCCCGCCCCGCCCCGCCTCGCTGCCGCAGGGCTGCTGATTGGCCCGCGCCACGAGACGTCACGCGCGGGTTTTAAGGCAGAGTGCCCCGGGCCGCTTCGCAGTGCCAGCGGGCTGGAAGCCGGCTAGGAACCTCGTGGGGCTGGCCCGGAGGGGAGCGGGGAGAGCGCGGCTGTCGGAAGGTAAAGGGGCTGTTCAGGCCGAGCCGAGGCGATCCGGGTGCGGGGCCGGAGGAGCTGGAGTCAGCGATCGCAGGAAGGCGGGCAGTGGAGTGTCGTGGGGCAGTGGGGAGGGGGTCTCGTGTAAGGAGGGTTGTGTCAACCGCCTAGGGATGTGGAAGGCGGGTGGGAGTGGGCCTCACTCTCCGGTCTCAGCGCCCGCACCCTGATTCTTAATTTGGGCCCTCTGCCCCCCAGCTGCACTTTCCCCAAGGATTCTCTCCTGGGGAACGGGTCGCGATGCCTGCTACCTCGCCACAAGCGCAGAAGCTGACTGTCCGGCGATCGAGGTCTCTTCCCCCAACCTCAGTGTCCTGGGACCTGGGGGTTTCTGTATGTCTCATCGCCCTTGTCAGGGCCCCCAGGGAGGGGGGAGAGCCTCTGTTATACCTGCAACTGCTTTAAGAAAAAAAAAAAGGAATTAAAAAAATGAGCAGCTGATTTAGGAAATGATCAAGAAGTTGCAAATTTCATGTTTATTATTAAACATCTCCTCTTTTCTCGCCTGACCTTTCCCTGTTCAGATAGCCCAGCTGTGGTCTCCAGAGCCTGCAGTTTCAAGGCCTCCTCCCTGCCTGTACTGTGAGCCCCAGGACCTGCACCTTAGCCAGTGTTCAACATGGGGAACCACTTGACAGAGATGGCGCCCACCGCCTCCTTCCTGCCTCACTTCCAGGCCCTGCACGTTGTGGTCATTGGGCTGGACTCGGCTGGAAAGACCTCCCTTCTTTACCGCCTCAAGTTCAAAGAGTTTGTCCAGAGTGTCCCCACCAAAGGCTTCAACACCGAGAAGATCCGGGTGCCCCTGGGGGGGTCCCGTAGCATCACCTTCCAAGTGTGGGATGTGGGGGGGCAGGAGAAGCTTCGGCCACTGTGGCGCTCCTACACACGCCGGACAGACGGGCTGGTGTTTGTGGTGGATGCCGCTGAGGCTGAGCGGCTGGAGGAGGCCAAGGTGGAGCTACACCGAATCAGCCGGGCCTCGGACAACCAGGGTGTGCCTGTCCTGGTGCTGGCCAACAAGCAGGATCAGCCTGGGGCCCTGAGCGCAGCCGAGGTGGAGAAGAGGCTGGCAGTCGGCGAGCTGGCTGCTGCCCCACTCACCCACGTGCAGGGCTGCAGTGCTGTGGACGGGCTGGGCCTGCAGCCAGGCCTGGAGCGCCTGTATGGGATGATCCTCAAGAGAAAGAAGACTGTCCGGACAGGCAAGAAGAGACGGTGACCTGAGGCTGCCCCCTCCTCACCAGTAGGGGTCTGCACACTTGGACAGCCAGGTGGAGCCTGTGGCCCCTCACTTAGCCCCAGGGTGCAAGGACCTGTTCACCTCGATGAAGGACCGAGGAGCACACCGCGGGGGTCCTGTTTTGGGGCAGCACTGGGGTGGGCGATGGGAGATGGGATGTCTTCTCACATCTCTCCCTCATCCTCACTTCTGGAGAAGTGGAGGCTGCAGGACTGTGGAGGCTTAAATGTAAACTGACTCTACCTCGACCCTGTTTCCTGTTTTTCTTCTCTGGCTTTTTGATTAGATGTGTTTGGGGGTGAAGGAGAGTTTCTTGGAGGATGCATGTGGAATAAACGAGAACTAGCTCTTGCCCCTCCCCCCAACTGAGGGGTCTCCCCAGGTTGCTTTTCTAGGGGTGCCAGTCGTAATAGTCTATATTTTTCTCTTTGTATGAAAGTGCCGAGAACTCCTCCCCACCTTTGTAGACTCACAACCATTTTTATAAGCCACGTGTGTCCTCTGTATTATTATTATTAACGATTTTTTAGCATTTGCCTATAAGTTATTAAAGACTGATGATGTTGTAGCTCTAACCTTGGTCTGGCATTTTCCTCTCCTTACCTAGCCTCAGGGTTAGTCCAAGATTTCTATATGGGCAGGCAGGGGTGGGGAGGAGGGACTTATCTTGAAGCTGAATTTGCAAAGCAAGCACTTTTCTAAAAAATTAGATTGTGTGTTTACGGGCTGGTGGGGATTATAGAGAGTTGAAATAACCCCATGCTATTGCCTGATCTCTGCCAGGTTTTTTTGGGTCCCTTCTTTCTTCCACTTTCCTCCCCTCCCCTCCTCCTCTGGCTCTGACTTGCCCCCGATCCCAGCTGGTCCCTGCAGATTTAACTTCAGGTTTTGCTGGTGTGAGCTGCTCCTAGGTCCTTGCCCTTGGGGACACCTCTTAGGTCTATGTAGGTAGGTCTGCCCCGTCCGCAGCACTCAGGTGGTTAGTCTGATTTCCTCTCCCAACCCCAATACACATCTTGGGGGATGTGGAGAGAATGGAAAGTAATTTCCTCCTGGCCTTAAGCCACCTCTGTGTGCTCAGTCCTGCTGACTGCAGCTCACTGGCAACGGTGGCAGTGACTGGTGCTGGGGAGGCCTGGGCTGGATTGAACCAGCCAGGCACCTGTGACTAAGCCATGAGTCGTCTAGCTATTCCCAAGAGAGGGGAAGTCTAGTAGCTGTTTGAGCCTGGTGCGAGTGAGGACGGCTGGATATCCACATAGACCACCAATGTTAGCAGTGATCGTAAGAATAAAATGCTAGTGTCGCGAGAGCCTGAATACCCCTGCCCAGACTTTCAGGGCCACGCCCACCTCACCAGCACTTGAGGACAATTAGATCTTCCTAATCTGAGTGGGAGTCGTAAGTAAAAACCAAGCACCATTTTTTCCAGTCCCCCGGTCCCATGCCCACCCTTTGTGCAAACATGGGATCCCCAGAGCATGTTCAGAGTCCCTGCTCCAGAATCAGATTAAAGGACCTGGGGAGGGAGGGGAGGTGCTGGCAACCCCATCCTGGGGGAGCCTTCCTAAGGAACTCGTTTCTTCCTAGCCAGCCGGCAGAAGCTGAGTTTGCTGAGTCCGGGCCAGGTCAGATTCGCTAACACCCGTGCACGCCCCTTCTCCCGCCCTCGAGGTGGCTGGCAGGACGGGGGTGGATGTGCATCCATCCGGAAGGGTGCCCAGGTCTGCGTCAGTGCTGGGGCCTCCTCGACAGAGCTGCCGGGCTGGTTCTGCTGGGGACACGCGCTCCCTGGCCGCCCTCTACCCACACCTGTGACTCATCTCTCCCAGTCCTCAGGGTAGAGTCCTCCTCTGCAGCCCAGGAACAGGCTGGGGAGGACCTGGCTGGAAGGATCCTAGGTCTTGCTGGGAGATCTTTCTTCCCCATTCCACCCCAGTTTTGCTCTTTTGTCTCAAAATCTCCAAGGACACGCTCTCTCCATTTTTAGTCACCTGGGGGACTGAGGTCTCTGGATTTGGGGGGCTATGTGTGTAGAGGTGCTCCCCCATCCCTAGCAGAGAGGCATCCATGATGCCATGGTTCTGCCAATCAGCCTCCCTCCCTATCTTATTAGAACTGTCTTCTGCTCCCCTCTTCTCCCCCAAACCCCTCTCCAGCCCTGGGTGGGGACCATGGTCCACAGGAGACCTGCGAATGTCCTGGCTCGTGCCCTGACCCCCTGGGGGGTGGAGGAAGGGGGGTGCTGGCGACAAGTGAGATGGAGAAGCCAGTTGCTCTGAAGCGTTGTGGGGAGAGGGGAGCACGGGGGCATTCTGATTAGAAAGCCACATTCTGGCAGGGTAAGGGCCTGGAGCTTTGTAATAATCCTTAGTCCATCAAAGGGATGGAGGGCTGGGAGGGAGGGGACCACCTCAGGGGTTCGGCGTGTTGAACTCTGGGCCAGTTGCTTGGGATGGGGGTGGGATCAGGATTGCAGGTAGGTTGTAGTTTCTTTGTCTCAGCTTCTTTATTTAGGAGAATTTCTTTGAGACCCTGAGATGGGTGCTGAGGAAGAGGCTCCTTAAGGGCTGAGGGTGTCTAGGGGCTAAGAGTGGGGGCAGGGGCTGCTTGCCTGTGAGGTGAAGTTGAAGGAAACCAGTGGTCCCAGAGTTGGGGCTCCCTTCTGAGCGGCACCCCCCCAGTCACACCCCCCCAGCCACCGCCTCCCCCATCCCAGCCACCTCTTCTTGCACAGTTTGGATGGTAAAATCCAGATGGAGTGCACTTTTCCTGGGTGCCCTGTGCTTCCCCAAAGCCCTCGTGAGGGCAAAGATGGCCGTGGTCCCTCACCTTCCCACACCCCCTCCAGTCCTCCCATGCTGCATGTGCTCAAGGAAGAGAAAAAGTAGCAAAAAGGGAGGAAAGAAGTCCCTAAGGAGGGGGTAGCAACTTGCCCGAGGACACAGCTACTTAGTGGTGTGTCCAGATCCTTCCTCCCAGGCCAGCTCCTTGGACTCCCTTGGGCAGACAGCCAGGAGGTTGGAGACAGGGAGCAAGTCCAGGACCTCAGAGCTCTGACCTCCCCCTCCTTCCCTCCCTCCCTGCCTTGATTAGATTAGGGACCAGCTTTCCACTCCCCCACTCCCCTTCCTGAGGCGCGCAGGGGCTTTATCTTCAAAGCCCAGCAGAGCTCTGGCCTCAAATCTGGCCAGAAGTCCCCACCCTCCTTTCACACTGACCATGTGTCATAACAAGTCTTTCTGGAGATGGACACCTCCAACCAGGGCCTGGGAAGCACTGAGTTCCACTGAAGCACTTAGGAGCACACAGGACAGCCTGTTCTCCAACATGGGCATTTTCTGAACGGAGGCCAGTGGGAGGGGAGGGAGCAAAGGCAGTAAGGAAAGCCCAGGTCCGCACTGGGCTGTAGGGAATGGGCAGTCTGTGGCCACACATCGTTTCCAAGGCCATCTGCAGGACCACGGCTGGGGAGTTTGTGGGTGGGTGTCATGGAACCTCTTCCTCTGGCTAAGACAGAGGAGGGTGTTTGTTCTTCCCTCCTTCCTTTAAAATTTTTTTTTAAAAACAGTCCCCCCCTTCCTCACTTGATTATAAAAGTAATAGGTCTTCGTTGTAAAAGAAACTTAGAAACTTAGAAAATGGAGAGCCCCATAGTCTAAACTTCAGAGCTAGCTAAACATTGTGAACAGGTTTTTACATATAATCTTTCAGATATTTTTTCTCTGCGTATATTACAAATAGTGTATGTATATATATATATATATATATGAATGACACATGGGGTTATCTCAGGCATATTGTTGTAGTTTTGCTTTTCTCATTTATATCTTGGGCATAATTCAATGTCAGGACATATGGATTTTCGCATTCTTTTTGATGACTACATGAGATTCCATTGTATGAATGGGCCCTCATTTATTAATTAAGTCCACAGCATGTCCCCAGCAATGGACTTCCTTGTACATATTTCTTTGTACACTGTGGGGAGATTTCCTGTAAGATGATTCCTAGAAGTGTAATTGTTGTGTCAAAGGGTACACTTTTTTTTTTTTTTCCGGTACGCAGGCCTCTCTCACTGTTGTGGCCTCTCCCATTGAGCACAGACTCCGGACGCGCAGGCCCAGCGGCCATGGCTCACGGGCCCAGCCGCTCCGTGGCATGTGGGATCTTCCCGGACCGGGGCACGAACCCGTGTCCCCTGCATCGGCAGGCGGACTCTCAACCACTGCGCCACCAGGGAAGCCCTGTTGGGGTGAATTTAATTCAGCCCCATCATCCTCCATCCTCAAATTTCAAGGCGTCTTCAAGCCGAGGGGTGTGTGTGGGGGTTAGGGTGTGAGAGTAGACATCACAGTGCTCCTGCTTTATGGCAGGTAAGAAAAAAAATCACCAGCGATACGGTAGAGGATTTGCAGGCCTGGGGATTGAGCCCCACCCGGGGCTGCCTGGTTGATGGCGGAGGTGGGCAGATGGTGAGGACTCCCTTAGCACCCAGCTTCTCACAGATGGTAGGCGGAGTGGGCGAAACAGCTCCTGAAATAAATCCCCGGGACTTGGCTCAGGGAGGGAGTGCAGCTGAGATTAGGAGCGTGGGCTGTGAAGGGAACATGGAGAACAGATCAGAGCCTGAAGGAGGGTGGCTGGGGACCTGGACCTCCCCCACTCCCCTAGTGGGGACCCCCATCAGCCACTATAGCTCATGGACTCCTGGAACAGGAAGCAGAAGCGTGAAGTATCACATCCCTCGGCCACTCTGGGTTGTTGGGGCTCCATCTCTGTTGAGTTCATTCAGGCCTCTGGGCTAATCCTGGGTCTATGCCCCTCCTGGGTGGATCGGGATGGTGGGGAGTGAGGCAGGCAGGAGAGTGTATCTCTTTAGTACCTCCCATCCCCTCCTATTAAGTCTGGTGGAGATTGGTGGAGGAGGGTGGGGCTGACAGCTGGCTTTTAAAGATTGCTGAAAGTGAAGTTTTGCGATTTTGATTGTGTTTGTTTTTATAAGATCACTCACTGCCTTCCAGATGCTGACTCTTATCCCTCGGGAGAGAGAAGGCAGAAGTGCTTGCTCATTCCCTGGAATGCTCCCAGTCTAATGGGGGAGGAACAGAACCACCACTCTGACCAGGCAGCACCTCAGAAAGTAACCTCAGAGTAAGACGTGGCTCTGCCACCAACTTCTGTGACCTTGACCAAGCCCTTCCTTGTCCCCTGGCCTCAGTTTACCCATCTATAAAGTGAGGGGGTTGAGTACACAATATCAGATCTTTTCTGGTTCACTTTCTGTGGTCCTCAGTACAAGGTGGGTGTGGGGAACTCCTTAATGATCTTTCTCCCTTCATCTTATCACTCTCTGAAATTACCTTGTTTTGTTTTCAAGTTTGTTTACTGTCTGCATTCATTTCCACGTTGTGCAGGACAGCCCTCATCCATTTTGCACACCACTCTATCCCCAGGACAGTGGTGGGCACACAGTAGGTGATCATCGCATATCTATGGAATGTGGGGTGTCCACTCAAGGATTGGAGCGTTGGGGTGTCACCGCATTGAAGAAGTGGTTTTAGTCTATAAATGCTGACAGTACTCAGGAAAGAAACTATCAAATAAAATTGGGGAGTTTATCTGGGAAGACTTCCTGGAGGAGGTGGGGAAAAGAAGCAGATTAAGGAACTGGAATTAAGTATTCTGATTAACTAGGGACTTGGAGGACCTTGGGCTTGGAAGTACTTTCTTGGCCCTACCTACTGTTCAGGAGGAAAGATCTGAGGTTGAGGTTTAATAGACACAGCTTCCTTCCTCCCTTCCCAGTAATTAGTTGCCTGGCCTGGGATGCTCCCTGGAGTCTGTTCACCACTCCCCTCTCCCAGCTCCTCCCAAGGTCACCCCAGGATAGTCGAACTGTATCTAGATTCCCATTCTCTGCCTCCCACCCCAGAGGAGCTGAGTGCAGAGCAGGTGCTGGGGAAGGGACTCCCAAGGTCTGGACTTGTGCTATCCCATATGGCAGCCACCAACCACACGTGGCCACTGAACCAGGGAAATGTAAGAGAACTGAACTGGGACATGCTGTAAGTGTGAAATACACAACAGATTTTGAAGCCTTAGTATGAAAAAAAGAATGTAAACATCTCATGAATACTTTTTTATATAGATGTGTTGAATTTTTGGATATATTGAGTTAAATAAAATGCTTCATTAAAATTAATTTCATCTGCTTCATTTTACCTTTAAAAAATGTGGTTACCAGAAATTCTAAAATTACATTTGCTGTTCGCATTCTATTTCTATTGACAATGCAGGTCCAGATATTTGGGGGAAGGAGCATTATGGGTAAAAGAAGGGGAGAGCCATTGTTCTTCCTTTCTGCCGAAATCAGAAGAGAAACAGACCAAACTGCGGCAATCTGGAAGAAGGAGGGGAGGTTACAGAAGGGTCTTCTCGACAGGGAGGACTGAACAGCATGAAAGATCTGCTCACCTCCTTCCTGGAAAGCTTTCAGGATAGGTCAAGACTTTGCATATCTCAAGTTATTATTTATTTATTTACTTTTTTGGCCTCGTGGCAATCTTAGTTCCCAGACCAGGGATTGAACCCAGGCCCCCTGCAGTGGAAGCGAAGAGTCCTAACCACGGGACCGCCATGGAAGTCTCTCAGATTATCTTAAAACACCTTATCAAACTATGATTCTCACTGATCCAAACCTGATTACTTTGCAGGTGATTTTGTAGCTCCACTTAGGGTGTTTTCACTCTATAAGCAGCTCTTTAACTGTCTGTTTCATGTTAAGCCCAGTTACCTGGAGTCCACAGAAAATTCCTATCCTGATTTTACCCAATAGTTTCTGACCTTTCATCATACTGCTGAGATAGCAGCAACAGTGTTGACAGACTGAAGTTTCATCATGTTGCCCTCCTCTGCTGCCTTCCTCTGCCCAACCCTCTCCCAACCCCCAAAAGGTGTTGGAGCAGAAAGAGAACTCAGGCAGGACATACTGAAGGGGAAGATGCCAGCTGGGGGTCTGGGTAATCCACCAACTAGATTATCTGCTCCTGAGTTTGCACAAACATAAGCAGGTGGCCTATATGCAGACGGGATGAGCCACGGGGATCAGGTTAACACTGCGTGTGTGTGAGTGTGTGTGTGTGTGTGTGTGTGTGTGTGTACGTGGGGGAGGGCAGTTCTGCAATAAAAACCCTCACCCACTTATCTCCCACCCAGAGCATTAGTTCAATCAGTCATGTATTTTTTCAATTAATCACCTATAATATCATAAGATTTAGCCTTATTGGGCACTGACACACCATCCTAGGTGCTGGAGCTAAAAGTGTAACCTGTGCACAAAATTGTTCTAGATCCGGTTTCCTTGATGCCGAGCCTGAGACAGGGATTCAGGGGCATGTGGTTTATTGAGGGCAAAGTCTCAGGAGAAGGGGAGGAAGGGAAGCAGGATGGGGAAGGGGAGGGGCTAAGCAAGGACCCCCTCTCACAGCCGGAGTCTAATCTGGGCTTCACCCTGTAGGAAAGCTCTGGATGGAGACTGGGACCACAGAAAGGAGCTCCCTGAGGCAGGTACCCCCACCCCCATACCCCATCAGTCAGCTAATTGGCTGCTGGTTGCTCAAGTCTCCAGAGAAGGGGCCACTGGGAGCCTTTGGAGTCATTGGAGCCAACACTCACAGCCAGCAGAGGGGCCTGGGCACCACTCAGGGTGTAGACCGAGAGACAAAAAAAGTCACTGACCTGGGCAGGCCAGTGCCCTGGTTGCTGTCCTTGTTTGGCAATCCAGTCCTTGTTCTACTCTCACTCTGGACCTCAACCTCAGCCCTTAACTGCCCTTGTCGCACCTTGTTTCTCCCTCCATCTGTTTCTTGGTCCCTTCCTACGCCCACTGTCCTTGGTTCCTGCCTTTGATCTGCCTTCTCTCTTCTGAAACTCAGGATGAAATGCTGAGTTTCTTCAAGAGTCTCCAGGAAGCTGGGGTACTGGGTCACCCCTGTTGACCTCTTCCCTTGCCAATGGGTCACTTGAACCCCCGTTCCCCTGGACAGAAAGCTTTGGTGTCCCAGGGGACATTTGACTCAAATCACTTCTGTTGTGTGACTTCTTTACTGGGTGTATCCATCCCTGCCTCCTCTTGTGGAGCAAGGACAGTTCAGGAGAAATTCATTCTCAAGGCTTGACTCCTACTTAAACATCACAGGATACATTCTCTGGAAGGGAAGTGGGGGATCTGGGCTGGCTTCCTTAGAAACTTCAGCACTGAAAAGAAACCTCCTTTCCTTGACCCCTCCCAAATTCAAACAGGGACTGGGAGAAAGGAAGAGATGATTGTTTCTGGCCAGAGGCTGGGAGATGGATGGACTGACCTCTGAAATTTCCTTTTCTCTGGCACAGCCCTGTTTGTAGAGATGCCAGAATTCTCGTTCAAAAAGCAGGGGAGAGAGGGAACTTCCCTGATGGTTCAGTGCTTAAGACTCTGTGCTCCTAATGCAGGGGGCTCCGGTTCAACACCTGGTCAGGGAACTAGATCCCACATGCATGCCACAACTAAGAGTTTGCATGCCACAGCTAAGGAGCCCACCTGCCGCAACTAAGGAGCCCATGTGCCACAACTAAGGAGCCCTCAAGCCACAAATAAGGAGCCCGCCTGATGCAACTAAGACCCGGTGCAGCCAAACAAATAAATAAATATTAAAAAAAAAAAAAAAGCAAGGGAAAGAGTACTCTCTGAGGGCATTTGGTTGTTCTTTCATACCCCAGGTCACACAGAGGGATCCAGTGTCATGCCCTCCACATCCTCCTGTCCCTAGCACGTGGATTTCCTGTGGTATGTGTTTCTCTCTGACACACACACACACACACACACACACACACACACACACCTTGTTGAAACCAGGATTGCTAGTTCCAGGGAGGGGAGTGAGGAAGCAGCTGTGGACAGGTGAGTGTGGTCACATGTTTATCCCTCTGGGAGGTGACACTTGCACTACACCTCCACAGGTTTCATCTGAACCTCACCCTAACCTGGGCCCTGTGTCATCAAGGAGGGCAGGAGGGATGGAGGAGTTGAGTTGGCCCTCTGGCAACAAGGAAAGCATTCTTAACAGGCCCTTGAACTGTCAGCAAATCAATTCTCTCCAGGACCACATCTGGAGGAAAGTCAACTTAAAGAACAGCAGCAGGTGGGACTTCCCTGGTGGCTCAGCGGTTAAGACTCTACGCTCCCAATGCAGGGGGCCCAGGTTCGATCCCTGGTTGAGGAACTAGATCCCACATGCATACCGCAACTAAGAGTTCACATGCCACAACTAAGGAGCCCTCGAGCCACAACTAAGGAGCCTGCCTGCCACAACTAAGACCCGACACAACCAAATAAATAAATAAAATAATATTTAAAAAAATAAAGAATTTGCCTGCCAATGCAGGGGACACAGGTTCGATCCCTGGTCCGGGAAGAGCCCACATGCCACAGAGCATCTAAGCCTGCGAGCCACAACTACTGAGCCCATGTGCTGCAACTACTGAAGCCCACGCGCCTAGAGCCCATGCTCTGCAACAAGAGAAGCCTCCGCAATGAGGAGCCCGCGCACCGCAAAGAAGAGTAGCCCCCACTCACAGCAACTAGAGAAAAGGCCCCCACGCAGCAACGAAGACCCAATGCTGCCATAAAAAAAAAAAAAAAAGAAAAAAAGGACAGCAGCGGGAATCGGGCCTAGATTGCTGGGTGAACTTCAGTTGATAGAAGCACCCCGGAGAAGTTTGGGGGAACATCCATCCTTCCTGATGTATTGGTTGAAGGCAGGGTGTAGGGCCAGGATAAAGTGTGCGGTCTGGATCAGGGAAGATGACCCTGGCATTCCAAAAAATTTGGCTGCTCTGAATCAGAGGAAGGGACCGTCTGACCGGACGAGTCGTCCCCATTAGGCTGGGGTTGAGGCTGTAACTGCGGTAATTCGTTGATGAATGCAATTTGCAGCTGGCTTCTCTCCCTGTGACAGGCCTCAATTAGAGCTGCTAGAGGGAGCCGAGGTGGGAGGAGGAGCTGGGATGTTGTTTCCGACTGCTTCTCCTGGTCCCCTTTCAGCTTGCGGCCCCACCCCGAAGAAACAAGAAGGGATTCTTTAGGCTGATTCATTGTCCCCCAACTCCTGAACTTACCCCCTGAGATGTAATTTCAGAACCAGTGGTACTGGGTGGAGAGGGAGAAAGGTATAAAATGAAGGATGCCTTCCGCAGGCTGGTTTGGAATGCTATGGATTTTAAAACTCAGTGTTAATTTAGCTTAGTATTTTCTCATTTATTTTATAGCCTCTAAAAGTCCTATAGGAAGGAAGATTTTTGAGCCAAAATACTTATATCTGTCTTATAGTCCCCTGTGCATCTCATCAGACAAAGGGAAAAAATACGAGGCGGAATGATGGAAAGAAGTGAGAGAGAGAAAAATCAACTCCCCCCCACCCGCCCCAAAAATATATATATTTTGGCCATGCCATGACGCTTACAGAATCTCAGTTCCCCGATCAGGGACTGAACCCGGACCACAGCAGTGAAAGCCCAGAATCCTAACCACTAGGCCAACCAGGGAACTCCCATATAGATAACAGAATTTTAATTTCAAAAGACTGTAGGGACACTAGAGACCATTTAGTCCAATGGTTTTCAAGCCGTTTTAAAAAGTAGTTGCAATGTTTCTTCCAACAAAATCTAACAGAGAAACTCAATGTGCAAAAAAGTTGTGACTGATACAGTGAGAGTGACAGTGGGGGCTCTGAGCCCCCTGGACTGTCCGCTGCCCTGAGTCCTGCTTTCCCTACTTCCTGCCTCTGTGACCTCCCTATGGTATCTGTAAGGGTCACCCTTCAATTAGGGTGACCAACTCATCCTGGATCTGTCCTGTTTTAGCATCAAGAGTCCCAGAAACCAAGAAATCTCTCAAACTGGGGCAAACTGAGACAGCTTGTTGCTCTACATTCAGTGGAGCATAGCTAGAAAACCACATTACAACCCTTTTGATATAATGATAAATATACTGGGGTCAAGAGAAGTGACATGGTTTGAAGTCCTGTGGTTCGATTCCCCATGCCCAGGTGTAGCCTATATATTGGGGTGTAAGTCTTGCCCCTCTGCCCTGTATCCCTGCGAGAGGTAAAACTGTGCACCTCCAAATTTTTCTCCTCCTTCAAGACCCTTTCCTAGGAAGCCTTCCCTGATTCCTCTAGAAAGAGTTATGTCTTCTAATTCTTCTTTTAGAACATTTCTAAGATTGAGTTATTTTTAATCTTGGGTCTTTTCCCACATTTGGATTGGAAGATTCTTGGTTCCAGTCTCATTTATTTTCATATCCCTCAGCACCTAGTGCAGTGTCTGGAATACAGCAGGCATTCTAAAGATGTTTTTAGATAGATAGATGGATGGGTGGACAGACAGATAGATTTGGAGGACAGATGGATGGGAAGATGGATAGATGGAACGGATGGGTGGATAGAAAGGTGGGTAGATAGAAGGCTGGGTGCCAAGTTGAAGGCCTTGGGATGGAACAATTGGTCAGTTTCTAGGCAAGTTCCTCTTGTATCAATTTCCCTAATATGGCCATTTTGCTTGAATTTGACTTTTGCATTATCTAACCAACCCATATTCAGATGCAAGGACTGAAGCAGCTTCCCAACCCAATTAGAAGTCATTTAAAATTGATCATTTTTGGATTATTTCTGTCATTGCTTTCCTCTATGGAAAGTTATGATTTAACTACACAAATACAATATTCGATGAACATACCTCCAATAGGCAGCCGATGGCTGTGACGAATACTGTCTGAAAATAAAACAGTTTAAAAATAACAGCAAGGGGAGCGTGTAGGAGGCAGGGAAAGAGGGTGAGCAGCTGGTGAATATAGCTAGCAAGATGATCAGGACTCAAGGGCTGGAATCTGAAAGGAGGAATGTGTGTGAGGTGCACATTAGAAGAACTTCCCAATTCTCAGGATCCCGAGACAATAGGATTAAAAAAAGAGAGAGACAATAGGATAGAAAGTTTTGAAAGAAAGAGGGGGATGATGTTGATCGTGTTTGGAAGCAGAACATTAGACTAAATGATTATTCCTGATTATTGACCTTCTATTCATTCAGCTGCGATTTACTGAGCCTCTGTTCTGACCCACGTGTCAGGCCAAGCAGTTTCATTTACGTTATCTCTGCCCGTTTTGCCTGGGGACAGGAAGACAGAGTCTACACATTCTCAGATGTGCAAATTCTTCTCAGCGATCACATCCACACACATGGTTTTAACCACAGCAGCTACGCTGCCTCCCAAGGGTTCATCTCTAGCCCCACACCTTACCTCCACCCCGATGGTGAATATCCCCCCCAGATGTCTGCAGGAGACATCGTGTTAAACTCAAGAGACTCTGTGTTGAACTCGTCTGTTTCCAGTCCAAACTTTCTCCTCCGTCCAGATTCCCCATCTCTGTCCAAGGTCTCCTCATCTGATTCACTGAACACCCAAGTCAGGACCTGGGCCTCATCCTCTTCTCCCTTCCCCCACCCTCATCTCCCCATGCTGGTCACCACGTCCAATAAGTCTACTTCCTAAATACCTCTCAGATCTGTGTCTTCTTCTTCCTCCCCTCAGAACTGCCCTAAATTCAGGTCCTCACCGTTTTTTTTTTTTCTTTCAATTCCATGACTTACTTTACTAAATGAGTAGGAAATAGAAAAATTAAGACATAGATATTTGGGTGTTTTTTTTACATTTTATTTTGATTAATTTTTATTGGAGTATAGTTGCTTTACAATGTGTTAGTTTTTTTTTAAAGGTTGGTCTTTTAAAATAATTAAATAATTAATTACTTTTTGGCTGCGTTGGGTCTTCGTTGCTGCGCGCGGGCTTTCTCTAGTTGCGGCGAGCGGGGGCTACTCTTCGTTGCGGTGCGCGGGCTTCTCGTTGCGGTGCTTCTCTTATTGCCGAGCATGGGCTCTAGACATGTGGGCTTCAGTAGGTGTAGCACACGGGCTTAGCTGCTCCGCGGCACGTGGGATCTTCCTGGACGAGGGATCTAACCTGTGTCCCCTGCATTGGCAGGGGGATTCTTAATCACGGAGCCTCCAGGGGAGTCCCTGTTGTGTTAGTTTCTACTGCATGGGTCCTCACCATTTCTCACTGGACTATGACCGTAGCTTCCTTAGTGGTCTCTTACTTTGCCATCTTGCACCCTGGGAACCTCTTCCCCACTTGGTTACTAGACTCATTTTTCTAAAATGCAAATCTGATCAGTCACCTCCTCCTCTTAAACCTTCTGATGAAAGCCCAGCTGTCTTTAAAAACAACATCCCAAGTCCTTAGCATCTGTGACAAAGGCTTTCCTACTTTGACCACTCCTCTGCTTCTCTCCTCACTCAGCTGTACCAGATCATGGCCCGTGCCAGCAGGGTTCTCTCTGTGTCAGCCCCAGGCCTTTGCACAGGCTGTTCCCGCTGCCTAGGAATGCCTCTCCTTCCATGTTCACTGATCTAATTCCTCCTCATTCTTCTCAACTCAGGGTGTTGGGTGTGACCTCCTCCAGGCCGACTCTCTGACTACCTCTTCACTCCTGAGTCCGGGTGAGGTGCCCCTCCTCTGACCTCTTATTGTGTCCTGTGCTTGTCTCTTCCTTTCCTCTGATTGCACTGTAGCGCTGTTGCCTGTTCACTTGTCTGTCTCTCCCACTCCAGTGCGACATTTCCCAGGACAGGTATGCTGTCTTTCACAACTGCGTTCCTGTACTGAGGGTGCTACTTGGTACGTAGTATGCCCAGTAAATGTTTGTCGAATGAATGTATGACCTCTTGTCCTTCATCGTGGGTGAGACTTTGATCTCATCCTCCCTCTTGGGGAGGCCAATTCGGGACAGTTTAAGATAGGGCTCCGGATGTGCTGTAGGAATCAGTACATTTCTCTCTCTCCCCTCCCCCGTCTCACGCAGATTTTGCCAGTGGCCACACCCTTGGCACAGATGCAGGCAGCTCGGTCTGCAGAACGTCAGCTGGCAGAGAACAGCTCTTCCCTTCCTCCCTGGCTCTGTCTTCACTCAGCACAAATCATTTTTCCTTTTTGGGTGTTCAGAGCTCTGATAGCAGAGGGTTGGGTGGGAGGGTGGCGGCAGCCGGCAGTCTGCAGGGAGGTGGAAAAGGGGGGGGGCGTTGTGGGAGAGCCAAGGCGTGGGTGGAAGTGTGCTATGTGCGCCCTTTTGAGGGAGAAAGAAAATTTAGCTCTTTGGGGCCGTCTGGGGTAGAGCAGCTGGGATGTACTTGTCCTCTTTTGTTCTCTGAAAGTTGAGATTGCCCTGTTGATATTTAAGCCTCCTAGATATCGGTGGACTCAGGACTTCCCAGGTGGTCCAGTGGTTAAGACACCGCGCTTGCACTGCAGGGGGCGTGAGAACTAAAATCCTGCATGCTGCGTGGTGCGGCCAAACAAACAAACAGATCTAGAAAGGAAAAGAGGATCTTCCGCATACCTCATTCATTCAGTCATTACCTGGGTGATGCCAGATGCTTGGGGACACAGAGATGAACAAGGCTTGCTGCTCACAGTCCAAGGGGGTGAGTCTATAAGTAGATATAACACAGAAGCCAGTGTGGTCTGGGATGGCTGCCAGAGCTAGAGCTTACTGAGCTTTGAGGGCAGATCACTCTCTCCGTGATTGCCCTCCAAGGCATCGGCTAAGAAGGTGACATGCCTGCACTGACTTGTTCTTACTACTGCTTCCAACTTCCCTTCCTCAGAGGAGACTCTGTTTAATTCTTCACGAGGAGAGTAGCATCATATATGGTAGAGAGAGTAACTGAGTTCCGAGACAACAACATGGTTTCAGATCCTGGCTCCCCAACTCATTCATTCATTCATTCATGTATTCAGTAAATGCCCTTAATCAGTTGTGAGACCTTGAATAGTTGACATTAACTCTCTGAGAGTCAGTTTTCTCATTTATATAATTGGGATTCCGGTGACACCCACCTCATCATTCTTTGGGGAGGATTACATGAACTGGGGTACGTGACAAGGGTTTGTAAGCTGTAAAGTGTTTTGCAAATATGATCGGTTATTTGTCCTTCCGCTTATGCACTCATTCAGCCAGTCAGTTGCTATTGAGGGTCCTCTTCTAAGGAAGGTCTGACAAGCACCTGAGGCAGAAGCCTGTTTCGTGTGTGTGTGTGTGTGTGTGTGTGTGTGTGCGCGTGTGTCTGTTGAGTGACTATAGCAAGCCTTCATCAAGCAGCAGCCGTCTGCCCCGTCTAAAGGGAAGTCCTAGCTTCCATAGCCCCCAGCCCTCACTCCCAGGTGCAGGCGGTCATATGCTCTCCCGTCTTTCCCTAGGCTGATGGATGCTGGTATGTGGAGGAGGCTGGCAGGGTGCATGACTCCCCAGCCTTAATCACCCTGCCTACAGGACTTCTCTTTCTACAGGATGATGACCCCAAATAAAAACATGGGTGAAGAGCAAGGTAGTTCCCAGGCTGTGTCCCTGTGGGTCATCTGAGCCGCCATGAAGGGAGTCGAATTCACTATTTTGCACGTCCCCCAGCCCCTCACCACTCACCTCGGGAGCATCCCGGGGAATTCCAGAGCTTGAAGGGGCCTCGTGGTGAGCAGGAGACTGGAGGTTACTTTCCCACCACGGTCATTGCCTTAGCAGACCCTGGCCAACCACACCATCAGCTCCAGCGTGTGTACAGTGCTTTACAGTTTACAAAGAGTTTTAATGCATTTCTCGGCTTAGATTCTCACAAGGACCTTGTGAGGCCGTTACTGGAGAGGCAGAACAACGCAGAGGTGGAGGGTGTGGCCTCTGGAGCCAGACAGCCTGCATTTGAATTAGTCTCTGTTGCTTCCCAGCTGTGGGACTGAGCAAATCCCTTCACCTCGCTATGCCTCAGGTTCCTCATTTAAAAAAAAGAGGCTAGGGCTTCCCTGGTGGCGCAGTGGTTGAGAGTCCGCCTGCCGATGCAGGGGACGCGGGTTCGTGCCCCGGTCTGGGAAGATCCCACATGCCGCGGAGCGGCTGGGCCCGTGAGCCATGGTCGCTGAGCCTGCGCGTCCGGAGCCTGTGCTCCGCAACGGGAGAGGCCACAACAGTGAGAGGCCCGCGTATCGCAAAAAAAAAAAAAAAAAAAAAGAGGCTAATAATAGTACCTACTCTGTACAGTTTTTGTAAGGACTAATGGTTTACCTGTTTATCGTCTGTCTCTCCAAATTAAACCATAAGCTATAGAAAGGAGGGAATCTTCGATTTGTTCGCTGAGTGCCTGGAGCATTTAGAACAGTGCGTGACACAGAGGAGTTGGCCAAAAATATTTGTGCAATGAATGAAGAAGCTTGGAGCAAGCCAGGCACACAGTATGTACTGTATGTGTTAGCTATTGTAGTCAGTTTGGGCTACTATAAAAATAATACCATAGACTGGGTGGCTTAGACACGAATTTATTCTTCACAGATCTGAAGTCTGGCAAGTTCAAGGTCAAGGTGCTGTGGCTGACTTGATTCCTCCTGACACTCCTGTTCCTGGTTTGCAAAGAGATGGCTTCTTGCTGCATCCTCACAGGGCCAAGAGAGAGATCTCGCGTCTCTTCCTTTTCATAAGGGCATTAATCCCATCATGGGGCCCCACGCTCATGACCTAATTAACCCTACTTACCTCCCAAAGGCCCCACCTCCAAATACCATCACACTAGGGATTAGAGTTCCAACATATGAATTTTGGGTGGGGTGGTGGTGGTGGTAGGTTGGGGTGGGGCAGACACATTCAGTCCATAGCAGCTATTATGATAGAATTTCCCCTATTTGGTTGTAGAAACTGAAGTTTAGAGCACTTAAGTGAATTGCCTGAAGTCACAAAGCCAAAACATGGTAGAGCCGGAGCTTAAAATGGGGCTGCTTACTCTAAACCTAGGGCCATTTCTCTTGTACCGTGACTACCTCAGTTCCTCCTGTTTCCTCTCTTTAATCTCTCCTCTCACCCTCTCCAGGTAAGTACTCATTAAAGGTGGATTGATTGAGTTAATCCAGTTCCTTTTCTGCAGCATAGAGAGCTGTAGGACTTTCACCAATTCATAGCTTTTGTGAGAATAGTTTCTCCATCTCTTAAATGAACATCGTAATAGAAACTACCCCATAGGTTCAGTGTTTTTTTTTTTTTAAAGTATTTTATTTACTTATTTATTTGGCTGTGCCAGGTCTTAGTTGTGGCACGTGGGATCTTTAGCTGCAGCATGAAGGATCTTTTAGTTGCTGCATGTGGGCTCCTAGTTGCAGCAGGCATGCGGGTTCTAGCTCCCCAACCAGGGATCGAACCTGGGCCCCCTGCTTTGGGAGCACAGAGTCTTAACCGCTGGACTACCACAAAGTCCCAATAGGTTCAGTTTTGGGAGGATTAAATGATGGATAATGTATGGAGAGTGATAGGCACATAGTAATAATAGCTTATACATATAAAATATTAATCATCTTCATCATCTGTTAGTGGCCACTAGGCAGAATTTAAACTATATCTTAGATCTAGACTCATAGAATGTTAGAGTTGGAAGAAATCTTAAAGAATATGGTCTAACCTTTTAATTTTATATATGAGGAAATAAAAACCCAGAATCATTTTACTTGCCCAAGGGTTCGATATTTGCTAAAAATATGTATATCCTAGAGGAAACTGGGTGAAGATTTACAGGGACTCTTTTTTTTTTCTCATAAATTTATTTATTTATTTTTGGCTACGTTGGGTCTTTGTTGCTGCTAGCAGGGCTTTCTCTAGTTGTGGTGAGCGGGGGCCACTCCTCATTGTGGTGTGAGGGCCTCTCATCGGTGGCTTCTCTTGCTGCGGAGCATGGGATCTAAGTGCGCGGGCTGCCATAGTTGTGGCTTGTGGCCTCAGTAGTTGTGGCTTGCGGGCTCTAGAGAGCAGACTCAGCAGTCGTGGCGCTTGGGCTTAGTTGCTCCGTGGCATGTGGTATCTTCCCAGACCAGGGCTCGAACACGTGTCCCCTGCATTGGCAGGCGGATTCTTAACCACTGCGTCACCAGGGAAGCCCTGGGACTCTTTCTACTATCTTTACAACTCTTTTGTAAATCTAAAATTATTTCAAAATAAAAATAACAACAGCAGACTTCCCTGGTGGTGCACTGGATAAGACTCCAAGCTCCCAATGCAGAGGGCTCCGGTTCGATCCCTGGTTGGGGAACTAGATCCCACATGCATGCTGCAACTATAAGTTCGCATGCCGCAACTAAGAGTTCGCATGCCACAACTAAGGAGCCCACCTTCTTCAACTGACCTGGTGCAACCAAATAAATAAATAAATATTTAAAAAATAACAACAGCAACAACAATAGCCATTGCAGCTACTTCTAGAAAAATAATCACCTAAATTATAAGGTAGGGAGGGGAATGAGGGTTTGGGGCTTGGGAGGAGAGGTAGGGAGATATTTAGGGATATTCTTCAATTACCTTGTCCCTCCCAAAAGAGATATTGACTCATATTTCAGTGCATTTACCCTGTCTCTGTTATAGCTAGTAAACCCATCCATCGGTTTCTTATTTTCAGTGTCCATTTGATTTTTTTTTTTGTTAACAGATAACTACTTGATTTTTAAAATTTCTTTTCCCTGTTGAAATTCTCCATTTTTCATCTATTTTGTACATCTTCTATTTTCTGAACACCTTAAGAATAATTATTTAAAAGTCCCTGTCTTGGGCTTCCCTGGTGGCGCAGTGGTTGAGAGTCCGCCTGCCGATGCAGGGGACGCGGGTTCGTGCCCCGGTCCGGGAAGATCCCACATGCCGCGGAGCGGCTGGGCCCGTGAGCCATGGCCGCTGAGCCTGCGCGTCCGGAGCCTGTGCTCCGCAACGGGAGAGGCCACAACAGTGAGAGGCCCGCGTACCGCAAAAAAAAAAAAAGTCCCTGTCTTCTAACTCCAATGTCTATATCACCTGTGGATCTACTATTGTGTATTTTTTTCATTTGATTATTAGTCATATATTCCTATCTCTTCACATACATAGTAATTTTTGATTGCATGTTAGAAATTTTGTATATAAACACTGTCGAGCCTCCACAAAATGGTTGCTTTCCACCAGAGAGAGTTCATTCTAGGCTCTGCAAGACACAAAGTGTGGCCGATCCCATTAATCCAATGGGGATCTCAGCTGGGGCAAGGCTGTGTTACAGATTTGGTGAGATTCAGCCTACCTCGGGTTTGCACAGTTCTTGGGGTGTGGACCCTCCTCAGCTTCCAGCTGAGGGGCTGGCAGATTGTGTCCTCAACACCGAGACAAAGGTAAGAATTGTCGCTCTGTTTTGCAGAGGTTTGTCAGTGTCTCTCTTTAGCTTTCCTCCCTGCATAGTTTTGGAATTCAGCATGTGTTTAGAGGGGAAGCTGGCTGCATATTAGAGGTCCCTCAAGTCTCGCATTTTGGTTTTCTAGTTCCCATGTGACTGTTGGAAGCTCTAATGGCTTTTCTGCTCAGCAGCAAAACCCTCTGTTTAGGAATAATCCAGACTGTCAGTCTCTCGTCCTGCCCAGAATTCGAAAATGCTCCCAGGGGAAAAGGAGCTACAGATCTCCAGTCATTTCTGAAGGGTCCCCCCAGCCCCCAGAACATTAGTCTCTAGAGGACTTCTGCAGTTCTCTAATGCTTTTTTGTTGTTGTTGTTTTGAAGTATAGTTGATTTACAAAGTTGTGTTAATTTCTGCTGTACAGCAAAGTGATTCAGTTTTATACACACACACACACACACACACACATACATTCTTTTTTATATTCTTTTCTTTTATGGTTTATCTCAGGTTATTGAATATAGTTCCCTGTGCTACACAGTAGGACCTTGTTGTTTATCTATTCTATATGTAATACTTTGCATCTACTAACCCCAAACTCCCAGTCCATCCCTCCCCTACCCCGCTTCCCTTTGGCAACCAGAAGTCTGTTCTCCGTGTCTGTGAGTCTGTTTCTGTTCCGTAGATAGGTTGGTTTGTGTCATATTTTAGATTCCACATACAAGTGATATCGTAAGGTATTTGTCTTTCTCTTTCTGACTTACTTCACTTAGTATGGTAATCTCTAGGTTCATCCATGTTGCTGCAAATGGCATTATTTCGTTCTTTGTTAAGGCTGAGTAGTATTCCATTGTATATATGTACCACATGTTCTTTATCCATTCATCAATCGATGGACATTTAGGTTGTTTCCATGTCTTGGCTATTGTGAAGGGTGCTGCTATGAACATAGGGGTGCATGTATCTTTTTGAATTATAGTTTTGTCTGAATCTAAAGCTTTTATAAATATTAGTTCTGCAATTTATCTGGCTGAAAAGGAAGTATTGGCTTGTTGTGAACTATTCTATCCTACCCAGAAGCACTCCCAAAAGAGATATTATAAAGGATTGAAAAATTGGGACAATATCCATTGTGAAATAATTTTTTCCTCCCTCTCGTCCTCCCTCTTTTGTTTTCCAATAGCCCAGTAGGATGTGGGTGTAGAAAAGAGAGTACGGCCTTGGGGTCAATTCCAGATCTGCTACTTACCTACTGCGTGACTTTAGAAAATTTATTTTATCTCTCCACCTCTCAGTTTTATCTGTAAAATGGAGATATCGTAGAAATTGAAGTAATATCGCATGGGTGGCGCGCAGCACAAAGCCTGACATATAGATTTTAGTACCTTTCTCCTCTTTCTTCTCTCCCCTCTTTCCACAGCTGGTTTAAAGCTTTCTCCTACTTGGTGGCTAGGGGAGTGGGGGAGTTTTCCCACAAAGGGATCAGGGTTAGTGTTTTTTTTTTTTTTTTGGCTGCGCCGCGTGGCTTGTGGGATCTTAGTTCCCTGACCACCAGGGATTGAACTGGGGCCACAGCAGCTAAAGCGCTGAGTCCTAACCTCTGGACCTCCAGGGAGTTCCCCAGGGTTAGTGGCTTAAAGGTGGTTTCTTCACTGACTGGTAGAAGGGTGGTCAAAAAGCTTGGCCTCAGGTCCATTTGATGTGAAAGGAGATAAAACAGCGTCTCCACTCACAGCTTGTGGCCCTTGGAAATGACGGCTTTAGGGTATGAGGAGGATAGCACTAGTAATTTAGAGAGGTGATGGGGCTTCCCAGGGGCCCTGCATTCATAGCAGGCTGTCTTTGCCCAAAGTCAGGTGGGGTTACACGACATCCAGGGAACAGAGCTGCTCAAATCTTGTCACTCTTCAATGGCCTCTCCCCGCTCCCCCTCATGTCAGGCACTTACATTCTTGCTCTCATTTGAACCCTACAGGTGCCCTGAGCAGCAGCTGTGACGTGCTGGAGCCAGCTCATACCGGCTTGGCTTCTGAGAGCCAGTTTTCAAGAATTTTGTGAGCTGGTTGACATCATGTTGATAACTTGGAAGCTGTCATTGTGGGACTGTTTACACCATGGAAATTAGCAAACACCACAAGGCAGGGCTCTTCTTTTCTTCTGGAGAGCTGGCTGTTAAACATTTCCTGGCATACCATTGGACATAAGTGTTGTTAGCATTTTACGACTGGGTAAACTGGGGCTTCGTGACCCACATTCTCAGAGCAAAAAGCAGCACAGCCAGGATTCAAACTCAGATCCGTTTGGGTCCAAAGTCCTTGAGCGCTTTTCCCTGGGGACATCAGCTGATTTTTTTCATTGTTGTTGTTCCCATGATGATCTAATATCACCCCAGTTTAGGAAGAAATAAAAGTGCTGTATTCCCCACTGTCTTTCATCTCTCCACCTCCACCCCCAGCGTGAGTACGCAAAGAACTTCAGAATCTCACTTTTTCTCATATGATCCTCATCATGACCCCCTGACACAGGCAGCCACCCCCATTCTACAGATGTGAGGGTACAGTGACTCCCAGCCCCTTGCTCACACACCAGGGCCAGGACACAATAGAGGCCTCCTCACCTGAACTCAGAAACCGTTCGTCATCTCTGGTTGCGTCCTCTTCAAGGAGCAGAATCCTCACTTCAGATTCAGGGTCAGCCACCATGCACGTTTCTTTTCCTTTTCCCTTCAGGTGACAGGAAGCCACTGCTAGTCCTCTACAGGCTCTGATTACTGCCGCCACAACCTTGGCTGTTGCTGTGGTGGATCTGGGCACAGCTGGGAAGCAGACTCTTTGCAGAAACCTGCCTAGAGGCTAGGAATGTAGATTAAGGTACCAGTAGGACCTGCTCTTGGCGTCTGACTCCACCACTTACCTTTGCTGGGGAACTTGGACTAATTGTTGTGAGCCATGGATTCCTCACTTATAAATTGAAAATAGGAAGCTTACCTCACACGCTAGCGAGGATTAACTGAGCTAACACCCAGCCCAGGGCCTGGCATGCAATCTGTGCCCAATAATCGGTGAATTGGAGGCACACTGAATGGACATTTTTAGAAAATTTTTTATTGAAGTATAGTTGATGTACAATGTTGTGTTAATTTCTGCTATATAGCCAAGTGATTCAGTTATACATGTATATACATTCTTTTTCTTATTCTTTTCCATTATGGTTTATCACAGGATATTGAATATAGTTCCCTTGGCCATACAGTAAGACCTTGTTGTTTATCCATTCTGTATATAATAGTTCGCATCTGCGCATCCCACCAAATGGACGTTTTGGACAAATGTCAATCAATGTTTGGCTGAGGGTGAAGATACACATTACCATAGAATGAAATTCTTGGGAACAAGAATAAATCTTAAATTTTGTTAAAGATTTAGTTACTGTTGCAATTTTGTTCTTTTAAAAACGTAGTAGCAGGGCTTCCCTGGTGGCGCAGTGGTTGAGAATCTGCTTGCCGATGTAGGGGACACGGGTTCGAGCCCTGGTCTGGGAAGATCCCACATGCCGCGGAGCAACTAAGCCCGTGCACCACAACTACTGAGCTTGTGCTCTAGAGCCCGCGAACCACAACTACTGAGCCTGCGTGCTGAACTACTGAAGCCCGTGTGTCTAGAGGCCATGCCCCACAACAAGGGAAGCCACCACAGTAAGAAGCCGTGCACCACAACGAAGAGTAACCCCCGCTCGCCGCAACTAGAGAAAGCCCGCGTGCAGCAATGAAGACCCAACACAGCCAAAAATAAATAAATAAATTTTTAAAAAAAGAGTTGTTATTCTGACTGAATGGTACTTTGAGCTGCCATCTTTGATTTAAAAAAAAAATGTAGTAGCCAAATTTCTAAAGTTTGTCATACTGCAGAAATACTACTTTCTCAGCATGTTCAGCAGTTGAATTGTTCCTGCAGTCACTACATGGCACATCTGGGAATATTAAGTAACAGCTTACTTTCATCTGGGGTAGGTGGAGGGGCAAAACATTTTTTGGATACATCACTGTTCTCTAACAGTTTCTTCTTATCTGTATTTTCATTATTATGACTGGATTGAATGTGACATGTCACGGTTGTTGTATGTTTTCTCCTTATGAAATTTTGAGGCAGCAAAGTTGACATTCAGCTTTTTTTTTTTACATTCAAATATATATTTAATGGTAGAAAATAGTTCATTTACATATTGACATTCTGCTTTTAATGCATCTTCACAAGATAAGAAAGTTCTTAGAGTATTTTCTTGAAAGACTCATAGACTAAATGTCGTTAAATAAGAATTACAGTTCTAAACTTTATTTGCATTAAGGTTATAAACATTAGTTCACCAAATAATTCAACAAAGACTAGATTTATGATATAATATCTATCATTTTGCTTTATATTATCATTTATATTTTCATAATTGTTTCACAGTTCAAAAAGACTGTAATGTTTCCTGCAACGTTTTCTCACTCAGTGCTACTTAGTGTAGGTGATAAGACCAGCAGCATCATTATTACCTTGGAGCTTGCTCTAAAGGCAACTTCTTGGGCTGGTCCAGAGACCTATCTAATCAGAATATCTGGAGGATGAGCCCCCCTTCTCCTCAGCTCTCCAGATTCTGATAGTCCCTAAGTTTGAGAAGCACTGATTTAGCCAACACACTCTCCTGTTATTTACATAGTCGTCCACCTATTTCTTTATATCACCATTTGAAAGTTGAACACTGTTTTTGTACATAGAACCGCCAGTTTTCACATTCATCATTAATTATTAGAAAAATTTAACCTTGAGACAATAATTTCAACACATAGAGCATACAAGGAGATTTTCACTCCAAGGTACATTGGGAATGCTTACCTCTATGGAAATAGCATATCGATAACTTGAGGGACTTCCCTGGTGGTCCAGTGGTTAAGACCCTGTGCTTCCACGGCAGGGGGCAGAGGGTTTGCTCCCTGGTCAGGGAACTAAGATCCTGCATGCTGTGCAGTATAGCCAAAAAAAAAAAAACAACCCCAAAACAAAAAACAAAACAAAACAAAACCTGAATGACAGGCCCTGTTTGTATAACTGATGTTATGATGTTATACCGGCAAGATATAAGATATGATGGCAAAATATTTGGCCACACGATCACCCATCATGTACAAGTTCAGAAATGTCATTGAAGGACACATTTCACAACTCAGTCTTCCAAAGGATGAGGTCAAAGCAGAAATTTTGGTCATATATTGAGATCAAAGCTGAACTTTGAAGTATCCCTAGTAGCTATTATTAACTATCAAGGTGACATTGTGCGGGAGTTCCCTGGTGGCGCAGTAGTTAAGACCCTGCGCTCCCAATGCAGGGGGCCCAGGGTTCGATCCCTGGTCAGGGAACTAGATCCCACATGCATGCTGAAACTGAGAGTTCGCGTGCCACAACTAGGGAGCCCGTCTGCCACAACTAAGACCCGGTGCGGCCAAATAAATTAAATAAATAAATATTAAAAAGGAAAAAGGTGGGCTTCCCTGGTGGCGCAGTGGTTGAGAGTCTGCCTGCCGATGCAGGGGACACGGGTTCGTGCCCCGGTCCGGGAAGATCCCACATGCCATGGAGCGGCTGGGCCTGTGAGCCATGGCCGCTGAGTCTGCACGTCTGGAGCCTGTGCTCTGCAACGGGAGAAGCCACAACAGTGAGAGGTCCACGTTCTGCAAAAAAAAAAAAAAAAGAAAAAAGAAAAAATGTGACTTTGTGGTCTTCTGGCGCCTGGAGGGGCTTCAGTCTTCTTAATACACCCCCTATCATCTACTGCGCCAATTCCAGCTCCTGGGGAGCTCAGTGTTCCCCATCTCTAAGTGACATGTTCATCTGTGTAGGTGCCCGAGCCAAAAACCTCTATTTTGACACCAAATCCTATTAATCCAATGTCTTAACTTTCTTTCTGCTGTCTCCACCTCTCTCCCAGATCCAAGTCGCAGTTCTTTCTTACAGCTTTCACTTTTACAACCTATAATCCACTTTTCACATAGCAGCCAAAGCGATTAAGCATATATATAAACCAGAGCCTGTTATTCCCCTGCTTAAAACTCTCCCTTGGCTTCCCATCACTTTGCCCATTGCGCATTTCTAGCTCCTGTCTACCTTGTCAGCCTCATTTAGGATCACCCTCCCTCTGAACGGCGGGCATCTAACCAAACAGGATTCACTTTTGTTCCCTGGACACTTCTGGTGCTTTCTTGCTCTGAGACTTTGCACATGTGCTCCCTCTCTCTACCTGAATGCTCCCCACTGCTGCTGTCTCCTGCTGGCTCTTTTCTATCTTTCAACTCTTTATTAAACATCACTCTCTTAGAGAATCCTCTTCTGATCACCCAATTTAACGTAGATCCCTCCTCTTCTCCCTTGCTTCTACCATATAGCCCTTAACAAATGTGTATTTATGTATTGGAGCGTTTGTTTACTGTCTGTCTCTCCACTGGGAAATAGGTTCCATGAGGAAAGGAACCACATTTGCTTTGTCCTTCACTGTCTCTCCAGTGCCCAGCCCATAGCCGAAGCTCCATAAATACGTGTTGAGTGTTAGATGAGTCCCTGTCTTGAGCCTGAGCCCTGGTACATTGTGGGTGGTACCAGGCTCTCCGTGGAAACAGCATCCAACGGGTCTTCATTGGCTATTGGAAAAACATCCCAGTTTGTTCCAGCTCAAATGTCAGCTACTTCAAGAGGCCTTCCCACCCCCCTACCTACTTGCCCCTTCCTTCATTATTCTCTGCCATATTATTATTACGTATTATTATCCTTGAAAGCCCTTACCACAATCTGCAGTTATCTTGTTTATTTACTTGCTTACCTATTTGTTGTTCTTCTCCCTCGATTGGAAGGAGAGACTTGGCTTGACTTTGTACCCCAAGCGTCTAAAATACAGTAGGAGAACATAAATATCTGATAGTTTTCGCAAATATCTGATAGTTTTTGCATTGTCTGACATTCCTAAGTTTATCCAGGTATATGTAGGCCTAGGATGAGCTGCTTTTATTGTAATAAAAATCAACAAAGCTGTTCCATTTTAGCAAAAGAAGAAGGACACAAAACTGTACGTAGAACACATTGTCAACCAGGTAACAAGTGCATAGGAAAAAGACTGGAAGGAAATATATTAAAATGTTAATAGTGCTTTTCCCTGTGGGCTAGTTTATGGGAATTGCTGCTTCTTAAAATTTAAAAAAAAATTATGCTTACCTGTATTCTTCCGAATGTTCCACAATGGTTAAGACTTATTTTTATAAGAAAAAAAATCTGGAAAAAACATTAAACTGGATAGATGAAATTAAAAAGGGAAATAGAGCAGAGAAGCAACTTCCAAGGCCTCTCCAGGGGCTCTGCCTCTCCTGTAGCTCTGCCTCTCCTGTAGCTCTCTCTGCCCTGAGAGGCTTGGCTCCTGGGTCCATTGCTCTAGCTCTTCAGTGAGGCTTGAATTGATTCCACCGCCGCAAGACAAAGTGTCTCCTGGGAGGATGGGCCAACAGGACGTCTGGAAGCCTAAGGCTATGTACAGGCTCTATTCTGAACGCCTGGCAGGTTGGGGCTGGGGCTCTTCCAGGCTGGGAGTAAAGAAATCCAGGCAAAGCATTTGGTTGGCCTGGAGATGTGTTCAAACTCTCTACCCAGAAGCTTTGCTTCTCCTTGGGATGTACAGTCCTTTCAGAGGAGAAGATACCCTTGCTAATTGGAAATACAGTGGTGGAAGGAGGCAAGGGGTGCAGAGGGCCAAGGTGGTAGAGTGGAAAGAGGGTTGCGTCTGGCTTGGGTTCCAGTTCTGGCTGTACTATCTACTTGCCAAGTGAACAGAAGTAGGTACTTTGTTTCTTTGAGCTGTTTTGTTTTTGTTTGTTTGTTTGTTTGAATCTGTAAAATGGGAAACATAATCCCTGCTGTAGAATTAATTAATCACAAATGGGAAGGGGATTCTCTGCCCTAATTGCATCCCTGACAGAGGCAACAAGAGCCCTACTGAATCTGTTTTGGAATTTCATTTGATCATTTCCTCTTCTTTCCCGACCTATCAAGGTGATTGAGAATATCATGATATACCAGATGGGAAGGTGCTTCATAATCAAAAGGGGACCAGAAGAGGAGCCCCTGTGAACATGTGGTAATTCCTGAAGAAATGCCCTTTGAGGAGTGTTTTGTGGTCAGAATATATTCTCTGCAGCCTCTCTTTCTTTCATTTATTCGTTTGTTTGCGCACGTGGCCAACCCTTCTTGAGTACTGCTCTATGCCAATCCCTATTCTGGGCACTGGGCATAGAGTGGTGTGAACAGGCAGATCTGGTCCTTGCCCTCAAGCAGCCGTCTATGGGACAGAGGAAATCTCGGAGGATTGTTTTTTTTTTTTTTTTTTTGGCTGCATTGGGTCTTTGTTGCTGCGCATGGGCTTTCCCTAGTTGTGGGTGAGTGGGGGCTACTCTTTGTTGCGGTGCGCAGGCTTCTCATTGTGGTGGCTTCTCTTGTTGCAGAGCATGGGCTCTAGGCCCATGGGCTTCAGTAGTTGTGAGCTTAGTTGCTCCGCAGCATGTGGGGTCTTCTCGGACCAGGGCTCGAACCCGTGTCCGCTGCACTGGCAGGTGGATTCTCAACCACTGCACCACCAGGGAAGTCCCTCCCGGAGGATTCTGATGCTGTGTGATTGGTGCCAGGATAGAGGGGCACACAGGGACCCTAGGATCACAGAATTCTCATATCGGTCCTTCCTAAGATGTGGAGCAGGGGGTGTCTGCCCAGCATGGGGTTCCCCCAGCCCAACCTGAGACATCCCTTTGCTCTAGCTCATGGGTCCAGGGTAGACAGCCGATGGGGAAGGTCTGGGAAGGCTCCACGCAGGAGGAATCCAGGCTGGGCATATTCCTACTATAACCCTCTTGCCCAGACCCTGTGTCCCTCCGTACGGTGTTTGCAGAACCAGTCATGCCACTTCAGTCTTCTCGAATTAAGCATCATGAAGGCGGGGAGACTTGGAGTGCAGCCTGGCCACGGGGTTATTTATTCCATCACTTGAATCACAATACATCTCCAGACTTCCCTTGATTTGGCTAATTCAAGAGATGAAGGCCCAGATGTGATGGGGGGCAGGGTTGCCATTAAGCGTCACAAACCCCTCATTTTATACCAGCTGATGGGAGACCGTAATTGCCCAGATGGTGGGAGAGCATGATTAGTCCCGCTTTTATGCCAAGCCCCATGAGAGATGAAATTAGTCATGGAGCCAGAGTGGGAAGGGCTCTTCTGTCTCATCCTCTCTCTCAAGCTGGCCAAGAAGGTCCCTGATGAGTATGCAGTAGAGGAAGCTGGTCAGTCTTCCTGCTTTTCCAATCCAGTCTAGCTGTAGTCTAGGATTCTGGCAGACTCTATGTTCAATACCGCTTTTTCTCCAAGTCCTCTCCTTCTGGCTGCATATTTTGTTCCTCCCCTTTTCCTGTACACTTCACTTCTTCACTTCCCACTCACCCCTTTCAATATGCTTTTATGTTCTTGGCAACACTCTTACCACGGTCAAGAGTGATCTCCTATTAACCAGGACGAATGGCCTCCAGGATTGTTTTCATCTATTTGACCTCCCTATAATGTTTGAAGCTGTTGGCCACTTCTTCCTTCTGGAAACTCTTTTTTCTTCTGGGACTTCCTCCTCCTGCTTTTCTTTTCTTTCTTTTTTTTTTTTGGCTGTGATGCGCGATGCGCTTCTGTGATCTTAGTTTCCCCCCACAGGGATCGAACCCTTGCCCTTGGCAGTGAAAGCGCAGAGTCCTAACCACTGGACCACCAGGGAATTCCCCTCCTCCTGCTTTTCTGATCATTTCTTCTCCATCTCCTTTTTTTGTTTTTTTGCGGTACGCGGGCCTCTCACTGTTGTGGCCTCTCCTGTTGCGGAGCACAGGCTCCGGGGGCGCAGGCTCAGCGGCCATGGCTCACGGACCCAGCCGCTCCGCGGCATGTGGGATCTTCCCGGACCGGGGCACGAACCCGCGTCCCCTGCATCGGCAGGCGGACTCTCAACCACTGCGCCACCAGGGAAGCCCTCCATCTCCTTTCTTTTCTGTCCTGAAAATGTTGACAAGTTCCCAGTTCTCTGTCTTAGGCCTTTGTCTAATCTCTTGGCTTCCTCAGTGAGTGGCAGATACTGTGGGCCGCCCATTCAACAATCATTCTTTTTCTTCTTGTTCAGGGAAGGTGACCCTTCCTCTGTGCCAGGGAATGGATCATGATTGGTCCAAGAAATCACAGTAAATAATTTATCTTTGCCTGTGATTTGTTTAAGGGTGGACACATCGACATAGCCCTGGCTAGTGGGGCACGAGCAGAAGTTTAGGTGGTAGGGATTTCAGGGGACCATTTTGGGACGACAAGCAGCCTTTCATGCCTTTAAACAAGATGTGAGGATACAGTACCTGAAGCTGCAGCATCTATCTTGTGAGCCTGGGGAGAAGACCAGTAGAATCAATCACAGAGCTGCTGCCCAGGATCTTTGATATAATTAAGCCAATGAATGCATCAGTCCTGGCCTGACCCTGCTATTCTCATTTTTTAAGCTGTTGAAAGCATCTCTGATTGATGTATTGGAGATGTATTCTAACATCTCTTAAGACTTCAACTGCTAGCCTTCCGCTGGATGCCTCCCAAATTTACATGTTTAATTCAGACCTCTTGCCTGCAGCATCACAGACATCTTCACCTGGATATCCCTCAAACCTAATGTCTAAAACAGAACTCCATCTGGGACTTCCTTGGTGGTGCAGTGGTTAAGAATCTGCCTGCTAATGCAGGGGACACCGGTTTGATCCCTGGTCCGGGACGATCCCACACACTGTGGAGCAACTAAGCCCGTGCATCACAACTACTGAGCCTGCGTTCTAGAGCCTTCCAGCCACAACTACTGAAGCCTGTGCTCTTAGAGACTGTACTCACAACAAGAGAAGCCACTGCAATGAGAAACCCGCGCACTGCAATGAAGAGTGGCCTCCGCTCGCCGCAACTAGAGATAGACTGCGAGCAGCAATGAAGACCCAACGCAGACAAAAATAAAAATTTCAAAATACATTTAAAAAAACTGGAAAAAATCAAGAATTCAAAATATAACCATATTAAAAAAATAAATAAAACAAAACTCCATCTATATATCCTCTTATTCTCAGAGCAAGTCAGTTTGTCTTCTGTCATCCTGTAGTATTTTATTCATACCTCTGCTAGAGCACTTGTCACATGGGTTTATTTGTTTTAACTATCTGTCTTCTCCTCTAGAATTTAAACTCCCAGAGGGCTGGAAACTTATCTGTCTTTAAATCCCTAGTATCAAATAGGAGCTCACTAGATTTTTGTTGAACAACTTAATTGGTAAATATTCAGAATGTTCAGATGTGTTCAGCTGCAAGTAATACAATACCTAGAGAATTGTAACTTAACTGTAAAGGCATTTAATTATCTCACAAAACATGGAGTCTGGAGGTAAGTGGTCTGAGAATTAGTTAAGCAGTTCAGCAAGGTCAGGGCACTGAGTCAGAATCTCTGAGATTTTCTTGGCTCAGGATCTCTGAGAATCTCTGACATTCTTCATGGTTGCAAGATAGCTGCCACAGCTCCAACATCACATCCTCACACAATAGGCTTCCAAACAGGAAACAAGAATGGGAAGTCTTGGTGGCACCCTAAGGGCTTCCACTTTACACACTAATCTCTTTGGAGGGTGAGGAAGATCCTCTTATCATTGGTAGCTAGAACTGTTAGATGCTCCTTTGGACCAATTGCTGGCAAAGGCAATAGCAATAACCAGGAATGGCTTAGACTAATCCTGAGTCATCTTTGGTGCTGGGCACATTGCTATGTTCTTTTTTTTTTTTTAATAAGGGATTTTATTTTCCTTTGGCTGCATTGGGTCTTCGTTGCTGCGTGTGAGCTTTCTTTATTGTGGCGAGCGGGGGCTACTTTTCGTTGTGGTGTGCGGGCTTCTCATTGTGGTGCCTTCTCTTTGTGCGGAGCACGGGCTCTAGGCTCACAGGCTCAGTAATGGTGGTGCACAGGCTTAGTTGCTCCACAGCATGTGGGATCTTCCCGGACAAGGGCTCGAACCCACATCCCTTGCGTTGGCAGGTGGATTCTTAACCACTGCGCCACCAGGCAAGACCCAAAAGCAGGGTTCTGAATCAAGGCAGAAGAGGGGTATCTACTGGATAGCTGATCAGCAATGCTTGCCACTGATGTGCTCTGCCCCGGTCCAAGTTCTGCCAGAACCCTCACTGCTTTCTTGGGCACTTCTAACATACATGTGGCTCTATGGTCAACTTGGTGCCCTGATGCAGGAACAATCCCTAAATGCTCCACAGTTAGTGATCCGTAGCTGAGGTGGATTACGTGCAGTCTTACAACTTCGTGAACTTGTCCTCTGGCAGAACTGCTGCAGAGAATTGTGAGGGGTGTTTGTTGCATCTGGGGGTCAGCATCAAGGGGAACAAGCCAGGGCTGAAAATCCAGCTTCAGCTCTGCTTGCCCAGCCATGCACTGTGGCACGTGCTTGTGTCTTCCTGGAGGCAGGAGTATCTTGTTCCAGTCCAAACAAAGGCACCCTAAAGGCTGGGGCTGCCCTGCCTTCCAGAAGGCTGTAACAATTTATCCACCTACCAGCAGCATGAGAGAATGTGTGTGTCTCTGTACCTTCTCCTTGCTAGGTATTATGGTTTCAGAAAATCTTTCATAGTCTCTTATCTGGGCCCCCTGACCCCAGCCGATCTCTGTGTACTTAACTCCCAGTTTTATCTTCCCCCAAATCTTAAATGTCACTTCCTTGCTCAAGATCTTCTATGACTCCCTCTTAGGTGTAAGTTAAGCCCCTTACTTGGCATTCTTGGACCCTCAATATTAGTCCCCACCCTATGCCCCTGGCCTTATTTCTCATCAGGAATCTTTTGCCTAAGCCATTATTTGCTTATACTGTCCTCCACCCTCAAATTGCTTTCTTCTTCTTTTCTGCTCATTCTTGAAGCCATGGCTCGGTTCCCATCTCCTGCAGAAAGATTCCCTGGCCACTCTAGCCTGCCCTCTTATCACCTCTGAATTCCTTCAGTTCAGTGGTTCTCAAACGTGGCTGCACCTTGGGGTCCCCCAGGAAGCTTTAGAAAATACTAATGCCTGAGTCCACCCACGGGCATTCTGATTTAATCAGTCTGGGTGCCAGACTGGGCACTGGGATTTTTAGGTGCTCCAGGTGATTTGAGTGTGTAGCCAAATTCCAGAACCACCTATTGAAATCATTTGGCCTTATTGCCTTGCATATGGGAGAGCTCCCTGGGGGAGCTTTAAAAGTCAGATTCCCAGACTGCACTCCTGGAGGTTCTGACATCTGTATTTTTTTTAAAGCTCCCCAGGTGATTCTGATGTGCAATATGATTGAGGACCACTGTACTACGCTCATGTTTTTTCACACTTCCCACAGGGCCACGCACAGAGGCGGTGCTTAATAACATCTGATTGTTTATACATTGACTAAGGAGAAATAAAACGACCTAAGTATGTAAAGGATATTTGACAACTGTCATGTTCTGTGCAAGTGTAAGTGTTTATTATTAAGAGGTTATTGGGAATTCCTTGGAGGTCCAATGGTTAGGACTCGGTGCTTTCACTACAGTGGACCGGGCTTTGACCCCTGGTCGGGGAACTAAGATCCTGCAAGTTAGGCAGCGTGGACAAAAAAAAAAAAAAAAAAAGACAGTTATTATGACTATTTTAAAGTTCCAAGCTTGTCTTTGCAGTTTTTGAGGTAGGGCTGTGTTTGGTACCAGTGAGTGCCTGGGAAGTTTGTTGAATGGGTACATGAAAGTCCCTTTATGATATTGCAATGCTGCATAGTACTCAGGCTTTCAGCCTCAGCACAAACTCTTACCAGTGTCCTGTGGTAATGCTGAGGAATTCTTGGTTTGGAGAATAGGCTAGGGCCTTGAATACCTATGTTACCAAGACTTGTATTTTTTTTTTTTAACATTTTTATTGGGGTATAATTGCTTTACAATGGTGTGTTAGTTCCAAGGCTTGTATTTTTAGTTCAGAGACAAAACCAGTAAAAAAAAACAAACCAAAACAAAACTCTGCTTCTTCTCCGTCCTGTTCCTCCATGTCCGCAGGTGCAACTGCTGATGTGGAATAAAAGGAATCCTCTCCTTTTTCGTTTGAGTGGGGATTTTGCAAAGCAAGGCAAGATTGGGATGGAGATGGGGGCAAGGAGGTACTCCGGAGGGGGACTGGGATGGGGTTGGGGGTTGGGATGGAGATTGGGAGGGGAGAGTGGAAAATAGCATTGAAGCGAGTCCCAGGTATGATACAACTCCCACTTACTCTTATTTTTTCCTCTTCCCTCTTGCTAATTATAGAAACAATAGATATTCAGTATGGACAATCTGAAAAACATGAAAATAGCCTATTAGAAATCTATAGACACATCTGACCACCCATAATCCCACTACCTAGAGAGAACCATTGTTATTTGAATTTATTTCAGTCTTATACGTATGCATAACAAAAATGGTATCATGCGGTAGCTTGATTTTCTGTTTTCATTTAGCAATACGCCATAAACATTTGTAAATATCCTCCTATAGCAGAGGTTGGTAAACTTTTTCTATAAAGGTCCAGATGGTAAATATTTCAGCCTTTGCAGGTCATAAGGTCTGTTGGAATTACTACTGTCATATAGCATGAAAGCAATTGTTGAGGACACATAGACAATTAGCATGGCTGTGTTCAAATAAAACTTTATTTATGAAAGCAAGAGGCAGGTCGATTTGGCATGTGGGTGTGGTTTTCCGACTCCCGTTCTATAGCATTATTATTATTTTTTTAAAATAAATTTGTAAGGCATTTAAAAAAATATATTTATTTATTTATTTAGGCTGCGCCGGGTCTTAGTTGCTGCACGCAGGATCTTTTAGTTGCAGCACGCGGGATCTAGTCCCATGGATGGGACATGGGCCCCCTGCACTGGGAGCTCGGAGTCTTAACCACTGGACCACCAGGGAAGTCCCTATAGCATTATTTTTTAAGAGCTTACTACGATCTCACTGTATGTCTACAATTTTTATTCTCTTACCCTTGAACATTAAATCATTTCCATTTAAAAATATTACAGATATCACTGCAAGTAATATCCGTGAACCCTGGATTTTTCTTTTTTTTAATTTATTTATTTTTTGGCTGCATCAGGTCTTGGTTGCAGTGCGCGGGCTTTCTCTAGTTGCGGTGAGCAGGGGCTACTCTTCATTGCGGTGTGTGGGCTTTTCATTGTGATGGCTTCTCTTTAGGTGCGTGGGCTTCAGTAGTTGTGGCATGCGGGCTCAGTAGTTGTGGCTCACGGGCTCTAGAGCGCAGGCTCAGTAGCTGTGGGGCACGGGCTTAGTTGCTCCGCGGCATGTGGGATCTTCCCGGACCAGGGCTTGAACCCGTGTCCCCTGCATTGGTAGGTGGACTCTTAACCACTGCGCCACCAGGGAAGTCCAGGGAGAACTATTTTGGAACTTAACGTGAAAACATCTTTGTGATTTTGCCTCAGTAAACAAACCCGACTCCTTGTTTTGAGTCCCGGGGCTGGTGGTCCACCTCTGGGGTGATGTCCTGTTCTGTGACACGGGACGTGGTGCCTTTGTGTGGCTTCCAGGCTTTGCTGACTCTTTAGGAGTTTGATTTGGGGAAGGGAAAAAGACGGCGACTGCCATCAATTCCCAAGACGAATGGCTAAGAGAGGTTGCTGGTGAACAATTTGCATATAAGAGGCGGTTTGGGAGTTTGGTGAATAGCCTATGATTGCAGATAAACACCACCTGCCACGCTGTCCACCACGGCCCCCCTCCTGCTTGGCACGGAGGGTTTTCTCTTGGGCAGAAGAGCTGTTCTTTTCCTTCACTCTCCAGTGCTTTTATGCTAATGCTTTGGCGCTAGCCCAGCAAACTGGATTTCAGAGAGCCTAGCTGGTTCCTCTGGGAAGAAGGAAGAGCTGCTTCCTACTGAGGTTCGTCTGCATTTTGATTAAATTGGAAAAGTGATGGCTGCAGAGGCCCTTTCCCAGTCCTCAAAGGGCCCCTTTGTATGGCCTGTGGACAGCGTGCTTGTTGGAATGCAGATTCCATGGCCCCACACCAGGCCCAAGGTCAGCCAGGAGTCTGAGTTTTTAACAAGCACCCTTGGGATCTTACGGACCCCAAGGCAGTGGGTTCTAAACCTAGGTGAGCCTCATAGTTATCTGGAGGGGGTTAAAAACTACAGATCCTCGGGCCCCAAACCCTGAAGGTTCTTATTCCACGGACCAGGGACCTGGGCACGGGAAGTAGGAAGGGTTCTCCTAAGGGATGCTGGGAAGCAGCCAGGTGTGGGAATTTTTTCTTTTTTTTTTTCTGATCATGCTGTGTAGGCAGTGGGATCTTAGTTCCCCCACCAGTGACTGAACCTAGGCCCTTGGCAATGAAAGTGCAGAGTCCTAACCACCCTGCCAGGGCATTCCCCACCATGCTAAGGAATTGATCAGAGGTGAAATACTACAGGACCTGGAGCAGAAGAGGCAGGGAAGGAGAACGGGGTGCCGCGATCCTTTCTGGGGGCTGCCTCTGAGTAACTCTTCAGACCTGGGTTGGAAACTTGGAGTCAGGTGGGCATTAGCTACAGAGCTCAGAGAGAGGCCTTTCGAGCGAGGCCCTCCTTTGCTCGTGATTTCAGCACTGAGCTTGTCTGAGCTAAAGCAGGCTGAGCTATGGGGTGGGGTGGAAAGAGCACTGGACTAGGCAGGTCAAAAATTTTCCTTCTAATTTGAGCAGCTCCGTGAACTTGGGCAACTTTTTGTAACTTCTCTGAGTGGGGTTTTAATGTGTAAAATGAAGATAATAATTTCCATTCTAGACACTACATAGAGTTTATTAATGTAAGGAAGAATACAAATAACAAACAGCACTAGGAAAATACATAAAATCACAGAAATGCAAATTTAAGCCAACTTGAAAAACCACCCCTTTACATATGTGGATGGGTTATTTTAAAAAATGAGAGTCCTTAATGCTGGTGAAGTTGTAGTGAAATTGGGGCAGGCATAGACTACCAGGAAACACTGTAAATTGGTACATATCTCTGGAAAAGTGATACAGAACTTTGTGCCAAGAGCCATGAAGATATCCACACCCATTGACTCAGTAATCCCATTTCTGGGAATTATCTGAATAATTAAAACAGAAGCAGAGCTATGTGTATAAAAATACATATTGCAGTGTTACTGATAAAGCGAGAACCCCAAAATCAATAAACATGGAAATGAGCTAAACATTTAACACTTGGGAGAGTGTTTAAAATTAAAGTAGATCTGTGCAATGGAACACTATGCAGACTTTAAAAAGATCATTTGTTATGAAGACCAGGTAACCACACAGAAAACATTTCTAAGTGTTAAGTGAAGATAGCAGAACCCCAGAAGGTACACTCTTTGCCTATAACTGTGTTCACTGTGAGAACAGGTGTAAACAGGGAATGGAAGAAACATACAAAACTGAGAGTAGTTATGCAGGGGGTAGGATTCGAGGTACTTTTCTCTTTTGCAAAATTAAAAAAAATTTAACTGTGGCGCATTTTTTTCATAGAAATGTCTAATTCTTAAACTGTGAAAATCGTTGTACATTCGTGAAATCTTGATGGAAATGAATTTACCATGTATGATTCATATTTTCATCCCTGTCATCCCAGGTCAATAAAACTGGATGCCCAGGCAAATCCTGGGGAGGGAGGACTGGGGCGAGGACTTTGGGTATCTTTAGGCCAAATGCTGGAGGTGGAGGAAAAGAAGACACATAGTTGTTAGCTTCAAGGGGCTCCTAAAATAGAGAAGTAGACAGACACCTTTGGGGGCGTCTGTTTATCCCAGTAGTTCTCAACTGAGGCTGGTACTTTCCCAGGGGGCGTTTTGATTTTCCCAATGACTGAAGGGTTTACTACTTCTAGCATTTAGTAAATGGGGTTGAGACTGTCCCGCACAACAAATTATCTGGTGCACAATGCTCTGGCCCACTCATACATGGCGGCCCCTGTTGAGAAACACTGATCTAGTCCATACTTTGTGGTCAGGGACACCATGTATGAGTGTACAGGTTGCCCACTGCACAATCCCAGGGGCACCATTCACATGGTGGTTAAATATGTGGGTTCTGAAACCAGACTACCTGAGTTCAAATGCCAGCTGGAAGACCTTGGAACTGTTGCTTATCTTCTGTGTACCTCAGTTTCCTCATTTGTAAAATGGGAGTAGTAATAGTCATATATTCATAATAATAATAATGTAAGAATAATCTCATAGGGTTATTCTTAGGATTGAATGAATTAATATATTTAGAATTTAGGGACTTCCCTGGTAGTGCAGTGGTTAAGAATCCGCCTGCCAATGCAAGGGACATGGGTTCAAGCCCTGGTCTGGGAAGATCCCACATGCCATGGAGCAACTAAGCCTGTGAGCCACAGCTACTAAGCCTGCGCTCTAGAGTGTGTGAGCCACAACTACTGAGTCCACGTGCCACAACTACTGAAGCCCACATGCCTAGAGCCTGTGCTCCACAACAAGAGAAGCCACCGCGGTGAAAATCCCGTGCACCGCAAGGAGGAGTGGCCCCCACTCACCACAACTAGAGAAAGCCCGCACACAGCAACGAAGACCCAATGCAACCAAAAGAAAAAAAAAAAATTTAGAACAGTGCCTGGTACACGGTAAATGTTCAATTAATGTTGGGTGATTATTATTCTTTGAGATCTAACTTCCCTATCCACTAGGATGGAGGTTCTACTCTAAGATCAGGTTCTACTCCCTGATCTTGACCAGAGATGCCGGGATGCCTGCTCTCCCTGAGGCTTAACTTTTCCTGGTCCCACCTGTAATCCTATTGTAAACTCCCCTGTTGCTTGAGGTTGCCTGAGTTGGTTTTTGTAATCTGCAACCGAGTCTTAATAACTAAGACTGTGAGAAAAGACTCACCTGCATGAAACAACAGGATAATAATACAAAATACGGATAATACAAAAGGGATTTCAATGAAGTGTGAGATGGCTTGGCTTAGAAAATCCATAGATGCCACAGACAATGCCTAATCACAACTGAATGAAATTGCCATTCAAACCACATCATGAAATAAATGGAATGCTGCTAGCTAGGATCTCATTCTCTAAGAAAACAGGCAGGACAAACAATCAGGACCAGTCTAGACACATGCCTGAAAAGTCAAGGGAAGAGACACTCTCCCTCAAAATCACCCCTACTGGCATCTGAAATTCCATCCTTAGAGATCCAGACCTTTGTGTTGCAGGGAGTCTTCTTTGAAAATATGAATGTCCCTGGGAAGGGTCACTCAGAAAACTTGCTACACCGTACTGAGCATGTGTTTATTAAGTGGCTTCCTCCTTCATTTCCCTACCCGCAGCTGCAAATGGTGGCAGCCACAGAGAGCCGGAAGACGATGGCGGGGCAGGGTGTTGCAGGACAGACTCTCCCTCCAAAGAATTGCTGATGGTCTCATCAATCACATGTCTGCAGAGAGAGCGGTGGCCCTTAAGGGACTGGAAAGGATGTTCTGATTTGTTTCTGTCCTGCATGGTGAACAGCGGGAAAGATTGTAACTGTTCTCTTTGCCAAGGACAAATCTGATCTGACTGCTCTGAGGTGGAGGTGGGGAGGAGGGCTGGCTTTTGGCTCCCAGGAATGGTTGTTCATCAACCATTTCCTAAGTCAGTGGTTCTCAAATTTTGCTGCATATTAGAATCACTTGGGAAGCTTTAAAAACTCTCAATATCCAGGTCACACCCCAGACCAATTAAATCAGAATGTCTGGGGGTAGTTGCCAGGCATCACAAATTCTTAAAGACCCCTCCCCCAGGGGGTTCCAAGGTATAGCCAAGTTTGGGAACCTGTCCAAAGTAGTTAGTGTGTGAGGCACCTTACATAGCAGGTGAGAACTCGGTTCCTGCCCTTCAGGCATAATACTTTATTGTATTAAATCTGACTTAAAAGAAAATTTTTTTTCTGTGGGTGTAAAGTTCTAGAATTTTTTGTCAATATAATTCACATAACATAAAATTCACCTTTTTAAAGCACATAATTAAGTGGCTTTTAGTATATTTGCAAAGCTGTGCAACCATCACCACTAATTCCAGAACATTTTTATCATTCCCCAAAGAAACCCCATACCCATTAGTAGTTATTCCTCATTTATTCCTTTCCCGAATCCCTGGCAAACATGAATCTACTCTCTGTCTCTGTGTATTTGTCTATTCTTGACATTTCATATAAATGGAATTACACAACATGTGGCCTTTTGTGTCAGGTTTATTTCTTTTTATTTTTTTAAGTTTTATTTTATTTTTTTGGTTGCGTTGGGTCTTCGTTGCTGCACGCAGGCTTTCTCTGGTTGCGGCGAGCGGGGGCTACTCTTCGTTGCGGTGCGCTGGCTTCTCATTGAGGTGGCTTCTCTTGTGGTGGAGCACGGGCTCCAGGCACGTGGGTTTCAGTAGTTGCAGCATGTGGGCTCAGCAGTTGTGGCATAAGGGCTTAGTTACTCCACAGCATGTGGGATCTTCCCAGACCAGGGATCGAACCTGTGTCCCCTGCATTGGCAGGCAGATTCTTAACCACCGCGCCACCAGGGAAATCTCTTGGTTTATTTCACTTGCTTAATGTTTTTGGGACTCATCCCTGTTGTAGCATGTATCACTACTTTATTCCTTTTTAAAAGCTGAATTATATTCCATTGTGTGGATGTACCACATTTCGTTTATCCGGACATATACTTTCGTTCTCTTGGGCATATACCTAAGAGTGGAATTACTGGGTCATATGGTAACTCTATTTTTAATTTTTATGTTTAACTTTCTAAGGAACTGCCGGACTGTTCTCCAAAGTGGCTGTACCCTTTTACATTCCCATCAGCAATGTATGAGGGTTCCAATTTCTCCACCTCCTCACCAGCAATTTTATTATTTGTCTTTTTGATCATAGCCATCCTAGTGAATAGTTATATGAATTTTAACACATATATAGATTTATATAACCACCACCACAATCAGGATACAGGATTGTTCCATCACTCCAAAAAGTGCCCTGTACTATCCCTTTATTCCACTCCTCTCCATACTCAACCCTTGGCACCCACTGATCGGTTCTCTCTCCCTATAGTTTTATCATCTGAGAATGTTATATAAATGACATCTACAGCATGGAACTTTGTGAGACTGGCTTCTTTCACTCAGTATAGACCCCTTTGAGATTCATCCAGGTTGTGTATGCCAAAAGTTTGTTCCTTTTTATTGTTGAGTAATATTCCATTGTTTGTATGGACTTGGTTTATTTATTCATTCAACCATTGAAAGGCATTTGGGCTATTTCCAGTTTTTGGCAATTATGAACAGAGATGCTATAAATATACATATACAGGTTTTTGTGTGGACATAAATATTCGTTTCTCCAGGGTACGTGCCCAGGAGTGGGACTACTGGGTCAATGTATGTATGTTTAACTTAATAAGAAACTGAGAAGCTATTTTCCAGAGTGGATGTTTCATTTTGCATCCTCACCAGCAATGTATGAGGGTTCCAGTTGTTCTACATCATTGCCAGAATTTGGTATTGTCAGTAGCTTTAATTTTAGTCATTCTAATAGGTATGTAGTGATATCTCATTATAATTTAAATTTGCATTTCCCTAATGACTAATGATACTAAACAGCTTTTCATGTGCTTATTTGGCATCCTTATATCCTCTTTGGTGAAGCATTGTTCATGTCGTTGACTCATTTTTTTTTTTTTGGCGGTAGGCGGGCCCCTCACTGTTGTGGCCTCTCCCGTTGCGGAGCACAGGCTCCAGACGCGCAGACCCAGCGGCCATGGCTCACGGGCCCAGCTGCTCCGCGGCATGTGGGATTCCCCCCGGACCGGGGCACGAACCCGCGTCCCCTGAATCGGCAGGCAGACTCTCAACCACTGCGCCACCAGGGAAGCCCCCTACTCATTGTTTAATTGAGTTGCCTATTTTCTTTTTTTCAGTTATAACAGTTTATATTATATTCTGAATACAAATCCTGTGTTGGGTATGTGATACGTAAATATTTTCTCCCAGTCTGTAGCTGAGACAGTACTTTTTTTTTTCTTTTTAGATGATGTTTTTATTTTTTTAAAATATTTATTTATTTGTTCATTTATTTATTTTGGCTGTGCTAGGTCTTAGTTGCGGCATGTGGAGTTTTTAGTTGCAGCATGTGGACTTTTAGTTGCAGATGCATGCAGGATCTAGTTCCCCCACCAGGGATCGAACCCAGGACCCCTGCATTGAGAATGTGGAATCTTACCCACTGGACCACTAGGGAAGTCCCAGTCCTTTTTTTTTTAGATAGTATAACTGTTATTTTATTTTAATTTATTTTATTTGGCTGCACTGCATGGCATGTGGGATGTGGTATCTTAGTTCCCTCTCCAGGGACCGAACCCGTGCCCCCTGCAGTGAGCGTGGCTTCTTAACCACTGAACCGCCAGGGAAGTCCTGAGACATAGTACTTTTTGTACATGTGTCTGACTAGAGAAAGGAATGGAACTGATATTTATTGAGTACCTACTGTGTGCTAGACATCATACTGGGTTCCTGGAGGAACAGGGGTATGAGTGAGACAGAGTCCCAGAGGTGGGTGTGGAGAGGTGAAGTTGGAACCACAAGCAAAGTCTGAGCCACTTGAGGGCACAGGGTGAGGCAGAAGAAGGAAATTGTAGCACTGAATGGTTAAAAGTGAAGGCTCTGAAGTCACTCTCTGGTTCTAGCTGCACCATTTGTCACCTGTGTAACCTTGGGCAGGTTACTAAGTTTCTTCATACCTCGGTTTCTTTATTTGAAAAATGAGGGCAGCAATAGTGTCTACTTCAAAGGGTTGGGGGGAACTAAATGACATGTTGCAGGTGGTACGTGGTACGCTCTCCATCAAGGTTATTGTTATTTCTTTTCGTAGCAGCATTGTTCTGCGGCAATCGGTGAACTCCCTTGAGGAAGTGTCGTTTGAGCGGAGCCTCAAGGATGGGAAGGATTTCTGGAAGCTGAGATCGGGGCTGTAAGGAGGTAGAAGCCACTCTGGAACCACAGACTTTGTCTCAAAGCTTATATTTCTTCCCTCTTCCTCGTTCCATCCCTCCCTCTTCAGCCTGTAATCTCTTCTCCTGCAGGGTCTCTTTCTTTCCTTTCCCGACCTCCTCCTTTTTCCTTCTCACCCACTGGAGGCCTCCCTCTGGTGTCCTTGGCCTCCCAAGCTCGCTGACTGATGGGTTAGGAGGTGCTGCTCTGGGGCTGCAAGGCCACCTGTGGCCCCTCGATGGGGACTCGGTGCCTGGTTCCAAAAGGAGGCCGGAGGCAGCATGGAGGATTCTTCCCCTGAAGCAAGTGCCTCTGCTCAGGGAGAGATGGATTTAGTGCTGGGTCACCTTCCGTACAAATTATTGAGTAGTTTTCTGGGTGGACATCAGGCCTATGTTGGGACAACAGCTGTACCAGCTCCAGCTTGTTCAGTGAATAATTTACTGCCGGGGAATGGGAGCTCAGTGAGCCAGGAGGCATATTTTGTGTGAACTTTGGGACACCTCTGACAGCCATTTGTGTAATTTGTCCAGGAAGATCCTAAAGCTATCTGAATTCTAGTGTTTTGTCTGCCACACTGACCCTTGGATCCCTTTTATTCACATGGTTGGCTTTGATTTATTTATTTTATTGTTTTGCTTTCTCTTCTGAGCTCATGACTGGAGCAGTGGTGAGTGTGGAAAATGGCTGTGTGTGAGGAATTACGTTCCCGGGTGTCCCTATTCAAAGGAACCACCCAGCAGTCGTGTGGGTTTTCTCTGCTTTTGTTTAGAAGGAACCCATACTTGACTTATACCTCTGCTGTTACCATTCCTGGAATTCCTAAGAATTTATGAACAAGGAGACATCATTTTGTACTGGGCCCTGAAAATTATGTATCTGGTCCTGTGTGTGTGCCATGGTTCTTGATGCTGAACTTGAGTAACCCTCCAAGGTCATTCTGTCCCTTCTCCTGCTTCCTGGACCATCCTGAAATCCTGACTGTCGAAGACCTTCAGGGAGGCTATGGCAACTCTCTCTAAGAATCTTACAACCCTACCAGCAAAGATATCTTAAAACACACATAGAGATAAAGAAGTTGTTTTAAAATAAGTAATATATGGATTTATATCAAAATTCAAAAGGTATAGAAGGGGTACTGCTGTTTTCCCCTAGTTTTCTTGTTCTCCTTCTGCAGAAGCATGAGTTACCCATCTCTGGCCACCTTCCCAAGACAGTCTTTGAACATATATGCACATATCTCCATATTTCTTTTTCTTTACCAGATGGTGGGATAACTTATACACTGTTTTGAACCTTCTTCTTTTCACCTAACTCTGCATCTTGGAAATAATTCCAAATCATCATATAAATTTGCCTTATTATTTTTTGGATGATGATTTCCCATTGTTTGGGTTTTCTATAATTTACTTAACAAGTCCCCTGTTGATGGACACTTAGGTTGTTTCTGAACTTTTGCTCCTATAAACAATGTTCTCAGAATAGGTTTGCCAGAGTTAGCATATTGAAATACAGGCTTTCCAGTTAAATTTCTTAAAAACAAATTTTTTTTTAAGAAATATTTTTGGCCATGCCACGCAGCATGTGGGATCTTAGTTCACTGACCAGGGATTGAACCCACGCCTCCTGCAGTGGAAGCGCAGAGTCTTAACCACTGGGCAACCAGGGAAGTCCCTCCAGTTAAATTTCAATTTCAGATGAACAGTGAATAATTTTTTAGTGTAAGGATATCCCATACTTCTTGGTTTCTTTAGTTTATTTTTTTATCGAAGTATAGTTGATTTACAATGTTGTATTAATTTCTTTTTTTTTAATTTTATTTTTTGGCTGCGTTGTGTCTTCGTTGCTTCACGGGCTTTTTCTAGTTGCGGCGAGCGGGGGCTATTCTTCATTTCGGTGCGCGGGCTTCTCATTGTGGTGGCTCCTCTTGTTGCAGAGCACGGGCTGTAGGCACGCAAGCTTCAGTAGTTGCAGCACGCTGGCTCAGTAGGCATAAGGGCTGGCATAAGGGCTTAGTTGCTGGCATAAGGGCTTAGCTGCTCCCCGGCATGTGGGATCTGTCCAGACCAGGGATCGAACCTGTGTCCTCTGCATTGGCAGACGATTCTTAGCCACTGCGCCACCAGGGAAGTCCTACAATGTTGTATTAATTTCTGCCGTACAGCAAAGTGACTCAGTTATACAAATATATACATTCTTTTTTATATTCTTTTCCATTATAGTTTATCCCAGGATATGGATATAGTTCCCTGTGTTATCTACTAACCCCAAACTCCCAGTCCATTCCTCCCCAGGAACATAGTTATGCTAAATAATATTTCAGTGTTTATCTGAAATTCAAATTTATCTGGGTAGCCTACATTTTATTTGGCAACCCTATCCTAGAACAATGCCTAGCATATAGTAGAGGCTCAGTAAAGATTTATTGGGTGAATGGATAAATGTTTCCTCTCTGGAATGAAAGCTCAGGAGGGCAGCTATTTTGGCATGTTTCCTGCTGTATCTGCAATGTTTAATATTTATTTGCTCAACACATGGACAAGTGCTACAGTGAATGTCCTTGTGAACGCTTCATTTGGCCCATGAGAGAATATATTTGTAGGGTAAATTCATTCGTTTAAAAGTCCGATTCTGCCAAATTGCCCTCCACAGGCCTCTGATACCTCTTGGCTGACTTGTCTAATTGTATTCCTGCTCATCACCTAAAGTCATTTAACCTTTGGGGAACTTCCCCCTTGAGGCTGCCTTAAATGGGGGTCAGAAAGGAATTAAAAGTGCTACCCCATTATACCACCCCTTTATGCCTCCTCCATCAATTCATGCCAAGAAATGATGAATTTTAGATGCAAATGGCAGGAGATAACATCTGGCCCTCAGGGCCCCCCTGGCTGTCTTGTCCCCGGAAGCACTGGGGGAGCTCGTGGGCCCTGCCAGCTCCCGGTGATGGATAGGTCATGTTGCTTGGGCTGTCCCAGAGGTGCTTTCAGGTTCGTGGTCCACCTGCCTCCCAGTCTTCCAATCTGTCACTGACACAGGACAATTTAATCATTGTAATGAGGCTGTCACAGTGCACATGCTGCCACCCCTGGCGGGAATGCCTGTTACACTTCCTCCCCCATCAGCCTGAGCACATGTGGTCTCTGTTTGCCAACCACCAAGATCTGGGAGGATCTGAGGTTCCATGCAGCAGAGGGACAGAGTGAACTAGGAATGGCCTTTTTTTTTTTTTAAAATAAATTTATTTATTTATTTACTTACTTATTTCTTTATTGGCTGCGTTGGGTCTTCCGTTGCTGTGCGTGGGCTTTCTCTAGTTGCGGCGAGCAAGGGCTTCTCACTGCGGTGGCTTCTCTTATTGTGGAGCATGGGCTCTAGGCACGTGGGTTTCAGCAGTTGTGACACACGGGCTCTAGAGCGCAGGCTCAGTAGTTGTGGTGCATGGGCTTAGTTGCTCCGTGGCATGTGGGGTCTTCCTGGGCCAGGGCTCGAACCCATGTCCCCTGCATTGGTAGGAGGATTCTTAACCACTGCACCACCAGGGAAGTCCCAGGAATGGCCTCTTGAACTAGGACTCTGGGTGCTTGGGTCTGGGTCTTTATTTCACCACTTCCTGTATATTGGCAGGGTGACCTTGGACAAGTTTCTTAACCTCTCTGAGCATCAGTTTCCTCTGCAGTAAAAAAGGGGCTAATAACTGCTACCTACTACCTCAAGGGTTTGTCATGAAATTCAAATCAATACTTTATGGGGGAAGGGGTGTGGAAATTGTGACCTGTTCTATAAATATAAACTATTTTGAGGTTGAGAGTGTGGACAGCAGACGGTCTTGAGTGGTTTCTGAGTTATTATTATTATTATCTTTTTATCAGCGTGGCTTCAAAAAATCTATCCAGGAGGGCTTAAAGGACAACCACGTGGAAGGTGGGAGTGGGGGCTTGCCCTTTAGAAAAAATTGGAAAGAGTCAATATCAATCAACAGTCCGTATCAAAGCCGGGGATCAGGGCTGGTTGGTTACAGAAACGGGCGAAGCCTCTCTAAGCTGCCCCTTGGTGACCCCACTGTCTCCTCCCAGGGCTGGGAACTGGGGTGTCTGCTCCCTTGGCTTCCTGGGTTTTTCTACCTAGAAGACTCTTTCCAAGATTGTTCATCAGGCAGACAATATCGACTCCACCAGCTTCTAGAAAACTACCATTTTGGGCTTCTTGGTTCTCACCTTGGTACCTCTTGATCCATGGTGGATGGGAGTTCTTGCAATTTAAGAATCAAAGCCAATTTCTCAGCTCTCCGGGTAAGTGCAAGACAGCCTTCCCAGAAGTGGCTGGGGAGCAGAGGAAGTGCTGAGCCCTGGGGCGAGGGAGGCTGGATCATTCTTACACCACAATGAGTGTCAGGGCTATTGAAGTGAAGGCCCTGATCCACCCTGTCCCTGCGGCCAGCTCTTGGTTTGTGGCTCGGAACTCCTCTTTTTCCTCTGAAGTAAAAAGAAAGGTGGCAAATCACAGTGTGTGTGTGTTGGGGGGGTGGCGGGCGGTGGAGAGAGATGCAAAAGGCATTACTGACCTGGCCCCTTACCTCTAGGACCAGTGAGCTTTGTTCTGGTGTGAAATGCCAGTGAGCTGCAAATGAAGAATAACTTCCAACATCTACTTCCAGTGTAAATTACCTCCAGAAGAATCTTGTTACACCTTTGTAGAGTAGCTGCCCTTGTAGAGATGACTTTCTTTGCCAGTTGTTGGGTCTGACAGCTTCACACCTAGAGGTGGGAAATACACAAGAATGAAAGTGGGTTTGTCTAGGCTGCTTGGGGGTGGGGGGAATTCCCTAGGTGGAGAAAACAAATAGAACCAAGCAAAGCAGATCAAAACACAGCTTATCTCACACTGTTCCGCACCTGGGGGCAGATAAATTCTAAGCTGGGGAGGGGGGAAAACAGAGAAGTGAGAGGTGGCTGGCTCTTGGATTGGGGGTGGTAGGGGGTAGGGTGGGGTGTGGTGTGAATCTAGTTATAACCAGTCGGGCACATTGCCCTGGGTGCCTCCACTCCCACCAGTAAAAGAGTGGAAATGCATGTTGCAGAGGAAGTCTCCAAAGTTTAGAGAGGACTGATGGGCTCCTGGCCAGGAGGGTGGTGGCACACGAGTGTTTCCTCACCTGTATTCTCACTTCCCTGGGTGTTTCAGATTAGAAAGCTGGACATGTCCCTTTCAGGGTTCTGTCCCAGGCACAGGAAAAATGGGCCAGCGGAAGAAGGAAGTGAAAACCTTCCCATCTCCTATCTCCATTCCCAGACCCAGTGTCCCAGGACTCCCATGCCCAGCTAGTGTGGAAGTTTGGGAACCTGTGGATTTTTCCACAGAGTGTCAGTTCCCTTCTGCTTTGCTTTTAGCTCCACTGGCCTCCTTTCTGTTCCTGGAAGCCACCTTTCTGTCTTAGGGCCTATGCATCTGCTTTTCTCCCTGCCACGTTCTTGGAGAGACCTTCCCCTTCAGCTCAAAAGTCTCATCCTCAAGGAGGCTTCTCCAACACTTCTGGGAGCTGGAACATAAGGTCAAGTGGGCAGGGATCCCTCAGTCAGGTTGTGCTCATTGATTTATCTCCAGCACCCAGCACAGTGCCTGGCCTGTCGTAGATGCTCATATATTTCGTTTAAAAGAACGTTGAATGAATTATTCACCCTGCTTTATATTTCCCATAGCCCTATTGCTATCAAACGTCATCCTGTTTACTCATTTGTCTGTTTACTTGTTTGTTGTCTGTCTCTCTGGCTAGATTAGAACCTCTGGGAGGGCAGGGACATTTCTGTCTTGTTTTCCAACGTCTATCATCAATGCCTGAATGACTGCCTGACACATAAAGGGTTCTAGATAAGCATTTGTTTAATGAATCCACAGGGGATCATGTTTTTCACAGACAAATGTGTCTGAATTAAAGACAACACCCTCCTTAGAAAAAAGGAGGAAAATTCTGAAGCACAGACAGACTGGGGTTGTGTTAAGACTGTTTCCACCATTCCAGAATCATTTCCTGTACTGAAGTGTGGATTGTACGATTTCCTTGACTAACATTAAAAAAATTTAGCTTATATATCTATTGATCACCTACTGTGTGCCAGGCAGTATGCTAGGAATGTTCACATATGTTGTGCCTCAATAGAGAAATTCTGTCCAATAGATTAATATCACTTAAAACTTTGCTTCTTTTTAAGAAGTACAGAAACAGGGACTTCCCTGGCAGTCCAGTGGTTAAGACTCTGTGCTCCCAGTGCAGGGGGACACGGGTTAGCTCCCTGGTCAGGGAATTAAGATCCGGCATGCAGCAGGAGAAACAAACAAAATAAACATCCATTTTATTGAGGGTTCTGGTTTATTGGTCCTTTATTGTTTGCTAGGCATTCAATGCCCTGGAGGATCACCTCCCAATCTATTGATACCTTTCCAAGTATCTGTCCCACTGCTTCCCTTAAGGTAGGCCAAGACCCAGCAAATTCAAAGTGCTCACAATTCTTGCTCTTTCCATCCTGTCTCCTGCATTTGCCTGTTCTGTTCCTGTCCCTGGGTTATTCCTTTTCTCATCTCCATGGGTCTAAGTTTTCTTACTTATCATTCAATGTCCACCTCCTCCAGGAAGCCTTCCCTTATATCACCTTGGATTTATGGTAGGGCATGCCTTATCTTTCCCCTCTCAGTTATGTTAATGAGGTGACTTTTGGATGGCACCTAAGGATGGGGGCTGGTTGCCAAAAAGACCAACTAGGTGATCAGAGGGCTGGAACTTTCAGTCTTTCTCACCCCAACCTTGGGAGACAGGAGAGGGGCTGGAGTTTGAGTTCAATCACCAATGGCTGATGACTTAATCAATCATGTCTACATAGGGAAGCCTCTATAAAAACACCAAAGGACTGAAGATTCAGAGAGGGTGGTGTGCTCAGAGAGCATGTCCTTCCCACCTGCCTTCCCCTATGCTCTCTCACCTGGCTGTTCCTGAGTTATATCCTTCTATAATAAATCTGTAATCTAGTAAGTAATATGTTTCTCAGAGTTCTGAGAGCCGTTCTAGCAAATTAATCAAACCCAAGGAGGGGGTCATTGGTACCTCTGATCCATAGCCGGTTGGTCAGAAGCACAGGTGACAACCTGGACTTGTAATTGGCAAGTGGGGTGGGGGGCAGACTTTTAGGACTGAGCCCTTAACCTGTGGGGTCTGATGCTGTCTCCAGATAGATAATGTCAGAATTGAATTCAATTGCAGGACTGCCAGCTGGTGTCAGAGAATTGCTCGACGGTGTGGGGAAAATAACCACCCATTGTAATTGGGTGCAGAATCCTAACCGCAGTATCTTTTGGACGGACACAGTTCAACTCCGAACAACTGCCTTAACCTTTGTGATGTAAACGCATCATTAGGACTGGCTTCCCTAGTACAGGAATAGACATTCCTTGGTATACTGGGGAGGGCAGGGGATTGGTTCCAGGACCCGCCAAGGATATCAAAATCTGAGTGGCTCGGGGCTTCCCTGGTGCCGCAGTGGTTAAGAATCCGCCTGCCAATGCAGGGGACACGGGTTCGAGCCCTGCCCCGGGAAGATCCCACATGCTGCGGAGCAACTAAGTCCATGTGCCACAACTTCTGAGCCTGTGCTCAAGAGCCCGCAAGCTGCAACTACTGAGCCCATGTGACACAACTACCGAAGCCTGTGTGCCTAGAGCCCGTGCTCTGCAACAAGAGAAGCCACGACAATGAGAAGCCCGCGCACCGCAACGAAGAGTAGCCCCTGCTCGCCGCAACTAGAGAAAGCCTGTGTGCAGCAACGAAGACCCAATGCAGCCAGAAATAAAAACAAACAAATAAATAAATTAAAAAAAAATCTGAGTGGCTCAAGTCTCTTATATAAAATAGTATAATACTGTACCTTGATAAACTAGAGTGTTTGGGAGTAGAGGAGGTTCTGAATAATGGAGTTTTCTGGTTAAAGGAGGTTACATTGCCCTGGTCCTGGTGATTCTAGAATAGTATAGTCAAGGTGTTTGGATTTTTCTTTTCTTTTTTTTTTGGCCACGCCACGAGGCTTGCAAGATCTTAGTTCCCTGACCAGGGATTGAACCTGGGCCCTCATCAGTCAAAACGCTGAGTCCTAACCACTGGACCGCCAGGGAATTCTCTTGGTCGTTTCTTGATTCGGGATCAACAGCAGTAGCAATGATGACTCCTGGCCAGCAATGATTGACATGTACAGCAAATGTGCATAGGTGATTTGGGCCAAAACCAATTCTGCACCAAAGACTATGTCCGGACTTTACATTTGGGAAGAACTAAATATTGGCTTGTTCTGCTTTTGTACCTTTCACTTAGAAGGGAAGTACTGAAACAAACAAAATTCAGTTAAAGATCCAGGTTAGATTGCATCTGGTCAAAACAGATTTTATTGTACATTTGGATTATTATACTTTGATATTACACAACTTTGAATTACTAATAGTAAGTGACTGACATATATCATACTATCACACACATCATACTATGTACTAGGTACTATCCTGAGCTGTTTACATTCATTAACTCATTTAATCCTCACAACAATCCTATATAGGTACTTTGGTTATCTCCATTCTACAGATGAAAAAACTGAGGCTCAGAGAGGTTAAGGGACTTGTCCAAGGTTACACAGCTAGGAGATGACAGGATCAGAATTTGAATCCAGTTTCCAGAATTTGAATCCAGGCTCTACATTACGTTTTTCTGCCCATGGTGATACTTGTCCTGGTTTGCCTAGGACTTTTTGGATTTGGCACCAAAAATTCCACCTCCTGGGAACCCCTTCAGTCCCAGGCCACCCAAGGATAGCTGGTCACCTTACTTCTGGCTCTCAAACATAGTTTTCCAAGGTCAGCTATTTTTTAGTAGAGCCATAATTACCTCTACCTGTGTGCCATTCAGTTCACTGATCGCTAATAAGATAGAGGGGTTATGAAAATGACCTTGTCAAGCTCTTGCTATTGAAGTAAAGTGGATAATATATGGAGAAAATCTCTGGAGAGGACAAAACAGGAGCCAAGGGAAATATTTCCAGATCAACGATAAATAATGACTGAGAGAGAATGGGATGGGCGAAGAGCTGGCTGTGACTGAGGCCAGGACACGGTTGGAAATACCTAAAATAATGAAGGTGACAATGGTGATGGCGGTGTTTCTCAACATCTGTTGAGTGCCTTGTGCCAGGTTCTGTGCTAATCACTTTACCGCTGTTACCTCATTTAGTCCTAACGGCAACCCAGTGAGATAGGCACTACTATTCTCCAACTTTACAGATGACAAAATTGAGGCCCAAAGAAGTTAAATTAGGAGTGAAGGAAGCAGGTGGCTTCTGGGTGAGAAAGACGATGTGGACCTTGGCCTGTTCTTGGCTCAAAAGGTTTTTCAAAATATTTCCTACTTGGAATTTTTCCAGAATCTCTGAGGACAGAGCATTTTTTCCAGACCTGTATTCTGCTCAGATTCAAACTGGAAAAACAGGAAAAGGACTGGTCCCTTTCACTCACCAGATACTTCCCTGCAATCAGAAAACTTACACATGCAGAACTTGCCGCTCATCTGGGGTTTTTCTGAGTTGGCCAGAGTCAGGCATCTCCTATGTGACTTGGGCAGACAACTGGGTGTTAAAGAGTGACTGATGAGGTCTACGTGCCGCAGGAGAAGCTGCGGGGATGTCTGTGCTGGGACCCTCCTGAAGGGCCACTGCTTTATTTTATATACCTTGATTCATCATTCAACTGTCACCCCTGAGGGCTTGCAATTAATTTTCATTTGTCCTGGTCCTCTAAAAGAGGGTTACAAATGGCTCCCCTTCTGGTGTCCTACAAAGAATCTTTCCTTTTAAAATAGTACCCCGTTAATAGAGAGAAAAGATCTCTGTGGAGATGGGTAATACATGAAGGACTTTTTGCTTTGTTCTGAGGAGGGAGTGGCCCTAATTTGCCAAATCCCAGTGGCTGCCCTTGATTCTGCTTTCAGATAGAATGCATTAAAAAAAGGAGTAGGGACTGCTCGTGGCGTAGTGGTTAAGAATCCGCCTGCCAATGCAGGGGACACAGGATCGAGCCCTGGTCCAGGAAGATCCCACGTGCCACGGAGCAACTAAGCCTGGGTGCCACAACTACTGAGCCTGCGTTCTATAGCCCGCGAGCCACAACTACTGAAGTCCGTGTCCCTAGAGCCTGTGCTCCGCAACAAGAGAAGCCACTGAGATGAGAAGCATGTGTACCACAGCGAAGAGTAGCCCCCGCTCGCCACAACTAGAGAAAGCCTGCGTGCAGTAACGAAGACCCAAAGCAGCCAAAAATAAATAAATTTTAAAAAGCCAGCTGTGCAAATTTGACAGATAATCACTAACAAAAGAATTGTTAAAAAAAAAAAAAGGGGTAGGGCGGACTTTCCTGGCGGTCCAGTGGTTAAGACGCTACGCTTCCAGTGCAGGGGGCGTGGGTTCCATCCCTGGTGGGGGAAATAAGATCCCACATGCTGCGCGGTGTAGCCAAAAAAAAAATAATAATAGTAAAAATAAAATAAAAATAAAATGTCTTAAAAAAAAGAAGCAAAATGGTAAAAAAAAAAAAAAAGGAGTAGGGCAATGCAACTAGAGATTATCATACTAAGTGAAATAAGTCAGAAAGGGAAAGACAAATACCATATTATATCACTTACATGTGAAATCTAAAATATGGCACAAATGAACCTATCTACAAAACAGGAAGAGACTCACTCACAGACATAGACAACAGACTTATAGTTGCCAAGCGGGAGACGGGTGGTGGAGGGAAGGACTGGGAGTGTGGAATTAGCAGATGTAAACTATTATATGTAGGATTGATAAACAACAAGGTCCTACTGTATAGCACAGAGAACTATATTCAGTAGCCTATGATAAACCATAATGGAAAAGAATTTTTTCTTTTTTTAACAGAGAGGTCTTTTTATTTATTTATTTATTTTTGGCTGTGTTGGGTCTTCGTTGCTGTGCACGGGCTTTCTCTAGTTGCGGCGAGCGGGGGCTACTCTTCGCTGTGGTGCGTGGGCTTCTCATTGCGGTGGCTTGTTTTTGTTGCGGAGCACAGGCTCTAGGTGTGCGGGCTTCAGCAGTTGCAGCACTCGGGCTCAGTAGTTGTGGCTCGTGGGCTCTAGAGCACAGGCTCAGTAATTGTGGTGCATGGGCTTAGTTGCTCCGCGGCATCTTCCCGGACCAGGGCTCGAACCCACGTCCCTCTGCATTGGCAGGCGGATTCTTAACCACTGCGCCACCAGGGAAGTCCGGAAAAGAATATTTAAAAAAAAGAATGTGTGTATGTGTATGACTGAGTCACTTTGCTGTACAGAAGAGATTGCCACAACATTGTAAATCAACTCTACTTCAGTAAAAAAAAGTAAAACAAAACAAACAAAAAAAAGGAGTAGGGGGCTTCCCTGGTGGCACAGTGGTTGAGAGTCTGCCTGCCGATGCAGGGGACACGGGTTCGTGCCCCGGTGAGGGAAGATCCCACATGCCGCGGAGAGGCTAGGCCTGTAAGCCATGGCTGCTGAGCCTGCGCGTCCGGAGCCTGTGCTCCGCAACGGGAGAGGCCACAACAGTGAGAGGCCCGTGTACCGCAAAAAAAAAAAAAAAAAAAAAGGAGTAGGGTGTTTGTTTTTGTGTTATTTTCTTGTTACCATATGCTTTAAAAAAAAAAAAAAATCCTGATTTAACGGATGTGCAAAGTGTGATTTAGTCAATCAGGTTGAATGGAAGGGCAGCTGTCTGCATGCATTCTGTTTCTTAAAAATTTTGATAAAATGTACATAACAAAATTTTCCAGTTCAGTGGCGTTAAGTACATTCACATTGTTGTGCAACAGTCACCTCCATCTATCCACAGAACTCTTTTCATCTTTCAAAATTGAAACTCTGTAACCTTTAAACAATAACTCCCCATTTTTCACCTCCCACCTTTCTTTTTTTTTTTTTTTTTTTTGCGGTACGCGGGCCTCTCACTGTTGTGGCCTCTCCCGTTGCGGAGCACAGGCTCCGGACGCGCAGGCTCAGCGGCCATGGCTCACGGGCCCAGCCGCTCCGTGGCATAGGGAGTTCTTCACGGACCGGGGCACGAACCCGTGTCCCCTGCATCGGCAGGCGGACTCTCAACCACTGCGCCACCAGGGAAGGCCCCCACCTTTCTTTTGATAGTATGTGTTAGGATGGTCAGAAGAAGCATTAAAAATATGAATTTTTCTCCCTTAACTGACCCAGCTTTCTGCTCATCACTGTTTCTCAGAAGAAATGATTATACAACCACATGCATCTTCTGCCTCTAATGGGATCAAATGATTAAAGATTTCCCCGTTTACAGCTGTGGGCAGGGACGGGGCCTTGGAGTCACAATTCCCTGAGGCCTATTAAGTTCAACTGGTAAGCTCACTGGGTAATTAACAGTCCAGATAATAGTCAAATGGGACAGATGCTGGGCTGACATTATTTTGAAGAATGATTAGGGAATGGAATTTTTTTTAAAAAGTTAAAAAAAATGTAAACATAATAGATGCTCAATTATGAAAATTTCAAGCTTCATGGAAGGGTATAAAGAGAACATTAATTGTTCCTCCTTAGTTCTCTCTCCTGTTACTTGTGCTGCTTTCTGGATTAAATATGTAGAAAAGCATATGTTTTCAAGTATGTGTATATCCATCTATTAATTTTTTTCTGGTTCTAAAAATATGTTTATTGTATTATCTATTCTTTAAGAAAGACCAATGGAATATTATTGTTCTTACAGCTCTGCCACTTCACAACTGCCCTGTCTTCCCAGTACGGATGACTCATTTCCCTGGTGATGGGCATGAGGGTTGTTTGTAGTTTTTCACTAAGCAGTGTGGCAATGAACATTCTCATGCATTTAGTCATACAGTTTGCATACTTACGTGCACATGTCTATAGGATAAATTCCTAGAAACAAGATGTAAAAATTGGATGGATATTGCCAACTACTGAAAGCTAAAAATTTAGGACAACTGTTGACCTCTTGAGAAGCTTGGTCAGGCCCTCGTGACTCTATAAGCTGAAGGGATGCCCACCCAGTAAGTCAGTTAGGACCATCCAACTGAGGAAGATGCCGTGTGGTCGTAGCACCTGCATAATTTCAGGCGGGGTACTCCTAGCACTGAAAAGTTTCATCCTCATTATAAGTGGTCAATTTAGCTTTCTGATTTCTAAGTCAGTCTCTTGATGACTTTGGTGAATATCAATAAATTCTCTGGAGACTGCTCACCTATCTAAGGGGACCAATGCAATTTACAATTTATTTTCTTCCCTTGAGGTTTGAGATGATCAACCAAAGGGTAGCTGCACTGCTGAAGCATTTAGCCCCTACTGCTCAGTTGCTCTGCTGGATTGCTGGCTTGAATGACCAAAATGCCCAGAGCTGCTCTGAGACCTGGGATAGGTCTGAGTTCTCATTTTCCCGAAAGCCCACGGGGATCCCAGGTTGATCTTGGCTGACCTGGAAGAATCTGCCCTAAGAAACTTTTATCTTCCTATGGGAAATATTCTATTTATTTCCTCAAGATTGGTCTGACTGGAATCTAGCCAGGATCTCTGATTGTCCAAGGCAGATCTGAGTTAGAGATTCTCACCCAACTGATTCTGCCTGGCAGAGGAACTGAAGCCTCTGGGGAGTCTGTGACAGATGTCTCCTAGCGGGTGTGGGAAGAGCTTTGGCAACTTCAGCTGGAGGAGAGTCCCCAAGTGACAGCAACGCCTCTGCCCCAATTTACATTTTGATCTAATTTCTGCATGTGATTTCTGAACTGATAGTCTTCTGGTGACAGGGAATAAAGCAATGACAGGCCTCAATCATCTTTCATGTGCTTAGCAGGAGAAATCATGTTTTCTGCTGCTAGGATTGTCTACTAACAGAAGGGCAGGATTTTCACCTCCACACGACTTAGGCAATGGAATGTCCTCCTGCCTCCTTGAATTAGCTTCACATGCCATTGAAGGTAGCAAAAAGGGATTGGGGCTGTGTGTATGATCCATGAATCATTCGCTAGCTCCTGCGGTAATTTTTTTTTTTCTTGAGCAATTTTTTTGTGTGTGTGTGCTCAAGGCATAGATTTCTGAAACAGATTGCTTGAGTAGCAAAACCTTTCAATGCAACATCTAATTGTTTCTAGGGCCAGTAAACACTGCCTTAAGAACTTTCTTCAGGGCTGGCAGGCCTGAGAAGTGCCTCTCTCATGCAGTGGGGATCTAAGGTCTCCGAACTTGCAATACACGAGTTCATGATGGGGTTAGAAATGTTCACAGTTGCAGATGTAGCTTCGTGTCGTGTAGTGCAGAACAAGACAACCCAAGTTTAAGTGATTCCTCTGCCCGGGACGAGTCACTTCATGCCTCTGAACCACATGTGTTCATTCCTCAAATGTTCACTGAGCATCAGTAGCACATGGAATCAATGAATGAATTTATTGAGCACCCACTATGCCCCTGGCACCGTGGTAGGTGTCTTTTTTCAGTTTTCCTCTCTAAAATGTAGGTAATACTGCACCTGTTCTCTATTCCTCCAGGGTTACTGTTGGACTCAAAACAAGATAACGTGTGGGAAAATACTTTGGAAGCAGCAAACCATGTAACCATGTAGAGGCCTGTTACCTTTACCTTTATTTCAGATTTTCTACTTCCTCTGTTTTCCCTTCCTATCCTTCCAAGTCTTGGGAGTCTGCCTGGGTGTGGCTTCAAGGGGCTGATTATTCACCATAGTCCAGTGTAGACGCATAGCTGGGAGTGTAGCATTTCCTTCCGAACCCGTGCCCTTAGGCACATGTGTCATCTTGAAATCTACATCAGTGGGAACACCAGCTTCCCACACCCTGTGGGAGATGGAGTTTGAATATGTGTGTGAATCATGTAAAGTTGAAGAGTTGGCTTCCGTGCCTTTGTGCTGTGCTGTCCCTTCCCACATTGTCAGAGACAAGATCTGAGTGATCAGGTGAACTTGATCTGTAGCAAAAAGAGCATGGGCTCAGGAGTCAGACCCTCCAATCCTGGCTTCTGCTCTGCCAGTTACTAATTGTATAGATGGCTTGACCCAGCTTAGGCAAAAAGGGAATCTAGTGGAAGGATCCTAAGACGTTAAGAATCAGGGATAACTGAAGTCAGGGACTTAAATGCCTCCAGGACACTCTTTTCTCTCTGGATTTTTTTTTTTCTCCCTACATGTTGGCTTTATTCTTTTAGCTCAGTGTTTTCCCCAGAGAGGGGATCATGGCTTCTGGTAGCTCTTGTGTCTTATGGATCATAACTTTACCATTAGAGTAGGCCTGGTCTCTTCCTTCAATTCCAGTGTCAAAAATTCTGGAGAAGAAATCTGATTGGCCTGGCTTGGGTCATGTGTCAGGTCCTAGACCAGTCAACTTTGACAAGGGGAGGGGCAGGAAGGGTCATGTAACAGAGACAAAACCATTCCCAGAGATTAGGAAATTCACTGTGAGCCTGATAGCTAACCTATTTATACAGTTACTTCATCTCTCTGAGCCTCAGTTTTCTAATATGTAAATGAGACTAATAATATGGTCCAATGCCACAATGAGGTATACAGCTCTCACATTTTGACACCTTCACATTGCCCTTAGATTTAGCTAGCAGTAGGGGCTGAAAAATAATAAGATAAATCAGAAAACCTTTAATTTATTAATACAAAGAAATCTGGTGACATGCAATATTTACTTTCACGTATCAAAATATGTAAAGCAGAGACTTTTAAACTTAAATTTATTTCCTAGGCAAGACCTAAATTCTGGAATTCAGTATCTAATTAAACAATACCTTTAAAAATGGTAAATGAGGGACTTCCCTGGTGGTGCAGTGGTTAAGAATCTGCCTGCCAACACAGGGGACACAGGTTCGAGCCCTGGTCCAGGAAGATCCCACATGCTGTGGAGCAACTAAGCCCCTGAGCCACAACTACTGAAGCCCACGTGCTCTAGGACCTGTGCTTTGCAACAAGAGAAGCCACCGCAATGAGAAGCCCACGTACCACAACGAAGAGTAGCCCCCACTTGCCACAACTAGAGAAAGCCCGCGTACAGCAACGAAGATCCAATGCAGCCAAAAATAAATAAATAAATTTATTTTATAAAACGGTAAATGAAACTGTGTGAATAATAAAAGATGCAAACCAATCTAAAGAGTATTATTACAGAACTGACAAAAAGACAAAAAACACTAGTGTAGGCATAAAAGAACATAATTGAACGTGAAATTTTTCTGTTTTACATAAACCAGGTTAAAACTAATAAAGGGAAAGGTAAAATGTAGAAAATTAAATGAATAGCTTTTTAAAATAAGTCAAAAATTCAAAACTATATTAAACAAATACATTAATAATATATATCATTATATATACAACTTTTAACATACAAGAGTGTGTGCAATTAATGTCTGTCTTTTATATTTATACCCAAAGCTGAATGATACCCAAAGATCATGTTCCCATGTGCTGTGGAGGAAGAAAGGTCTCCTTTGAGCTGGGATGATAATAACTTGAGCATCAGACGGCTTTTTGATCACAAACCCAGTTGAAATTTACAGGTAGCTGTGAATGACTAGGTGAGGCAAATGGGGGCAATATGGTTCTTGGAAAGAATTGAAGGGTATAGTTCAAGGCTTAAACCACCCCTGCTCAAATTTTCTTCTGAAAAGCAGCAGAAATTAGAGGCCCCATCATTTGAGACCTGGCCAAATTGCCTTGCTGCCTGTCTCCCCACTTCCCTGTTTCTTGCAGTTCCTACCTACCTCCTGCGGTTGTGATGATGATGATTAAAGTATCTAGCCATGTGCCTATGTAGGTACTCAAAGCATAATGATTCTCTTTTACATACGGCTCAAAAAAAAATCTTTAAAAAATCATAGGCACATAAAAAGGTTGGCTATAGACATTCATTGTAAGAGCAGGTCACATGGCTCAAATATTGACCACAGCACCCTCTGATTTGTTTAAAATTTGCTGAGAGGATCCCTCAGTGATTTTTAATCTGATCTGAGCAAGCTCAATTTGAAAAATATCTCAGTATTCTAAAGGCTTCTTGGTCTATAAAGAATCAGGCAGGCAAGAGCATGTTTGGATGAAGATTCACATTTCATCCATGAAACTATATAAAATGCTTATATTTTATCTAGTATTACACAGACACATGATATAATTATACTACATGGTATGCCAAAAGCTCAGAATAGCAGAACACTTATTTAAATTATAGTTTAGAATTTCTCAAATCACTACCTTTTCCTAAGAAGTCCATGTCCTCATGACATTGTCAGCCCAATTTAAAAACTAAGCAGGAAATCTAGTTTATCATTTGAATGCGCAGTCTCCATCATACAGCAGAACATCTAGCCATGTGGCTTTGGGCAAACCACTTGATCTCTTCAACTTGAAAAACATTTTCATGCCTACCACGTGCAAGGCTTTGGGATGGACTTCTGTGGGATGACTCAGGCATGCCTTTGAGGAGAAGGGCATGCTGGGTAGGGACTTTCAGTAGAAGTTAAGTACAGAATCTGCAATGGTTCTGGAAGTAGACGGCGTATGAAGGAGGGGGGGCTAGCAAGTGGTTTGGTCTGGTGGAAGCATAGGGGACAGGTAGACGTGCAGGGGGAGCTAAGGTTGTTGGGGAGCTGTTAATTGGATAGAAGGCTCATAAGGAAGGCAGGCGTCGCAGATCTGGAGCCTGGATGACCTGGAGAACAGGATGCCTTTTATGCAACATTAGGGAAGATGGCAGTGTTAGTTTGGGGAAACCAAAAGAAGGATGCTTTTGGTTTTAAATATACTGAGCTTAGGATCCTACTTGGTTATCCAGCTGGAGCTTCCAATAGGTAACCGAAATAGGGGAGTTGAGTTTGAGAGTTGCAGGGACTGGAGATAGAGATCTGAGAGTTGCCAGAAGTGATAGTTGAACTTGATTGGATCTGTATTCATTAGGACGTGGGTTCCACCGATATAACAGCAACACCCAAATATGGTAGTTTAAACCAGACAGAAGTGTATTTCTTTCTCACGTAATAATTCAGGAGTGGGACCTCCCTGGTGGCGCAGTGGATAAGACTCTACCCTCCCAATGCACAGGACCCGGGTTCGATCCCTGGTCAGGGAACTAGATCCCACATGCATGCCGCAACTAAGGAGCTGGCGAGCCACAACTAAGACCTGGAGCAACCAAATAAATAAATAAATATTAAAAAAAAAAAAAAACGAATTCGGGAGTGAGGAGTCTAGGGCTGGACTGGTGTCTGTGGGAGGTCAGAGACTTAGGATCCTTCTACCCTTTTGCTCTATGAACCCTAGGGTCATGACCTTGTTCATATGGTCCAATATGACTCAACACTATCACATCTGTACTTCCAGCAGGGAAGGGGGAAAAATGGGAAAAAGACAGGACCTGAAAGTACTATAGGAACAGAATTGGGAGAGTTGCCTACTGATTAGTGCTTTCACTGCCATGGCCGGGTTCAATCCCTGGTCCGGTAACTAAGATCCCACAAGCTGCGCGGTGCGGCCAAAAAACAAACAAACAAACTATAGGACCAGAGTCCCAGACTTAGCTAGACATGTGGCTGCCCACAATAAAGGTTACATTACTCATCTGCCTTGTAGATAAGTAGCCAATAAGAGGTGAGCAAAAGACACGTGAGCAACTCCTATATCCACCCTACAACATGCTTTGAATACCACTATATCCTTGGATAATGAATCAGAGAGTGCACTGTGGTGAAAGCCAAATTAAGGATAGTCTCCTGAAGGAGGGGTTTCACGATGCTATCCACATGTCAAGGAGTATGAGAATTGAAGACTTTAGGGCAGTGGCCCTTCAACCAGGGTTGGTTTTGCCCCTCAGGGGACATTTGGCAATCTCTGGAGACATTTTTGGTTGTCACGACGGGGGGCAGAGGATACAATTGGCATCTAGTACGTAGAGGCCAGGAATGCTGCTAAATCACCTATAGTGCGTAGGAAAACCCCACCACCGGCAACGAATGATCTCTGCCCAAAAGGTCAGTAGTGCTGAGGTTGAGAAAACTTGCATTAGGGGATTAGGGAAGTGGTTCCCAAACTTTGCTACACATTAGAGTCACCCGGAAGCATTAAAAAATCCTGATGCCCAGGTCACACCCAGACCAGTGAACTCAGAATATCGTGGAGTGAAACCCAGACATCAGTATTTTAAAAAGATCCCAGATGATTCCAACGTGCAGCAAAATTTGAGAATCACTGGATTAGGAGGTAACTGGTAACCTCTCTGAGAGGGGAGTTTCAACAACGACTGGCACAGAGTGGGCTCTCAGTACATGTCTGTTGAATGAATGAATACATAAATGAATAACATCATGAGGGTGGAAGCAAATGGTCAGGGGTTGAGGGGATAAGTTGGACAAGGGGGCAGGTGGGAGGAGGGGGAACAGAGAGATTTGAGTACAGTTTACTTTTCGCAGAGCTCTGGTTGTATCAGGAAACAGATAAGGAGAGTAGGTTGAGTGAAAGCAGATAGAGAAAAGATTTCCTTTTTAAAAAAAAATTAATTTTTAAAAAAATGTTTGGCTGTGTTGTGTCTTCATTGCTGTGTGTGGGCTTTCTCTAGTTGCGGTGAGCGGGGGCTACTCTTCATTGCTGTGCGCGGGCTTCTCATTGTGGCAGCTTCTCTTGTGGAGCACGGGCTCTAGGCGTGCAGGTTTCAGTAGTTGTGGCATGAGGGCTCAGTAGTCGTACATTGGGTTAGAGAGAGGAATTTCAGATATTGAGGTCAGGGGAGTAGAACCATTTCAAATAAAGATGGCATCTAATGAATTGATTTGATTACATTATCTCTTAAATCCCTTCTAACTCTAAAACTTCATGAAGGGCTTCCCTGGTGGCGCAGTGGTTGAGAGTCTGCCTGCCGATGCAGGGGACACGGGTTCGTGCCCCGGTCCGGGAAGATCCCACATGCCGCAGAGCGGTTGGGCCCGTGAGCCATGGCCGCTGAGCCTGCGCATCCGGAGCCTGTGCTCCGCAACGGGAGAGGCCACAACAGTGAGAGGCGCGCGTACCACAAAAAAAAAAAAAAAAACTTCATGAGAAGTACAAGTGATTGAAACTGCATTTAAATCCAAATATGCAAGTAGCTGACAGCGTGACCCCAATCAATCCTTGTGAAACGTGAAGTCCCATCAGGTCCAAGTCCATGGGGATAAAACAGGATGGGGATTTCAGCATGTGATCAGTAGGGAGGTTGATCAATCATTATGGGATCTCCATGTCTTGCAAAATTTTTCAGGTAAGTTCTACTCACACCACTATTTGAGAGTTAGGGAAGATCAGAGTCTTTCTGGGTCATGTAAAAACAAATACATGCAGGGATTCCCTGGCTGTCCAGTGGTTAGGACTCTGCGCTTCCAATGGGGGGACTTCCCTGGTGGCACAGTGGCTAAGACTCCACGCTACCAATGCAGGGGGAACGGGTTCGATCCTTGGTCTGGGAAACAAGATCCCGCAACCTGAGCAGCACGGCCAAAAAAAAAAAAAAAAGCAAATATATGACTAAGAAGAAAGAATATCTTTGCCCCACACAAACCTTTGTGATAAAGGTTTATCCGCACTTCCCTCCTTCCTTTCCCTCAGCCAATTTGCAGCAAAAGAGGGTAAGATGTTGTTGTGTGGAACAAATGATTTTTTTGAAAGGTGAAACCACAGGTTGGTGTTTATGGAGGACAGACCAGGGGCGCTACTGAGAGGCAAAGTGGATGCTTATTAGGATTTCTGATCATTACTGAAGCAGGCAGGGAAGCTGGGGCCCTGAACTCTGTCTCTTTCTTCTTGGCCTTGAAAGCAGGAGCCGGCTTCCTAATTGCCCCATATGCTGGTTTTATTTGGTGGCTCAGCTGGGTGTAGTGAACCCTAGGAAGAGATGCATTCATTTTTAGTTACCTCACCAGATTGCTAATTTTCACTCTGGAGGCATCAATCACCATAATGACTATAATCCCAGGACAGAGAGGCAGCTATTTCGGCACCAGGGCAGCAGCTATTGCTACCACCAAAGCTCCTTTGAGGCTCAGGGCCTGGAGAGCCCAGGGAGAAGTCCCTCATGGCTTGCTCTGCCGGGCACTCTCAGATTTGGGATGGAGGGCATGCTGGGATCTTTTCTTGGGGGAAGAAATGGAGTTTCCAAAGGAGCAGTGTCTTTGGAGTTAGTGGCAAGTGTGCAGATTAACACAGACCTTTGGTCCGGAGCTAACTGGGCAGCTGTTTACATGCCTGACCTGCAAACAGAACACCAGCTCCTCTTTTCTCTGCTCTTTTCCTATCAACATACTTCTTGGTTTGTCTTGTTTTTTGCATCTTTCCTGAGGAAAGCCTCAAGTTACTAAAGAACGACCTCAAGCAGAAACCAGAGGCTACAAAAATACCCTGCTCCCAGAGGTCGGGGCTAAGTATCACTAGAGAAAAAAAAAGCTCAGTGTAACTTGTCACGTTGTCACCTAGACTTGTAATATTGACTTAAATTTTTTCTTTCCCTTTCTTTTTTTTAAAGTTTTAAATCCTGCCATATGCTGATCTCCTAATTGGCTTCCTTGCCTTTTTTTTTTTTCCCTCTCTTCTCTTTTTTTTAAAAAAATATTTATTTATTTATTTGGTTGTGCCAGGTCTTAGTTGTAGCAGGCAGGTTCCTTAGTTGTGGCATGCATGTGGGATCTAGTTCCCTGACCAGGGACCGAACCCAGGCCCCCTGAATTGGTAGCGTGGAGTCTTAGCCACTGTGCCACCAGGGAAATCCCCCCAAAATTTCTTTTTAAAGAAAACCAACCTAAATGAAGTCTACGAAATATCCACTACATCCCGAAGCAGGGTCACTTAAAGACGATTAACTAATAAATAAATATGTGAAAATTTCTTACCTTTTCCACAGACGATGAGGAGGTAGAGATGGGGGAATAAATTCTCTTAGCAAGTTCACATCCTAAGGGTGTCTGGGTGTCTGACTTTTTTTTCTTCCCCTGACATTTTAAAGACAGCCCTGAAAGTGAGAGAGAAAAGAGGAAACTTAACTGTGACAAAAAAGGAAAAGTCTGTTAAGAAGGAATTTTTTTTGCCTAATAATATAAAACTTTGGAGAATTTAGAGCTCAAAGCATCCTTTGTTAATGATGGCAGGTTGACGGCCTAAGAGGAGGGGAAATTTTAGGTCAGGGACATTTGGGGTGAAACTGAGGCTGTGCTTGAGCATCGTAAGATAAGGCAGACAAATAAAGGATTGCAACAGGAGGAACGGCCCTCTGAGATGGCCCTGGCCCCATCTGCCCCCTTCCCTCCCCTGAGCTGACCTCAGAGGACCAGAAGCAAGCGTGCTTTGTTTTTTGTCTTCCAATCACCTGCCCTTATGTTTAGGCAGCAGACAGACCAGACTAATAAACACAGCTCTGCCCCCAGTCACGCATATGGTATTAAGAATATTCTAGTTCTTCCTTGATGGCTTTCTACTGCCTTTCTGCCCCCTAATGATCCTTTCTAGAACCTACCACAGTGCCTGTGCACGAAGTAGATGTTCAATACATGTTTGATGAATTGATTCAAATTTGGAGAAAAATTTGGGGGAAAAGAGTAAAAAATGAGGGGTGTTTCACTACTTCACTCTCTCTGGGGTCCTGTCCCTCTCAGCGAGAGCCTCGGATGAAAGGGCTCAGGCCCTTCCTACCAATGACTTTCGGTTGGTTCCCAGAGTCTCCGGTTGGGTCAGGGCCCCAGTGGAGCAGTGAAGTCGGTGCCATTTCTTTCTGAACTCTCCCTGCACTAATAACAATAACAGTTGAGTGGCAGTCACAGGCTTAGAAGCAAATCATTCTGACTTTGCCTTCCAGAGCAGAGCTGTTTCCCCTGAGGTCCCAGCAGAAAAAGTCAGGGCTCTCTTGGTTGCAGCAACACCATTTTTAAAAATTAATTAAATTAAATTAATTAATAATTAATTTTTGGCTGCATTGGGTCTTCGTTGCTGCGCGCAGGCTTTCTCTAGTTGTGGCGAGTGGGGGCTACTCTTCGTTGTGGTGCGCGGGCTTCTCATTGCAGTGGCTTCTCTCTCTCTTTTTTTTAAACAAATTTATTTATTAATTTTTCAATTTTTGGCTGTTTTGGGTCTTCGTTGCTGCGTGTGGGCTTTCTCTAGTTGGGGCGAGTGGGAGCTACTTTTCATTGCGGTGCGCGGGCTTCTCATCGCGGTGGCTTCTCTTGTTGCAGAGCACAGGCTCTAGGCACATGGGCTTCAGCAGTTGTGGCACGTGGGCTCAGTAGTTGTGGCTCGCAGGCTCTAGAGCGCAGGCTCAGCCATTGCGACGCACAGGCTTAGCTGCTCTGAGGCATGTGGGATCTTCCTGGACCAGGTATCAAACCCGTGTCCCCTGCATTGGCAGGCAGATTCTTAACCACTGTGCCACCAGGGAAGGCCTACCATTTTGTTTTGGTGACAGGAAGTCCTGTGGTTTTTCTCACCAACTTCCCTGAGGATGCCATCTTTCAGCTACACACATGTAGATTATTTCTGCTTTCCATCCATCCAATCTAGGGCTGCCAAGAGGTTCAAGACTTTCTTCTCTGCTTCCTACTTTCCCCCAAGCCCCAAGTTCTTACCCCAATGCCAGAAGCTGGGACCAGTCTCTGGGACAAAACAGAAATAATGTGGGAATTGTGGGTAGGGTTGAACACATACATCAATCTAGGAACAGGCATAAAAGCAAAGCCCTTGTTATTACAGGAGGGCAGTGGGAAATTATTTCTTATCCATCATGGGTGGTGGTAGTGATTAAGCATAAGCTATTTGTTTCAGTCTTTTATTTTATTTATTTATTTATTTATTTTGGCCACACCAGGTGGCATGTGGGATCTTAGTTCCCCGACCAGGGATGGAACCTGTACCCCCTGCAATGGAAGCTTGGAGTCTTAACCACTGGACCACCAGGGAAGTCCCTCGATATTTTAAATATTGTTTTGTGAAGGTAGATTATTTAATGGGAACTATCAACAGCTGTATTAAAGGGGCCACATGGAGGCTGTCCAAGGAAAGCAATATAATAATAACAGGCAATTAATTACATCTGGTTTAATATTTAAAAACATATCCAAAGGACAATGAGAATGAATTCACTTTTTTTTTTGGCTGTGCCACTCCACTTGTGGGATCCTTGTTCTCCGACCAGGGATTGAACCCAGGCTCTCAGCAGTGAAAGTGCTGAGTCCTAACCACTGGACCACCAGGGAATTCCCAGAATGAATTCACTTTAAAAACTTATTTTAATTTTATTTTTTATTGAGGTATAGTTGATGTACATTATTATATGTTTCAGGTGTACAACATAGTGATTCACAATTTTTAGTGGTTATACTCCATTTATAGTTATTATAAAATATTGGCTATATTTCCTGTGCTCTAAATATATCCTTGTAAGAATGAACTCACTTTTTAAAAAAATTTTTTATTGGAGTATAGTTGATTTACAATGTTGTGTTAGTTTCAGGTGTACAGCAAAGAGAATCAATTATACATATACATATATCTGCTCTTTTTTAGATTCTTTTCCCATATAGGCCATTAAAAAGTATTGAGTAGAGTTCCCTGTGCTATACAGTGGGTCCTTATTAGTTATCAATTTTATAGTAGTGTGTATATGTCAATCCCAATCTCCCAATTTATCCCTCCCCGCCATGAACTCACTTTTGAACTACATTTGGTCCAATGTCTTTCATGGGGAGAGAGAGGAGCATTCCACATGCATCTGTGTTTGGGCTGTCAATTTATCAGTATCTATGCATTTGTTGTTTTCCTCTGGCTTCAAAAAAAAAAAATCCCTTGGTATTACAGAATATATGTGTATTGAATAAAAAAACTTTGACTTCTGAAAACGTGTACTTAATGGCATATGCAAATAAAATGTAGTCAGTTTTGCTGTTAATATTTACTATTGAGATGTGTGTTCAATAATTCCAAATAATTCAAAGAGTTCTTATGGTACTGCTACCAATACTACATGTTATAGTTCTATAGTGCTTTTTCCCACAGAGCTTTTAAAACAAAACAAACTCCACGTTTTTTTCCCCAACCAGTTAAATATTGGAGGAAAGCAGAGCATTAATTTATATATATTTTGAAAGGCAAAGAAGCACAAAGAAAAGAATTCAATGGAATAAGCCCCAGGTATCGTAACTCCAGGCTGGCAAGTTGAGCTCACTGAATCAAGGGCAGGATTTTCCATCCCATTCATGGGGGAAAGGAGGAAGAGAAAGGGGGAGTGGGAGGAATGCAGAGGGTACAGTACTAATTCCTTAGGAACGTGGAAACATGGAGCTCTTGGAAGCAGTGAGAGCTACTGCTCTGGGGTTTTCTCCCTCTGCTATTCTTTAGTCCACGGTGAGATGTTGGAGGAACAGAGTTCAAAGGTGCAGCAGTGTAATGTAGCCTGAAGCCAGAAGCAAAAGGGTCTGATTTCATCCCTTTTGATCAGACAGCCACTCACTTGGGGGTGCCTCTGTTTCCTCATTCATCACGCAGAGCAGTGTAGTGTGGGAAAATCCTCACGTCTGTCACATAGGAAAAGGGGGCCTGAAGCAGAAGCTGGGAGACCTGAGCTTATCGACTTTGGGTTCACAGCACAGCTGATATTTGGGGGAACAAGTTCTGAGAGGACTGAGGGTATGAGCATCCGGAAAATCGGGGGTTGAGAAGTGGTTTTCACAAGAGCTGAGCCAGGTGGCTCTCTGGGGTCTCAGACTGAGGAGATCTACGCTTGACAGACTTTACGGTGACCATTGTCTCAGCTTTGGGATTATAGCAACTGCCATTTGTAGTGTGTTTACTACGAGTCAGGCTCCTTGTACAGTTATCTCATTTGATCATCACCTAAACCTAGTTAGAGCAACATCATCCCAGTTTACAGATGAGAAAACTAAGCCCCAAGAGATTAATTGGCCCAAGGTCACTCACCTAGATAGTGGAAGTATCAGTTTCTTCGTCTGTAAAATGAGTTAATGACAGAACTAGACTCCATCGCCTGCTGGTTTGTTACATAATCGCTTGAGATAGTCATGACCCAAGCGGAAGCAAAGCCCCAGGAATATAGGGATCGGCTGTAAAGCGAATCTTGCCTTTTCCATATTTGAATTCGGGTACCTTTTTCAAGGCTTCTAAAGCGCGGTTCGTTGGGGTGGAGGGAGTTCGATGGGGGGGGAGGTCGCGACCGCCTTTCCCCAGATCCCCTTGCGCAGGCCCCGGTCGCCCTCTGCCGACGTAGGGCGGAAGCGCGTGGAGAATGAACGTTTCCGAGCCTGAGAGCGGGCCAAGAACCTCGTTGGCCTGTAGAGGGCGCCTCCCTGTGTGCAGAGTAATCCACTCAGCCGTCCCTTCCTTAAGCACTTCCTGTCTGATCTCTATGGTCCATCCGATAACGCCAAGAGAAGCTCCTGGAGATACCAATTTACCGTAAACAAAATCGAAGTGCGCTGACCCGGAAGAGGAAGCTGGAGCGGGGCGGGAGTAACTCGGAAGGCCGGCAGTGAGGGGGCCCGGCGGGTACAGTAGCTCCGAAGGCTGGCAGTGAGGGGCGCGGGGCAAATCGTAGCCATGGCGGTGGCCGTGGCTACGGCGGCAGCCGTACCCGGAACAGAGCTGGGCCCCGCGGAAGAACTAGCCAAACTCGAGTATCTGTCTTTAGTGTCGAAGGTTTGCACTGAGCTGGACAATCACTTGGGGATCAACGACAAGGATCTGGGTGAGTCCGCGGAGGTCTCTGCGCCATCTGGGTTTGGGCTTGAGGGAAGGGGAAGGAGAAAGGGGATTGATGGACCGAGTGTGTGGGTCCGTGTGAGTCTATCTCTTTGTCAGAGACTTGGCCCAGGCAACCTGCGGCAGTGGCCTCCTCTTGAGAGCCCTCCGGGCCGAGCTGTTAGAAACCATTTCCCAGAGCTGTCGGTGAAACCTGGAGCGGCCATCGCTTTGGTTTTTTTTTTTCAGCCACAGACAATTAAACAGCGTTAACAACAACAGCGTAGAGCCACATAATGATGATGATGAAGATGTTCATGGCAGACACTTATTGGGTTCTCATTACATGCCAGATATTATGCTCAGCGTTTTACTTACATTATCTTATTTGATTTTCATACCACTCTGTGAGATAGTATCTGTTTATAGTTTAAGAAAACAAGGCTCCAAGTAATTAAGTAACACCCCTCAAGATCACATATCAAATGTGAGCGAGCCTGGTCTGAATCCAGGTCTTTTGTAGTCTGTGGCTTTAACTGTGCTCTTAACCATTCCTGCTTATACTATCTCTCAAGCACCAATGTCTAGTGTCTGTCAAACATTAGACGTCTTGGGACAAACTGTATACAGGGAGAACCCAAACTGAGAAAATGGAAAAGACTGGGGTCCTACAGCTTAAGGCCACAGGCAGGTGGAGTCCTTATGAAAGCAGAGGGATGGATGGGGTCGAGAGCATGAGTGGAGGGATTTTTTGACAGGTACAGGGATGCTTCATCCATTTTAAAAGGAAGGAGGACAGAATATGGTTGTAGATGCAGATGGATTTAGGGACTGGTGGTAGGGAGATGAGGGAGAGAGTTCCAATGTGACTGTTCTGTTTTCTAAATGAAGATGAAGTCATCAATTGGAGAGATGGAAGGGAAGGGACACATGCATGACAAAGAGGGGTCAGGGAAGTTAGATGTGTGATCTTGGGTAAGATGTAATTTCTGTGAAGCTGTGTTTCTCATCTGTGAAATAGGTATGATACTGTGTTCTTCACAGGGTTAGTATATAGCACCTGTATATTTTAGTTCACTTTTCTCTTGCCTCCCATCAAGATGTACCTATCCTGTATCATTTTTCCTCAGTCTTCTCTTTTAGATAATAATGAGGTGATATTCTCGTCAGTTTGCTATCTCTCTGGGTAATATGTTCCTTCATTCAGCAAACCTTTGTTGAGCTAGGGGCTTAGGAATACAGTAGAGAACAAGGTAGATTCCCTCGATCAGTGCGCTTACATTGTTTCTCTCTCCCTCTCTTTTGAACTACAGTGTACTAATGCCTTAGCCTCTTTTAGAGGAAACAAAAAGTTATTGAGACCAAAACTGCCTCGCCCCCACCTTCGAGGGCCACTTGCAAGTCCAAGTTGTCAGGTGCAATAGATCTGAGGTTCCACCGACCCCCTCCTTGGGTTTGATTAATTTACTGGAGTGGCTCACAGAACTCAGAGAAACGTTTTACTAACTGGTTTATTATATTTATTTATTCATTTATGGCTGCGTTGGGTCTTTTGTTGCTGCTCCTGGGCTTTCTCTAGTTGTGGCGAGCAGGGGCTACTCTTGGTTGTGGTGCGTGGGCTTCTCACTGCGGTGGCTTCTCTTGTTGTAGAGCATGGGCTCTAGGCGTGCGGGCTTCAGTAGTTGTGGCACAAGGGCTCAGTAGTTGTGGCTCGCAGGCTTCAGAGTGCAGGCTCAGTAGTTGTGGCGCACGGGTTTAGTTGCTCCACAGTATGTGGGATCTTCCCGGGCCAGGGATCGAACCTGTGTCCCCTGCATTGGCAGGCAGATTCTTATCCACTGTACCACCAGGGAAGTCCCTAACTGGTTTGTTATAAAAAGATATAACTCAGGAACAGCTAAATAGAAGGTATGTGGCAAGGAGAGAGGAGCTTGCATGCTCTCTGAGTGCCCCACACTCCCCGAATCTCCATGTTGTTCACCATCCTGGAAGCTGTCCAAACCCTGTCCTTTTGGGTGTTTATAGAGGCCTCACTGTATAGGCACAGTTGATTAAATCATTGGCCATTGATGACTGAACTCAATCTCCAGCCCCTCTCCCCTCCCCAGAGATCAGGTTGGGGCTGAAAGTTCCAGCCCTCTAATCTCCTGATTGGTTTCCCTGGCAACTAGCCCTCATCCTAGTTACCTAGGGGCTTTCCTAAGGTTATCTCAGGAACATAAAAAAAAGAAAACTTACTCTCTGCACTTAGGAAATTCCAAGGGTTTTAGGAGCTCCATGCCAGGAATGGAGACCAAATATATATTTCTTCTTATAAATCACAGTATCACACTGTTAAACCCAGAATTACAAAAACAGTAACATTAAAAATACTAATATTGGAAAAGTGTGATAAACAATATTGTTTTGATGAAACTAAATTGCCAGAGTTGGTTTTAATAACAAAAAGGTATATATTTACTTCTTTTGTGTTTTATTTGTTGACTTGATTCTTTTGATTTTGACCTTGATGTATTATCATTTAAATCAGTCTCATTGTTTTTCCTGTTTTCAACAATGAGCTTGTTTTTAATTACTGATCCAGTTTTTGGTACTTTAGTTAATTTAATGATGTCCTCATATAATTCTGAAAATTAAAAAACAAAATCCTCATTAATGACGGCTGCAGTACGAATATGCTGCTGGCTGCTTTAGGCTTGGCTCTTTTGAGCATTGTGTGACTAGCACCATGTGACTTAGTTCTCCCTCCACATTTCTCTAAAGAATTTGGGCTCTGAAATCAGATTTCTGGATTCCAGTCCTGGCTCCACCAATTATTATTGGGTAATTCACTGTCTCGAACCCTCAGCCTCCTCAGCTGTAAAACAGGGACAATAATGGTACCTACCTATGAGGGTCGTTGTGAGAACCATGGGGATAACCCATGTGAAATACTTAGCGTAGTGCCTGGCATGTAGTAGATGTTTGAAAAGTCTTAACCACTGATGTTGTTATTAACTTGTTACTTAAAAAAAGCTGATGGCATCTGGCTTTCACTTAATGTCATAAAAAAGGTAAAGGCAAATTTCAGCATGGAAATGGTATGGTGTTACTAGTTTATAAGTTAGCTATCCAGATCGTCCATGTTATTATTATTTTTTAAGGATTAACATCCAAATGAAGGGAATTTGCTGGCGGTCCAGTGGTTAGGACTCCATGCTTTCACTGCGGAGGATATGGGTTCAATCCCTGGTCGGGGAACTAAGATCCCGTAAGCGGAGTGGTGTGGCAAAAAAAAAAAAAAAAAAGAAAGAAATCCAAATGAAATCATTAAAATTTTCATGTGGAACTTACAGTGTGAGGCTTATTATCTCAGCCTATCATAATGCACTTTTCTCCTGAAAGTCTCGTAATTAATAAATAGTTCTAGGGCTTTCCTGGTGGTGCAGTCCCCGATGCAGGGGACACGAGTTCGTGCCCCGGTCCGGGAAGATCCCACATGCCGCGGAGCGGCTGGGCCTGTGGGCCACAGCCACTGGGCCTGCGTACCGCAAATAAAATAAATAAATAAATAGTTCTAATATTAGAAATTTCAAAACGAAACCGGTTTGTAGAGAAAAATCTGTGGGAGAGGGGCAAGTGAGTCTTTCACCGACTCTGATGTTGTACCATCCAGCAGCTGCCTGGCCCTCATATATAGATCAGGTGTGTCCTTTCAGAAACTGTAGAAAGCATCCTATTTGTGCGTGTGTCCATGTGTGCGTGCATGTACACATGCACATGGGCTCATGCTCTTGGACGTGGTTGCCTCTAGAATCTATATGGTGGAGTACATATCTAGCAGTTTCATGAAGAGAGTACAGTGATCTGGGACAAGGAGGTCTTCCTCCCTTAAATACACTCAAGGGCCTGATGAGCCATTTCTTGTTTTTACTTATGAAAATTAACTAGACTATACATGGCTAATCTTGGTAGTCTAAATTCTTTCTTTACCTTTACTGAATGGTGGTCGTCGGTTTTTATGACTGTTGGATAACCCAACTGGTTTTATTTATTTGTTTATTTATTTATTTTTTGCCGTACACGGGCCTCCCACTGCTGTGGCCTCTCCCGCAACGGAGCACAGGCTCCGAACACGCAGGCCCAGTGGCTGTGGCCCACAGGCCCAGCCGCTCCGCGGCACGCGGGATCCTCCTGGACCGGGGCACGAACCCGCGTCCCCTGCATCGGCAGGCGGACCCCCAACCACTGCGCCACCAGGGAAGCCCTGGTTTTATTTTTTTTTATTTTATTTTATTTTTTTTTTTTTCCTGGTTTTATTTTTAACATACTTGAAACTGATTTCTTGCTCAAGTCTCCATTCTTCTTCTTGTAATCCCTTTTCTCATTTGCAGCTGAATTTGTCATCAGTCTTGCTGAGAAAAATACCACCTTTGATACTTTTAAGTCTTCACTGGTCAAAAATGGTGCAGAATTCACGGTATGTGTATGTAGAGAACCCTGTTTTGTTTCAATGTCACTGTTGGATTTAAATTTTTATAGTACATGCCAATCAAGTAAGCCATTAAGTGTGATGTTTTCATGCCACTAAGCAGTGGTAATGTAACCGAATTACCTGTGACACCTTTCTAGGAAAATGGGGCAGGATTTCCATTATTAAGTCCTTATGGGTGTTTACATTCTTGTTCTGTGAATCAGGAAGTGAAAAGCAAGAATCTAGGTTTGAGAGGTAGTTCTAAACCATGGGAAATAAAATGGTTGATGGGAACTAAATTACTTCCCCCCAAAGAGTCCTAAATATTAGCTTTCTCTGAGGCTATGTTACTAGGTTCGTGCCATATTAGGTTGACACTGTATGCTTCATTTGTCCCAGTTAGCTAAATTCAGGTGCATAACCACCCTTTTCTAAAGGACACCCCTTTTCTTAGTGTTTTTAAGCACTGATCCAGGAGCTGACAATTTTTGTTGTTTCTTTTCAAAGGATTCTCTTATTAGTAACTTGCTGCGTCTCATACAAACCATGCGGCCTCCAGCGAAGCCTTCCACAAGCAAAGGTGAGCAGAGCTCCTAGCCAAGCTTCATCTCCAGAATAGTTTAGATTGTAAGCGTCCTGTAAATTGCATTTATTTCCCTTGCAGCAGCTGCTGAGCAAGTAAATGTTCTAGTAAAATTTTCAAGTGACTTAAGACAAAATTAAAATGATAAGACATAACCAATCAAATGAATGCTGAATCATACTCCCCACTGCCACGCCAGGATAGTTTGTTAAGGGTTTTGTAATCAGTGTTTTTTTTTTTTTTTTTGGAAAATTGAATTACGTTTATAGTAATGTATGTGAGTAATGTGTAGGAAAATGTTCTGTTTTTAGTTTGATGCAAATCTAATGTTGAAGTTCTTTTGTTAACCACTAAGAGTATTAAATATATCTTTTTTTTTTTTAACCCCTTCATGCGCTTTAATGAAACAAGATCCAGTTGTTAAACCCAAAACTGAAAAAGAAAAGCTGAAGGAACTCTTTCCAGTCCTTTGCCAACCAGACAACCCTTCAGTTCGGGTACTGTTATCATGAGAGCATGAGGATGGGGTGTCTGCTGTAACTGCATTTTCCCCCCTCCTCACCCCTTTTCTTTGTCTCATTAGTTATTAATTTTAAGTTTGTCTACACTGTAACATATTTTTCAAAGTGAAAGTGGTCACTCCCTGAGCACATACTGTTGTATAGAATAGTGTTAAAGGGTTCAGAGAACCATATTTTAGGGAAATGAGATTGGGAATTATGGAAAGCAGTGACTGGGGATCTGGAACAAGTATGAAACAACTTAAGGTTCTGGAACAGATGCCTGATGTGTGAAATTAGATTTTGACATCTAATTTTAGATGTCATTTAATTTTTCTGACATTTAATTTTTCTAATTTTAGAAAAAAATTTGACATCTATTTTCTGTTTATAGTCATCATTTTCATGCTTTCACGGGAGGGGTGATATCTAATTGCCTTCCATAGGCTTGTATTAAGGACAAGGGGGATTTGCCAAGTGTAGAAATGATTTCCAGGAACCTTTGCTCATACCTTCTTCCTCTCTCTCAAATTGTGTTGGAAATCTCTGTCCTCTCTGCTTCTTTACATAAGTGTTCAGAAATGTAGGGGGTGTTAGATTTGTAGATGTACCTGAAGTACAGATTCTTGAGTGACTTTTCTTGTCCCCTCTTCTCCTAACTTGGCTGCCTCTGCCCTTGTAGACCATGCTGGATGAGGATGATGTGAAAGTCGCTGTGGATGTCCTGAAAGAACTGGAGGCCTTGATGCCCAGCGCAGCAGGCCAGGAGAAGCACAGAGATGCTGAGCACCGGTTTGTCCCTAGCGTCCTGTCCTTTGGAAGTTTAGGATATGGTGATAGTTGAATTCTGGACCAGCCAAGCAAAATTTTGGGCACGTTTACAGAATCTAGACTGGCCACGTACCATACTGTTGCATCTATTTTCATTGCTCCCTGTTGAGAATGTTTATGCAGCAAATGCTGAGGTGTTCAGAAGATAGAAATCCAGGTTGAAAGAGGATGAATATGTTTGTGGCCTCCTTTATTGGCCTGCAGGGATGTCATAGTTATTGAAACTCTGGTTCAGTTCAGCATTTAGTGGGTACCTGCCATGTACATGGCACTGTGCTGGGTGCTTGGGAAGGCAAAGATGGAATTGGGCTGGTTTCTTTTTCAGACAGGTATTTGTTGATTTGTTAGGGACAAGACAAAGAAGAAGAAGCGGAGCCGAGAGCGAGACCGCGAGCGAGACCGAGACCGCAATAGAGACCATAAGCGGAGACACCGGTCCCGCTCTCGATCACGTTCCCGGACCCGGGAGAGGAATAAGGGGAAGTCTAGATATCGGTCCAGGAGCAGAAGTCAGAGTCCCCCCAGAGACCGGAAAGACCGAGACAAGTATGGGGAGAGGAATCTGGACAGATGGCGGGATAAGCACGTGGACCGCCCTCCCCCAGAAGAGCCCGCCATCGGGGACGTTTACAACGGCAAAGTTACCAGCATCATGCAGTTTGGATGCTTTGTGCAGCTGGAGGGGCTAAGGTAATGGCTGGTACTCTGCTTTCACACCACTGAAGGACAGAATTTCTTTTATCACGGGATTTTCACATTCTAAAAAATTACTGTATCAGATTGTTAGAAGTTGACTTTTTATTTGAAATGTCATAGAGCCATTTATTCCTTCCTCTGCCTTTGGGAGGTCTGCCCTTTTGCTGGTTGAGACAGATGAGAATTTGTTGCCCCCTGGCCCCCAACTTTTTCTCTGGGAGGGTGGTAATCCTATTTTATTGTTTGGCCACCTTCTTGGAACTTTCTTCTTGAGTTTAAGACCATTTCCCTTTGTTCATTTCCAACAAGCGTGGAAATCGGTTGGGGAAAAAGTATTTTAGGCATGTTCCAGATGTGTGTGACTCTCCCTCAGGAAGCGGTGGGAAGGCCTGGTGCACATCTCTGAGCTCCGCCGGGAAGGCCGTGTGGCCAATGTGGCTGATGTGGTGAGCAAAGGCCAGAGGGTCAAGGTCAAAGTGCTGTCCTTCACTGGGACCAAGACCAGCTTGAGCATGAAGGTAGGTGAGATATCCAGCCGGTTTCCACAACTGATGGCCAGGGAAACATGACGGCAGGTAGGCTATGTCCCTTGTTTTTGTGCCTTAGGATGTGGATCAAGAGACTGGAGAAGATCTAAACCCAAATCGACGACGGAATCTTGTTGGGGAGACCAACGAGGAGACCTCTATGAGGAATCCGGATAGACCCACCCACCTCTCCCTCGTCAGTGCCCCTGAAGTAGAGGACGACTCGCTGGAGCGCAAGCGCCTTACCCGCATTTCTGACCCGGAGAAGTGGGAGATCAAGCAGGTTGGGGCCATTTGCTCTTATGGCCACGTAGTCATTCAGCAGGTAGCATGGTGTTTAGGAGTGTGGGCCCTGGAGCATGATGGCTTGGGTGACTTTAGGCCACTTGCTAGCTTGTGGTCCTGAGCCAGGTTACACTACCTTTTTGTGCCTCCACGCCCCCATCTGTAAAACAGGGCCAGTGGTGACATTGTGGGGATTAAACGAGTTAGTAGAAGTGAAGCTCTTAGGTTAGTGCCTTCCTGTGTTATGTGTTATATAAATGTTCATTCTTGTTTTCATCATTAGTCAGTAAACATAAAAGCGCTGTTGGCCAGGCCACTGTGCAGATGCTAGGGCTATGAGGACCTATCGTGGTTCCTACCCTTGAGGATCTCTCCTCCAGGGGAGGAGATAGATTGAAACAAATAACTGGGAAGACTTACATATTACATAATAAGGGGTGTGCAGAATGCTGTGGAGTCAAGGGAGGGAGCAGATAACACCCTGGGGTTGAGACCGTTGAGCTGTGCTTTTGGGGGCATGTTGTCGTGCCCCCCTAGGGATGGGATATATGGTGTTCAAGGCCCTGCAGTCCTGGATCAGCAGAGGAAAAAACCTTGGTTTCCTACATGAAATCTCTGTATTAACTCTCCTACCAAAGAAGAGTTTTGATCTAGCAGGTGACAAATGCTTCCTTTTATCCTTTGGCTAGATGATTGCTGCCAATGTCCTTTCCAAAGAAGAGTTTCCAGACTTTGATGAAGAGACTGGCATTCTCCCTAAAGTGGATGATGAAGAAGGTAACCAACCACTTAGATGGAGCAGGATGATGGGTTGGGAGGACAGTTGGCAAGTTGAGCCGTGGATAGGGTTTATTTGTAGTTTAATCCAGTGCTTAAACTCATTTGTTCCTTGGGTCTCACCACTCATCTCTCAAAGGAAAAGGGTCTCCTTACGATGGAAGCAAAAAACTTCATTTTTCTGATAAATGTGTATATATTGTTACATTTATTGCTTATAATCAGTTTTTAGGATATAAAAAGTCATAATTGTATTTTGCGGAGTGAATTTGATCTCACATTTTTAGTAATTGTTCTGTAAACCCTGGATCTGCCTAGATTACCTCTGAGTTGCCCTGGAATAATTTTTGACTTAGCCCACAGGCAATTTTTTAAAATGGTGAAATAAATTCCTTAATAAAGTATGTATAGTTTATATAACAATAACAAATGAACATCTGCGTATATAGTTATATAGTTTATATAACAATAACAAATGATCATCTGTGTACCTACCACCCAGTTAAGTAGAACTTTACCTACCAATACCTTTGAAACCCATACATGCCACTCTCTGATTAGATCTTCCTCCTTCCTCCTTTGGGCAACCACCATTCTAAATTTTGCATTAATTATTTCCTATTTTCCTTTAGCGTTTTACTATCTACTATATATCTATCCCTAAACATTGTATTGTTCAGTTTGTCTGTTTTTGAACTTCTTTTTTTTTTTTTTTTGAGTCACCATCATTCTTTGCATATTTATCTATGTTGATTTTTTTTAAATTTATTTATTTATTTTTGGCTGTGTTGGGTCTTTGTTGCTGCGCACGGGCTTTCTCTAGTTGTGGCAAGTGGGGGCTACTCTTCGTTGCAGTGCGCAGGCTTCTCATTGTGGTGGCTTCTCTTGTTGTGGAGCATGGGCTCTAGGCGTGTGGGCTTCAGTAGTTGTGGCATGCGGGCTCAGTAGTTGTGACTCACGGGTTCTAGAGCACAGGCTCAGTAGTTGTGGCACACAGACTTAGTTGCTCCGTGGCATGTGGGATCTTCCTGGACCAGGGCTTGAACCTGTGTCCCCTGCATTGGCTGGCGGATTCTTAACCACTGTGCCACCAGGGAAGTCCCTCTATGTTGATTTTTATAGTTATTTTTCACTCGTTTTCATTGCTGTAGAGTTTTTCTGTATATAAATTTACCATTATTTACTCATTTTACTTTTTGATGGGCATATAAGCTGTCTTCTCGGTTTTTTTGTTTACCTTTATGAATAGTTCTATTATGAAGTTCCTGTGTTTGTCTCTTAATTCACATATGCAAGACCGTCTCTTTTTCCTAAACATGTAGGAGGAGAATTTCTGGGTGGTAGGAAATGTGTGTATTCAACTTTACCAGGGAGTCCACATTGTTTTCTAAAGTTTTTGTACCAAGTTACACTTCTACCATAAGTGTAAGTGAGTCTCTGTTACTCCACATCCTTGTCAGCATTTGGTATTGTCCATTTGTCCAACTAAAATTTTTCTCCCTAATCTATTGTGGGTTAGGAGTTATTCCATATGAAGTTGGATGGCAAATGCCTTAGTGCCATTTAGAGTGTCAGACAGCATTTTTCCACAGGCTTAACTTCTTTTGAAGAAAGCTCTGATCAGTTCTTGGGCTGGGGCACAGATGCCCTAGAAATGGCTGGTGGAGGGGGAAGCAGACACCTGCATTACAGTTTTGACCTTGGGAGCTATCTTTGATAAAGATTGCTGATGCTTGTGGAAATGTATTGTTTTGGTGAAAACGATCAGTCATTTCTCTCTTTTTTTTTGGCTGATTCTTCTTTTGGGGGACTTTTAGATGAGGACCTTGAGATTGAACTGGTTGAGGAAGAGCCTCCATTCCTGAGAGGGCACACCAAGCAAAGCATGGACATGAGCCCCATCAAAATTGTCAAGGTGAGAAACACTGAGACTCTAACCTGGACGTGTCAAGTGAACTTCTTTTCCTAAAGTAGCAATTCAGTTTTTCAGAGCAGGTTACTAGATCTGAGTAAGCAGAATTCAGGCCTCGGGAGGTAGTAGTGACTGTTGGTCGGGGTCCAGAATATTTTTGTTTTAGAGGAAGATTGACTTGGCTTTGTTGTTTTTGCCTTTTAAATTCTTATACTCTCATTTTAGTGTGTTTTGGGAGGAAGCAGAGGTAAATATGAGTGCTGGATCTACCATCACTGCCTTTGCCCAGGCTTTAGGGCTTGAGTCATTACCTTGCAGATTCAAGGGCAATTTTGAAGGGTTCACTTGAGCAATTGGGCCCCCCAGTAGAAAGCTTGTGACATGCAGTGTGAGGAGAAGAATTCACTGAATAATTATGATAAAATTTTAGGTTTGGAAAAGGGTATCTTAAAGATCTCCCAGCCCAGCTGATGCTTGTAATCCGCCCATGTATCCTTCTTCAGTGTTCCTCCCACGTGGTCTTCTCATGTCTGCTTGAAAATGTTGGTGAATTTACCAGCCCGTGAGGAGACCCATTCCATCCCCAGATGGATCTGATCAATAGTTCTTCTTTAGGTAGACCTGAATATGTTTTATTGAGGCATCTCACTGGTCTCAATTTTAGTTCTCAGGACCATACAGAAGAATTCTTATCCATTTCTTACATGTCCATTCTCTTGGGGTTCCCATCTTCAAGCCCCAAATCCCTAATTTCTTCAGTGATTTATCATTGTCCTTGTTCATTTTCTTTGAATATAGTACAGTTTATCCATTTCTTTCATGCAATCTGGTGTGTTAATATGAACTTTCTTCTGGGTGGGCCTCATTTTAGATTTGAGTGGCTTAACATCTGAATTTTATTTCCTGGATATTTAATGCATGCTGAGATCCCATTCTGATGTTGCTTTGTCCTCTGTTGCACTAGAACCCGGATGGTTCCCTCTCCCAAGCAGCAATGATGCAGAGTGCCCTCGCCAAAGAAAGGCGGGAACTCAAGCAGGCCCAGCGGGAAGCGGAGATGGATTCTATTCCCATGGGACTCAACAAACATTGGGTTGATCCTCTGCCTGATGGTAGGACTCTGGGAGGGGACTATGGACTTTTCAAAAAAAAAAAAAATCTGAACTTTCACATACACACGGAGAAGGCACTGCCAGTACATAACTAAAGATTTAGCCTTGGCTTTGGTGATTTAGTTTTTCCCTTCAGTTAGAGCACGTTTTTGGTTTGTTTTTTAAATGTTTTCGTAACCGTGGTCAAATCATTAGACTGGCTGTTTTCTTCTGAGTAACTTAAAAACTTTTATTCCAAAGATAATACAGCTTTGAAACTTCTCTTTTCATATAAATCTTGTGTAGTAAATATTAACTGACTGCTGGATACAGTCATAACAAATACTTACTGTTTGTGTTAGGTACCTGGGTATACAACTGTGAAGGAAGCAGACAGGATCCCTGCTCTCTGAGGCTCACATTTTAGTGGGGAAAATGGATATTAACCAAATACTACCAAATTACTGACCAAATCACGATGAGTGCTACATAGATAAGAAGTACAGGTAGTATAGTTGGCTGTGGTGGGTCATTTCCCTGGGAAGGTGGAGACCCGAAGGATAAATAGGACTTAGTCTGTCAAAGGGGCTGGCGTGGGGATTGGGGAATATGTTCCAGGCTGAGGAATAGCCTGTGCTGAGGCTGTGATGTGGGAAAGAACTGTGTAGCTGGAATAGAGAGAACGATGGGCAGAGAGGTGGGGGGTGAGTTGTGGCTGCCAGGAATTTGGAGATGGCATTAGGAATTAGGGCTCAATCCTAAAGTTCACGGGGAAATGGTGCAAAGTTCTACGCAGGGAAGTGGCAAGATCACAGTTGCATTTCCAAAGGATTATTGAGGGTGCCCTACAAAATGGATTGGATGGGGCAAGAGTAGACACATGTGGTGAATTAGGAGGCTTTTATAATAGTTCAGAGGAGAGAGATGGTGGCTTCAAGACAGAGATAGCAGAGAGGAGGGATGTACTGGAGAAATGTGATTTGTCGAGTGTGGGGGGAGAGGGCAGCGAGGTAGCATGAGGATGATACTAAGTCGCCTGTTTTCCTTTGCAGCGGAAGGCAGGCAGATTGCTGCCAACATGAGGGGTATTGGGATGATGCCCAATGACATTCCCGAGTGGAAGAAGCATGCCTTTGGGGGCAACAAAGCTTCTTATGGAAAAAAGACCCAGATGTCAATCATTGAACAGAGAGAGAGCCTGCCCATCTACAAACTGAAGGAGCAGCTGGTCCAGGTGAGAAGCCCTTTATGATGTGTTGGTGGGGAAGTCAGGGTGTTTTCTAAAAAGAGGATGACATGTTTTAATTGAAATTAGCACATTTGAAGTGGCTTTTCCGAAGGTGATAGGAAAAAAGCATTTCCAAGTACTTAAAAAATATGTATATGTTAGTCTACACATTTTTTTTTCCTATGAGGAAATAAATCTGTTTGAACTAGGGATCCCTAGAGCAAGTGGACAGAGTATTGTGTTGCACAGACAGATAGCTCTGGACAATAAGCATAATCGGGGTGCTTGACTTGACATTGAGGCAAATCTTTGCTTCAGATACTTACTTCCATTTTCTGGAGATCTGATTTAAGACCACTAAACCTTCCTGAGGCAACTGAGTTCACTAGTTTCCAGGGAATCCTTTCAATGACATCTTATACATATACAATGAAGTACAAATATATACGAAAACACAGATATTATATGTTTTATATGAGCGGTATGTGTTTCTAAATGACAGCGTATTATATGTACTGCTCTGTGTTTAGCTTTTTCTCCTTAGTGATATAGCTCAGCATTGTTCCCTTTTTTTTTAAGGTGCTTTGTTATGTGGATGTGCTCTGGCTTATTTAACTAGTCCTGTGTTAATAGACATGTATAGGTTGATGGATGTCCTTTGCTGTTATAAACAGTGTAGAAATCAGGTGACTTTAGGGGGTAAAGTGACTTTATAGATTTGGGAATGGCAGTAGAAAGGAACATTGTATTTAACTTTTTTATTTACTACTGAATTCTTTAACCATGTTTGTGTAACACTTAAAAAATACATGTACGTATATAAAATATTAGGTCTATCTGGATAGTTATGCTTTTAGCATCATCTTTGTGTTTTTATGAACTTAAGGAAACCAATAAATTTAAAAAAATTTGAGTCAGTTAAAAAGAGAATTCTCATAAAGTTTAAAGTTTTTAATTTGTCATACATGCGATTAAAATAAGAAAGAGCATTGCTCATAGAAAATCACTGTTAGCATTTGTTTCTATGCGTCATTAACAATAATTTAAGCTCCGATTGTCATCTTCCGTGTGTATACTACCGTTTCCCCTTCTTCTCCTTTAGTGTTAGAGCATAATCAGTTGCTTTACTCCAAAATGTGCGGCAGATTTTAATGACCGTGTTTATGTTTGGCTGTCTTCAGGCTGTCCATGACAATCAGATTCTGATTGTCATCGGAGAGACAGGGTCTGGGAAGACAACGCAGATCACCCAGTACCTGGCAGAGGCGGGCTACACTTCCAGGGGCAAGATTGGGTGTACGCAGCCCAGAAGAGTTGCGGCCATGTCAGTGGCCAAAAGAGTGTCAGAGGAGTTTGGTTGTTGCTTAGGCCAAGAGGTAAGTGGTTGGCGAAGCTATGCTGAAAATGCCTGAAGAAAGTGTAAAGGCCCAGATCTCTGTCTCTAAGATGGGAGCAATTCTACCTTTTTCAGGTTTCTCCTGAGAGAGAGGGTTCTCATGGTCATCACTGATCTGTTCAGGATCAAGTCCAAGGCAGATTTTACTTTGAGGGAATCATTGTACATCTTGGTCAAATTCTGTCTGTTAAGATTATGGGTAATAGCCTGGGCTAAAATCTTGCCTGGAGATTGCAAAAAGGAGAGGTTTGTGTCTTAAGGTTTTCAGCTTCTGTTCTGCTTTAGGTGGGCTACACCATTCGATTTGAGGACTGCACCAGCCCCGAAACAGTTATCAAGTACATGACGGACGGGATGTTGCTCCGAGAGTGCCTGATTGACCCCGACCTCACTCAGTATGCAATCATCATGTTGGACGAGGCGCATGAGAGAACAATTCACACTGATGTGCTCTTTGGATTGTTGAAAAAGGTAACTGGGTGCTCTTTGGTAACCTTTATTCTACCTGTTGGGAACTGAATTCTGGGAATTGGATTTGAGTGCCTGTGCCTCTTCGGGCGATCCTTTTTCGTCAGCTACGTTGCATTTCCCTTTAGACGGTTCAGAAACGGCAGGACATGAAGCTGATTGTCACCTCAGCCACCTTGGATGCGGTGAAGTTTTCTCAGTACTTCTATGAGGCTCCCATCTTCACCATCCCAGGTCGAACATACCCAGTAGAAATATTGTATACAAAGGAACCTGAAACCGATTATCTGGATGCCAGCTTGATCACTGTCATGCAGATCCACTTAACAGAGCCACCAGGTAGGGGGAAAGAGCATTTTTTCCTCTTAGACCAAGTCCTAATGTAGGTATTTTTGCTCATCTTTTAAAAAATGCCTTTTAGGGACTTCCCTGGCAGTCCAGTGGTTAGGACTCCACGCTTCCACTGCCGGGGGCCCGGGTTCAATCCTTAGTCGGGGAACTCAGATCCTGGAGGCCTCGTGATACGGCCAAAACAAACAAAAAAACCAAAAAAACCATCCTGTAGTTTAGACGTTTAAAAAAATGCCTTTTAAGTATTGGTCTGTCTGTAAGTCTCAGGCTTACATGTTTGAAATGGTGGTGATGAAAATATAAATAATGGCGTGTAGGGTTTAAATGCATCTATTTAAATATAGACACAAATTTTAAAAAATTAAAAAAACCAAAAACAAACAAATGAATAAACATGGATAGATGAAAACCTCTTGATTTGTTAGAGGTCAGAATATGAGTGTGTTTTCCATCGTTTGGAGTTTGGTGAATGTCACTGTGGCCTTTGTATAGGGCACACACACAGAAAGTCAATGCTTCTGTTCTCCTCTTAGGTGATATCCTGGTCTTCCTGACTGGTCAGGAAGAGATCGATACTGCTTGTGAGATCCTGTATGAAAGAATGAAATCCCTGGGACCCGATGTTCCAGAGTTGATTATCCTTCCAGTGTACTCTGCTCTTCCCAGTGAGATGCAGACCCGAATCTTCGACCCAGCTCCACCTGGCAGCAGAAAGGTAACACAGGCTCTTGTGCTCTGAAACCATGTGCTGTATGCAGCTGGCCCTAACGGGCATTGCTTAAGGTGTATGTGAGTCTTGTTTATTATGTTTTAGAAAGTGGTCCAACCAGTTTGTTAAGGAATGAGGGTCTTGTATGTGATCTTGCTCTTCTTCCTCTCTTTTCCTTCATTCGACAGATATGTTTTTGAGCATCTACCAGGCTTTGGGGTAGACACCAGGGCTGCAGTCTGAGGACAGGCTTCTATCTGCTGTGGGACATCCACCGGTAGACAGGCCTTTAACATATAGTGTGAACGTGCTGCTGGTGTGCTGGATGCCCAGTGGGGGAGCACCCAACCCAGTGTTCTTACAGGAAGTGAGGATCTAAGCTAGTCCTGAAGAACACGTGGATGTTCATCTAGACGAGAAGGGCAGGAGAACATGCATTCTGAGTAGACAGAACAGGCTGTGATAGCCGAGGGGTGAGAGAGTGTGGCCATTTCAGGGAGCTGTGTAGTTCCAGCAGCTGGAATTGACTGTGAGTGTGTGTATTGAGGCAGTGGGAAAGGGGACAGATGGATTTTAAAATAACAGTTTTACTGAGATATAATTTACATACCATACAATTGTCCCTTTAAAGCATACAATTCAGTACACTTTAGTATGGTCACAGAATTTTTTTAGTATATTCACAGGATTGTGCAGCCATTAATTACCATTATTAATCATTAATCAATCACCATTTATCACTACTGTTAATTTTTAGAACAATTTCATCACCCCTCAAAGAAACCCTGCACGCTTTAACAATCATCCCCCATCCACCCTCTGCTCAGCCCCTGGGAACCACTCATCCACTTTCTGTCTCTGGATTCTCCTATTCTGGACATTTCATCATTTCATATAAATGGAATGACATAATGTGTGGTCCTTGCGGACTAGCTTCTTTTACTTGTAGCATGTATAAACACTTCATTTCTTTTTATTGCTGAATAATACTCTGTTGTAGAACAGAGTGTACCACATTTTGTTTATTCATTCATCAGTTGATGGACATTTGGATTGTTTCCACATTTTAGCTATTATGAATAATGCTGGTATGAACATTTGTTTACAAGTTTTAGTGTGGACATGTGTTTTCATTTCTTTTGAGTATATACCTAGGAATGGAAGACAGATGGATTTTCTTTTTTAATTGAAATGTAGTTCATGTACAACATTATGTTAGTTTCAGGGGCACTACAAAGTGATTTGACATTTGCATATATTATGAAATGACCACCACAATGAATCTAGTAACCATCTGGAGGATAGAAGGATTTGAATAACATTAAAGAGTTAGAATGGTCAAGACATAGTGGATGCCTGGAGGTTTAGGGAAGGGCAGAGGGGAGAAGTCAGGAATGACTACCAGTTTCTGGCTTGGGCAGCTGGATGGAAGATGGTGCTGAGGAGGGAAACGAGGAGGAGCAGGTTTGGTGGGAAGACAGTGATTCCTCCTCTGTTCTGTTCCTGGTGATGACACTTCTCTCCGGGAGGGCTTCTGCAGCTCTCTGGCAGGTAGAAGCGTTTCAGGGCCAGTAAGATGCTGGCATGGGGTGAGATGTTTCGGTGCCTCCTAACAATGATTTTTCTGAGCATTTGTGTTTTATTATCTGAACCTCTGGGTGGAAGAACAGTGGCAGTGCCAAGCTGAGACCAATAATCTTCTAGATCACATATACTGCTGCATACACACAAACTGTGAAATTCCTCTGCCGCCTTATAGTTCATTTCATGATCAGAAAAAAAATCTCCCTCTTGTTCCACATACACAAACAGCCCATTTTGTAGTCCAGATGTCCCCGTGGGGGAAGAAAAATCTCATTTTGCACTGGCACATGTGATGCCAGGAAATCTCTGCCTTCCCAGCGTGCTAGAAAATTAAAATTGTAGTAATCAACATTGGATCTAGAAAATGAGATATGTAACCATTTGCACCAAATGAAATTGGCTTTGATTGGCCACTGCTTTTTCCTACTCCACTTCTCTCAGGTGCCGCTCCCTCCCCAACCTAACCCTTAAGAGGAAGGCACCTCCCCTTCTGCCCATTTGAGGCCAAACTGAGGTTAAGTGCTCTCTAATCATCTAGAGAGAGGGAGAGCCACACAATCCCTTTGGGAAGGTGTCTGAGTTCAGAAGTCTCCTCTCACACCTCTGGGCTGAGCCTGGGCGGCTCAATCCAGCTGTGTCCTTCTTGCCTGCAGGTCGTGATTGCCACCAACATTGCGGAGACATCACTGACTATTGACGGCATTTACTATGTGGTGGACCCTGGATTCGTGAAGCAGAAAGTTTACAATTCTAAGACTGGGATCGACCAGCTCGTGGTAACTCCTATTTCTCAGGTATGGCAGCTTTTCTGAAAATCCTGGTTAGGGCTTTTCTGAAATTTTTTATGGTTTTGTATTTTGAATTTTATGGTTTTAAGATGCTGGCTGCTTTCTTGAGATAAGGGAGATTTTGTGTTGTTTGTTTTTAATCTCCAGAATTGTGTGTCAACATTAAAAAGCCCCATAAAACTGGAACTTAAAAAAAAAAAAGAAATTGAATCCTAGCACCCTAGATGATCTAATATAAGTGGTAAGAACATATATTTTAAAGTATTGCACTTAGCCACAGATATCTGAGATAGTAATAATTCATGAGATGATAATATGTTTCTTTGGTAATTATGGAATAATCTCCTACCTAAATTATATTTAAAAACGAATAGCCTGATCATCCCTTTTGAAGGCAGTTTGGCCACAATGTATCCGAAATGTAAAAGTTCATTTCTTTAACCTAACAGTTCCGCTTCTAGAAGTATATCTGAAAGTTAGAAATGATTGAACACATATCCAAAGGTAATGGAAAAGGATGTTCGCTGGAGCATTGTTTATATTGGAGGGAACCTGGAAAAATTCTAAATGAGCTCCAAAAGGGAAGTAGTTTAATAAAATGTGGTAAATTCATTCCATAGAATGTTATGTGACATTAACAAGGTGGTGTGTATCTATATTTAATGGCATAAGCATAACTCTGATATAGCGTTTGAAAAAAGTGAGCTACAAAATAACATGAGTAGTATAATCCAATTTTTGTTTAAAAATGTGTGTGCTTGTGCACAGTGTATGTAAAAGTGCCTGCGACCGAAAGCATGTTGGCGAAATGTTAGCCAGCGTTATTTCTTGGTGGCGCTGCTGGTTACTGTGCTGATGGGTAAAGCACGTTTTCTTCCCTGTACTCTTATATATTGTCCTTTTTAAAAAAAAATTTTTTTATAGGGGTATAGTTGTTTTACAATGTTGTGTTAGTTTCTACTGTACAGCAAAGTGAAGAAGAGTTCCCTGTGCTACACAGCAGGTTCTCATTAGTTATCTATTTTATACATATTATCTTAATATTCTGTAAGACGTATGTATTACTTTCATAATTTATAATACCATAAGGCTGTTTTCATTTTGAAACTTTAGTAATAATAGCTAAGACTTGCAGGGTACTTCCTAAGTGCCAGGCACTGTCCCAGCTACTTTCACATACATGAACTCATTGTATTCTCAGTTGATCCTTTGTTGTAGATGTTATTATTATCCTCATTTCACAAATGAGACTGACAACCAGAGGGGTTATGTGACTTGCCTGTTACACAGCTGGTGGAGCCAGGATTTAAACCAGGGCAGTCTGGCCCCAGCATGTGTACTCTGTACAGTTCTCCTGGGGGTGATACGTGCAACTCGCAGTGATGGAGAAATTATTTATTATTATCTGCTCTCCCTGATTTGGAGAGACACCTGTAGAATGCTGTGGAGTCTGCCACGGTGTGTGATTGCTGCCTGCCTTTGAGTGGGTAGTGACCTTGCATATTCCATCCTTTGGTTTGGAGCTGGCATAGGAATTTCTAAATCCTGATACTATTTATAAGACAGATGGTTTTGTCAGAAAACAGCCCTCTTCAGATTGCTATTCACTGTTTCCTAGCAACCTAGGGCTAACCTACATTTTTTTTTTTAATTTCAAAAATTAGCGCCCTTCTCCCAGGGCGAGATTACATTACATTATTTTGGAAGTTACCCATAGTCCTACTACCACCAATCACTGTCATCATTTTGATGTTTTTCTTGCCCATCTTTTTTCATGTTTGTTTCAGGTTGCAATTCTAGTAGTGTAGTAAGTGTGCGGTTTTTAATTAAGTATTTAATTTTCCTGAATATTAAGGTGATATATGTTCATTGTTGGATATTTGATAAAGAAAATAGAACTCATCAACAAGCCTACCATTAGAATTAGCCACAGTTAACATTTTAAGGTATTTTTTCCCTAGTTTTTTACTTCTGGTAGTTTGTGTATTTGCATTAAGATTAAAAAATAAATAAAATTAGTATTACATTGTTTGGCAACTTGCTTTTTCACCTCTGTGAGTGAACATTTCCTCCTGTCATTGAGCATCTCAAACCGAATTTTTAAAACAGCTGCAGACTCATTCACTGGTATGATTAACATTATATTTATTCAGTTCACTTACATTTGGTCATCACTGTGGAGGGTGGGTTTTGTCATTTTGTTTTATGCTTTCTCATTTATGATGTGCCACACTATTTTGTGTTTTTTTTAATATTTTTTATTTTATTTTATTTTTTGCCTGTGTTGGGTCTTCATTGCTGCGCGAGGGCTTTCTCTAGTTGCAGCGAGCGGGGGCTACTCTTCGTTGTGGTGCGTGTGCTTCTCATTGCGGTGGCTTCTCTTGTTGCAGAGCACAGGCTCTAGGCGCATGGGCTCAGTAGTTGTGGCGCTCGGGCACAGTTGCTCCGCGGCATGTGGGATCTTCCCAGACCAGGGCTCGAACCCGTGTCCCCTGCATTGGCAGGTGGATTCTTAACCACTGCGCCACCAGGGAAGCCCCTGCCACACTATTTTGAAGGTATATTTCTGTGATCTTTACCATATTTCTTCTATTCACTTGCTTGTATTTGGCCTCACTTGAACAAGGTTTCCTGAAATGCTGAGTGTTGGAGAGGGGATGATAAGAGCGTTGGTAGGTAGTCTTGGAAATGACCCTAAAGGAAGTGAAATAAACCCCAGTTTAGGTTTTGCCTGTTGCTGAGTGCCCCTCTTTTAACAGATTTCCTGGGTAAAGCTGTTAAGCAATGTTTAACAGATATGTTACTTTTATATGCCCACTCCTCTAGGCTCAGGCAAAGCAACGCGCTGGCAGAGCTGGGAGAACAGGCCCAGGAAAGTGTTACAGGCTGTACACAGAACGTGCCTACCGAGATGAAATGCTGACCACCAACGTGCCGGAAATCCAGAGAACCAACTTAGCAAGCACAGTGCTCTCACTCAAGGTAGAAATCACTGTCTTGTTAGAATGCTTTGGTAGAACAGTCCAATCCTATGGCCTTAGTAAATGAATCTCAGTTTTATGAACCTTGTTAAATACTTCAGTAACCTCATGGAACCAGTCCCTTTGAGTGGAATGCAAACGGCTGTGATAACAGCCTCTCTGCTGCGGGGCTGGGGCTAAATTGGCATGTGTGCTGTGACATTTTTTCTTGCCATCGTAACCAGCAGGGTATTTGGTTATAAAAGGTTTTAGCTGGGAGCATTTTCAAACAGGATATTAGGAAAAATCGAATCAGTGCCAAACTGTGGACAAACTCACTTCCCTCAACCCTTTAACTTTCAGATCCAATTCTGTTCTTTTAGAACAGAAGCAAAACCCCCAATCCAAAAAGGGGAACTGTTAGTACAGATTTCAGCCTGGCCCCCTGGGGACTCGGTTTTCATTCTGAATCATTGCTCTTCCTCTCTCAGTCCCCTGTGAGGACCTTCCTTGTCTTTTGGCAGGGGGAGCTGCATGAGTAATTTCCTAGATGATGGGACCCCCGCCCCCCACCCCCCGACACTGATGCTGCGCTGGAGCCCTAGCACTTCGCTGATGCAGAGTGCTCTGTTGTCATTTATTATTCATTCCCTGTAAGAGAGGCTAAAACAGAGCTTCAGAAAAAAAAACCTGCTCCAGTCTCTGGAGTGAGAACAGAGAGGCATCTGTGGCTCAAACTTCTGCTCCGAGCTGTGTGTCCTTGGCAAATTTATCTGCTCGGCCTTCTGCCCTCTATTCTGTCAAAAGCGGGGGCTGTTAATAGTCTCTCCTGCGAACATAAAGGAGATAATGCAGGTAAGGGCACTGGGCACAGTGCTTACTGATTGCTAACATAATTCCTTGTAGTTCTTATACAGTAAGAATTTATTGAACACCCGCTGTGTTTATGGTCACCATCACTTTATGGGAAAGAAGCAGAAAGCTTAGGTCCTGCCACATCTCCCTTTATACACACTTGGATAGGGCATCATTCACTTGTCTCTCTTAGTCATCAAATTTGGTAACAAATGTATCGAATACACACTCTGCCAGGCAGATTGCCGGTGGTTTTGTGTCCACGTGTCTCACCATTGTGAACTCTGAGAGCAGGGACCATGTCTTAGTCACCTTTATATCCCTGCCACCTAACATGGTACAAGGCACTTCCTAGGTGCACAGGAGAAATTATGTATGCAAGAGACAGGGCAAGCTGGTTGTTGTCTTTTTTTTTAAATTATGATAAAATACACAATACGTTATCACTGTAATCTTTTTAAAATGTCCAGTTCAGTGGCATTGAGTACATTCACAGTGTTGTGCAGCCACACAGCCATCACCACTGTCCATTTCCAGAACTTTTTGATCATCCCACATCGAAACTCTGTACCCATTTAACTAAACTATCCCTTTTCCCCTCCCTTCTGCCCCTGGTAACCATTATTCTACTGTCTGTGTCCATGAATCTGCCTATTCTAGGTACCTCAGATAAATGGAATCATAAAATATTTGTCCTTTTGATCTGGCTTATTTTACTTAGTATGATGTTTTCAAGGTTCATCATGTTGTAGCATGTGTTAAAATTTCATTTTTAAAGGTGAATAATATTCCATTGTATGTATATACGGTGTTTTGTTTATCCATTCATCTATTGATGGACATTTGGCTGGTTTCTACCTTTTAGCTATTGTGAATAATGCTGCTGTGAACTTAACGTACAAGTATTTGTCTGAGTCCCTGCTTTCAGTTCTTTTGGGTATATATCTAGAAGTGGAGTTCCTGGATCATTTTGTAATTCTCTGTTTAAGTTATTGGTGAATCACCAAATTGTTTTCCTCAGCAGCTGCACCATTTTACATTCCCACCAGCAACATATGAGGATTCCTATTTCTCCATATCTTGCCAACACTTGTTATTTTCTTTCTTTTTTTTTTTCTTTCTTAAATTATAGCTATAGCCATCTTAGTGGGTATGAAGTGGTATCTCATTGTGGTTTTGATTTGCATTTCCCTAATTACTAGTTATATTGAGCATCTTTTCATGTGCTTGTTGGCCATTTTTATATCTTCTTTGGAGAAATGTCTACCTTTGCCCATTTTTAAATTTTTATCTTTTTGTCGTTAAGCTGTACATACTGTCATTCTGAGAGAGTGTTTTTTAAAGTTTCCCGAGAAAGTATATGCTTTCTATCAGTCTTGAGTTTTGTGTGGCGCATTCCTGGAGATTCCTGCTGATCCTGCTAGTGGCTTCCTAATTGCAGTCGAAGATATAAGAGAGAAGGTGACAAGTAGTCTCCCTCCATGTTAACACTGGTGAGGCTGACCTTCCCATCACACACGTTCTTCTCTTCTGTTCTAGGCCATGGGCATCAATGACCTGCTGTCCTTTGACTTTATGGATGCCCCGCCAATGGAAACCTTGATCACAGCCATGGAGCAGCTATACACATTGGGGGCCCTGGACGACGAGGGCCTACTTACTCGCCTGGGCCGCAGGGTAGGGGACAGAACCTAACTTCTGGTGCTTTGGGGAAGGTTCCCTGGCTAACCTTCCATACTCTGTTCTGTTTAAAAGATTAAACTCTGAGGCCCTGGATAAGCTTTGAGTAGAATTCTACATGCCTGTTTTTAACCTGGATTTTCTGCTGTCACTTAAAACTCTTTCTTCTTTACAGAAAAAGAAATTCTATTCAGTTAATCTTACCTCATGATATATTATTGAGTCTAGCCTTAATTTGAAAAGATGTCTGCAAAATTCCCACCTATCCCAATGGTAGTTATATTCTTGGTCACATACATTTTGTTGGGTTTATTTGGGAAATTAAAAATAAAAAAGTCTTCTGATAGAGCCAGGCATCCCGCACCATAGTGCTTAGGTAAACCTCCTGTGGTCTGTTACCCACTCTGACCAGTGTTTTTACACTAGCAACCCCAGATGGGTCTGCCCCAGGGATGCAATTGTAGTTTCTTCTTCTCCCTCTAGATGGCAGAGTTCCCCCTGGAGCCAATGCTGTGCAAAATGCTGATCATGTCTGTGCATCTAGGCTGCAGTGAGGAAATGCTGACCATTGTGTCCATGCTGTCTGTGCAGAACGTCTTCTACAGGCCCAAGGTAGGGAGTTCAGGCCCACATTCAGATAGGGGTCAGGTGAAGTTGGGTGAAATCAGCCTGTTGCCACCACAGTGCTTAATGTGGACACTTGATGGGGCCGCAGAGGGCTCCCCAGCACTGCTGGATGTTCAGTTAGTAGCTGTGGGGTGGAAAATGATCCTCTCCGCACTGCTTGCAGGATAAACAAGCCCTTGCAGATCAGAAGAAGGCCAAATTCCACCAGACCGAAGGGGACCACCTCACCCTGCTGGCCGTGTACAACTCCTGGAAGAACAATAAGTTCTCCAACCCATGGTGCTATGAGAACTTTATCCAGGCTCGTTCTCTGCGCCGGGCCCAGGACATTCGCAAGCAGATGTTGGGCATAATGGACAGGTAACACCCGGTGACTTCTCATGTTCAAGTTGAACCTCCTTGAATGCCATGTCTGTTTGTCTCTGTACGAACCTGTGAAGCTGTAGGCACCTGTCCTCTTGCTCCTCACATAACTCTTTTCCTCCAGCTTTTCCGTCTTTGTTGTACTCCTCCCCAGGTAAGGACGTGGCTGAGAATCACTTCAGAAAGTTCCTAAGAGGGAGATGATATATTATTTGTTGACAATGCTCTTTGTTTACAAGCGTCTGCAACATTATTAGTTGGGTTGAATTACAACCTAAGCAAAGTGTCTGGCTCTTATGGCATCCATCTTGCCCGCTGTGTAGAGCTGCCCCTGGAAGGACTGGAAGCAGGGTCCTGGTGCCAACTCTGGGGACCCCAAGAAGGATGTGTTGGGTACCATCATTCCAGAAGATAGAATCTCTGAAAGCAGAATAGTCTCACACCTTTGTCCTCTCTTGATTTATTCTCCTGCTAGACACAAGCTGGATGTGGTCTCCTGTGGTAAGTCCACAGTCCGAGTGCAGAAGGCCATCTGCAGTGGATTCTTCCGGAACGCTGCCAAGAAAGACCCACAGGAGGGTTACCGGACACTGATCGACCAGCAGGTGGTCTACATCCATCCTTCCAGTGCTCTCTTCAACAGGCAGCCCGAATGGTAGGTGGGCAGAGAGCTTGTGGATCTGCTGGCCTTTTGTGTTTGTATCCTCACCCACCCCCAGCACTTCCTATTCTAATATTGCTCATATTTCTAGAGAAGCAGGAGCCTGAATTAGACACAATATCAGGCCCTTTTTATTTATTATTTATTTATTTATTTTTAGTTTTATTTTTTTGGCCGCACTGTGCGGCACGTGGGATCTTAGTTCCCTGACCAGGGATTGAACCCGCACCCCCTGCAGTGGAAGCGCAGAGTCTTAACCGCTGGACCACCAGGGAAGTCCCGAGGCCCTTTTTAGAGAAAATCATGGGGGTAAGAGCTAGGAAGGATCTTAGAGATTATCTAGTGAGGTGGTTAAAAAAAAAATTTTTTTTCAAGTAGTATTTAAAAAAAAATTGGAATCTTACCCACCCTAACATAAAACCAATTATAAACCACGGTGCCACCATGGTGGTAGAAGAGGGCTGGAGATGAAGAGCCTTGCCTGCTTGGCTTTCCCCATCCCCTTGTGGCAGCCTCTGAGGTCCTCTTCAGGGCCCTAGAGGTCTATGGATACAGCCCAGAAAACCACCCATTTCACAGAGCAGGAATCCGAGGTCCAGAGAAGGGATGTGATTGGCTCCGTGTCATTTAAATCGTTGGAACTGGCAGTTCTCTGTGGTTAGAGGTGTGCAGGCTCCTCAGTATTGGGGTGTGGCTATCATAAACAGAGACTGCAGTCTCCTCAGGGGTCAGGCAGGAAAGGTAGGAGGGTCAAATGCAAGCTCAGCTGAGGCCCACCAGGGACCAGGGTGCCGTGGAGCCAGGCCTGTATCGGAGGCTTGAGCCCTCTCTCTGTACCCCGCTCAGGGTGGTGTACCACGAGCTGGTGCTGACCACGAAGGAGTACATGCGTGAGGTCACCACCATTGACCCCCGGTGGCTCGTGGAGTTTGCTCCAGCCTTCTTCAAGGTCTCTGACCCGACCAAGCTAAGCAAGCAGAAGAAGCAGCAACGACTTGAACCCTTGTACAACCGCTATGAGGAACCCAACGCCTGGAGAATATCCCGAGCCTTCCGGCGGCGCTGAGAGGCAAGAGTCTGTTTGTCTCTTCTGCAGCAGTGGGCCAGGGCTTGGCCTCGCTCTTATTGATGAAAAGCTGATCCTGAGGATACAGCTGTCCAGTGACTGACTATCTCAACTGGGCATTTCCTAAACTTGTCTCTCATTTCTTCCCTGGTGGTAAAATAGAAACAGGGATTTACGCCTGGTTTGATCAGAGCCTCCAAGCCCCACCACCCCAAGGTACTCAGCCAGGGCTCACAGCCAACATGGGAGTACAGTGCATCATCTCCAAGACAGGGGAAACTTCCGCAGCCCTCGGATGGGAAAGGGGAGTCATGAGCATCTGGTACCTGGACTCAGTGAGGGCCCTGATGCCCTAGCTGGTACTCTGGAGGAGGGAGCCACAGAGCTCGCTGAAAGTGTTGGCCCCGCTTCCTGCCCCTGTCCAGCCCCTGTACTTTTGCTTAACCTCCTGCAAATATTTATTTTCTTAAGGAAACAAAATTGGTTTTCTGTGGCTGTTTCTTCTAGCTGAACGGTTAGTGTTGGCCTGGGCTGAGGGTGAGGAGGGTTAGTACCTGTGGCTTCAGTGGAGAGTCCCCTGAAACCAGAGCCTGGGGCCTCTTTGGGCTGGGAGGTGACGCACAGCCGGACCTCCAGTCTTATCTCTCAGCACCGGCGCTGGTCCGGCTCTGCGTGGACCGCCCCGTGATTAACCGCATCCACTGCACAGGCGCTCCACTTGGGGCGCCTGAGTGGTTGCAGATGCCGCATATTGAACACAGAAGGCTCTCCCCGGCTCCGTTTCCCGCCTGCCATGCTCACAACATGCAGCGTGTCCTATTTCCTTTTGAAACATGTAAGTGATGACACAACCTTCAGTTTTTATTTTTATCCTCCTGAGGTCTGACAAAGGGCTTTTTTGGTCGAAGCCTCCCTTCCTCCCCCCCAAACTGAAAATCAGCAGAGCACCTCTCAGAGCCTGATTTGTGCTGCCTAGGGTCAGTGCTCCTGGCCTCGTGCTTGGTGGTTTTCTCCTAGCATTTGCTGGGGAATGGCCACCTCCAAGTGCCCTCCTCACATTTCCTGAGAAGCCTCTGGGCTTGGACTTGGGAGAACATCAGGCAGATGCTGCTGGGCCAGGCTGTGGAACTTCTGGGAAGTTGGTCTTGTAGAGAAGCCCCCGGGGGATTGGGGACATCCTGTGTTATGGTCCGCACTGCTTCCTACCTCCTCACACCAGTAAGTAATGATGTAAATACTAGAACTACTATACAGTGGTACGCCGGACACTAAAAGAGACCATATGACATATCAGGATATAAAGGACTGTGGGCTGTCATTGAGCAGCAAACCAGCCACCCTGAAGACACAATTCAGAAACAACCCAGCAGAATCTGCTGACTGTAGGTCCCCACCCCTTTACTGAGCTGAGTGAGCTCCTACGATTCTGAGTGTGCCTCTCAGGAAGCCCAGGCCAGCAGTTAAGGGCAGGGGATCTTTACGTGCTAACCTTCAAGGTATTATAGGGAGAGGTAGTGCAGGGACGGACCGAGGACAGTGAAGTGGAAGCAGGGGCTGAGTACCCAGCTCGCCAGTCTTAATTCCAGCCCAGGTCTCTCCAGTTTAGGAACAAACTCTGGGCTTGGCAGCCCACCTGTCCCAGCTGGGTGACCAGCACTGATGGCATTCGCACCTCTGAAGTCATCGCCCCCAAGGAAGGAGGTTTGGGTTTTAAGCTGAAGTTGAAAAGGGGATGTTTAACAGGCCAAGGGTGAGAGACAGCAGGCTGGTCATCTTTCTGGGTTAGGTGAGCGAAAAGAAGGACCCCAGCTCTGTGGGTGTTCCTTGAACATCTCCCCGAAGAGCTGGGGTCATGTCTCTGCTGTGACAACATGACTGGGGTCTGACCTTCTGACTGTGCACCAGGAAACAGCATGTAGGCAGTATTGCTGAGCCTGCCCAGAGGGAGAAGGGGGCTCCCAGCCAGATTGGGAAGGACTCGCCTGCTGCTCCTACACAGTGGGGCCCCTGTTTCTCTTCCTTGAACCAGTATTTCCCGAGATTGAGTGACAGCCCAGGAGAGGATGTGGGTCTCACGCAGGGAGTTGGAGTCTTCTCGGTTGTTAAGAGTATGCTGTTTACCCCACCCCTGTGGGAGCCTAGCTCAGGAGTCTCCTGCCCCTGCACATGTGCCGAGTCTTGTACTTGTCTGTGTGTCGGGGGACCATCCCCATAGGCCACATGTCAGCTCTCCTGCTGGGTCACGTGCCTTGGTCCAGGGTTCACCTTCATCCATTTTGGAGCACGATTTGGTTTTGGCTGTCTCTCCTTCAGACAGAGAATTCTCTCCAGTGGTCGTGGTTGTGATCTGGTAGCTGTCTCCACTCGGAGCAGTGCCCTCCAAGTGTAAGGATTTGAACAAGAGTTGTGAGGAGTGTCTCGTTAATGCGCATTTCAGAGGGCAGAGGTCACGTGTCTCAGCCTGTGGAGACCTTTCCAGGACACTGCTTCTCACCTAAATTCCTGTCTCTCCTCATGTGCGCCTACTGGGGACCTCAGGGTTTCCACTTGACTTTACACCTCTTCCCACCATGATACCCTGGCTTTCATGTACAATTAAATCATATATTTTTAAAAACTTGTTTCTTAAAATTTTCTGTCTCTTGCTCTAAATTATGAAAATCAGCATTGTTTTCTGTTTCTGGGGAAAAAAATAACATTGCTTTTTATTTGTGGGTAGGGTTCGAGTGGCATCCCTTTCTGCCATCTTGGCGTAAGCACTGGGCAGGGGCTGAGGGTGAAGCATTAACGGGGTTGGGCCGGCCCTGCCTCAGCGCAGCTGTGGTTCCCTGCAGTTCTGATGTACCTGGATGGAGAGCACCCGTTTTCACCTAAGCCTGGCTCCTAGGAAGCTGCTTACACAGGGGCTGGGTCTAGAACTGCCTATCCTGCCCTTCCCTTACGCACAGCCACCCCGTTGTCATATCTAGTTACACTGCCTCTCTAGGTGTCACTTTTGCAGCCTGGCCTTTCCCCGAACCCCAAAAACTCGGCCCAGGGTTCTGGTTTCCCCCAAATTTGGGCAAGGAGAATCCATGCTGTTTCTCCTTCCCTTTTCCTGCGAAGGTCTGGCCTGTTCTTCCTCCACTAGCCAGGACCCAGGGCTCGGGGCTGCTCCAGCCTCCCTGCACCCTCCTGCCTGGGTGCCTTGCTTCTCTCCCTGCTCTCCAGATCCTCTCCACACAAACTCTGTCCTCACCTTCAGCAAAAACAGCAACCTGGAGCCACGGCGGGAGGGGACACACAGTTGGGGTACACATGGGTAGCATGGTCATGGGAGCAACTGTGATCACAGAAACCACAGGCCAAACTCTGCCTGAAGAAGCCCCAGGAGGCCCTCAAAGCTCTCCTAGGCTCCCACTTCCCTCATCCTGGACAGGGAGATGGCTGCAGGTGGCCAGCGGGCACTAGGCCAGATTACAAAGTACCCTTTGTCCATTATTTCAGACAGTCCTCACACGATAATCCTGGGAGGGGGAAAGAGCAGGTATCACTGAGCCCATTTTCCGGAGGAAAAAGTCAGAGGTCAATTGTTTTTTCCTAAACCCATAAGGGAAGTTAAGTGTCAGGGCCAGGCCCCAAACTCAGGTCACGTGCCCCTAAGGCCAGAGCTCTTTCCAGCCCCAGGTCCTTCTCCCATGGCAGCAAAGAGGACAAAGGAGAACTCACAGGAGACGCAGGGGCCTTTATTAGGGTCTGGCAGATGTAGTGGAGATGGAGGTGAAATCCCAGGCCTGGGCCTAGGAAAAGGCAGAGGGCCCTGGGAGCAGAGCCCAGCCATCCCTCCTCCACCTGGCAAGCCCTCCCCCATCCCAGGTTCCTCACTCCAGCTTCCCCGACTCTAGGAACAAAGAGCACCAAGAACTGCCAAGTAGGACCCTCCAGGGCCACAGCCTGGAGCAGAGTGCGGGATGCAGCGTGCCGTCTCCCCAGCATGGGAGATCAGGGGAGCTCAATGTCTCCCTCTCCGCCAGGATGAAGTGGGGAAGCTCCTTCTCTGTCCCCCAGAACAGAACAAACTCTTGTTCTCTGTGATGGGGGAGAGGGAGTGGGGCTTGGCCTCTAAGCAGGACCTAGGAAGAGGCCAGAGGTGGAGTCCCCGGAGGAGTTTCAGAGACACCACCTTCACACTCGCAGTGTCTCCACTTTCCCTTCCCATCAACTCTGGGGAGCAGCTCAGAGTCTGGGCTGGAGTGACTGATGGGCAGAGGGGATCTGCTCCAAAGACATCTGTGGGTTTCAGAGTGGGAGTTTCCCTGACACCAAATTCAGCTCTATGTACACAGGGCAGCACCCCCGGCAGCAGGGGAGCAGCTGCTAGGGGCTAGTAAGAGTAGCCACCCTTGGGGCCAAAGGGCTGGGCGGGGCCAGCCAGCTCTGGGAGGTAGGCGGGGCTCTCGTCCAAGTGGGACAAAGGGACTGTGTCCTCCTCACTGATGGGCCGGTCAAACTCAGCCTTGAGAGTTGGACGCTGATTGTCCGGGAAGGCCAGAGAGAAGAGGGCCTCGGGCTCGCACACAAACTTATACACGTAACGCTCGCCAGCCACCTGTGGGAAGAGAGGGCCGGGTCAGTGTTGGGGTGGGGAGAGCAGCCCTCCTACAGATGCCCGGGGCACATTTCTCCTCCAGCTGGTTCTTCTAAGAAGCTCCTGTTCTCTAATCTCAACCTCTCCATGCTTTAGGCTTTTCCATTACTATTTATGTGTATCACTGTTTTGGGAGAGGGAAATCTTGGGATTGTCCAGTTTGACTTCTCTGACTGGTTCACTGTCTGCTCCTTCAAACTTGTGAGAGTGCTCTCCTGCCCCCATCACCTTCCCACCTCCACTGCCCCCCACCCCCTTGTCCTTGGACCCCTAAGCCCGACCTTCTGCATGATGCCTTTCTCGTAGTAGTATCGGAGTGAGCGGCTCAGTTTGTCGTAATTCATGGCTGGCCGGTTCTTCTGGATGCCCCAGAGCCTGGCGACCTGGGGACAGGAGACAGAGTTTGGGGATGGCGATGGCAGCTCAGCGGAGGAAATAATGGGGCGCAGGTCAGAAAGAGTACTTGAGATTCTTGGTGCAAATGCTCAGCTGGCCCTGCAGCTAAGCCCCAGCCCACAGACCCTGGTTTGGCAGGAATTCAGGTTAAATAAAGCAACGGTGCTGGTGAAGGCACATGCCACCAGTTCCCAGGTGCTCTCATCTCCAGGCCCCAAAGTCGTTGGGAGGAGGGGTGGGGACATCTGAGAGGCCCACCTCCTCAGGCTCAATTAGTTTGAACTCCATCCCCCGGCCGGTCCAGGCAATGAAGTGGGCATTTGTCGGGTCATCCAGCAGGGCCACCAGAAACTGCCACAGCTGCAACGCGCCCCGGCGCTGGTAGGGCGGCCCCTCTCTGAAGGCTCCCGCCCCTTCCTGCTTGATGTCTCCTGGGGAACACAGGAAACAGGCGGTGGAGGGCTTGTGCCCTCTGGTCCCCCAAGCAACCCGGTCCCCTCTCCCCAGGGGTCTCTCCAGGCCCTTTCTCATGAAATGTGATGTGATTCCTGGGGGACACAGAGGGCATGAAAGGTCACTTCTCTGACCTTCAAATTTCTCAGGGACGACGCAGACATCATCTGGGAATGGTCGCAGAGGTTTCTCATAGCCATAGCCTTGAGGAGGAAGTTGCAGGGATCACTCAGATCTGGGGGTTCACTGATACGAGACCCCAGAGAGTCCAGAGGGACTCCTGGCCAGGAGCCCCTCCCCCAAGGCACGACTCCCTCCTCCAAACTTGGAGGGCTTGGCAGGGGAGGTAGGAGGCTGCCTTACCCATGGTCCCGTCACCTGGAGAGGGCCCGGAGAAACCCTCTGCGTGAAGGTACATTGAAGCATACCCAGGGACGTCTGGCGGGGGGGAAGAAAGAAAAAAGGGCGATGTTATAGGTAGCTGGGGTAGGGGCGGCAGTCCTGCACACATTCAAGAACTTCTTCTGCCAGCCTGCCTTCCGGTTCTTTTCCAAGAGGCCTGCCTACCACCAAATCCTAGGGGAAGTTCCCCCCAGAGGGAGTGAGAAGCCGGAAGCCCTCAACTTGAGGGCGGGGCCAGAGGGCCTGGATGGCAGCAGCTGGGGCTGGGCAAAGCTGCTCCACAAGGCCCAGGATTCCAGGGAGCAGCTGTTTCCTGTGAGTTTATGGGGAGGAGGAGGGTAGAGATGAACCTCCGGGGAAAGGGTTCAATGTCCCAGCCTAAGATTCCCTTGGAATGGGCTGACGTCCGGTCAGCAGGGCAGGTTCCAGCCCAGTGCGGGTGTGAGGGAGGGAGGGAGAGAGGGAGGAAAGGAGTGGGGGTGGGGCGGGGGGAGAGAGAGAACACGCATGCATCTATTTGTGGAAGAGGCAGTGGGCACACGGGGCTGTGTGTTTTCAGGTCTGACAGCAGACAGTCCACTCTATTTCATTCCATTCCACGGAACTGACACCTCCCCACCCCACCTGGAGGCGGCCCCGGTGCAAAGCCAGCCCTTCAAGTGCCAGCCCCTTCCCGCCCTACCCCCACCACTCCCACCTATGAATGAGATGGTGAAACCCGACACCTCCGGGAGGAGGCGGGAGGGTGGGCTCATTCATGCCTCCATTTTGTGAATGGAATTCCTGACTCCATTCAGAGAAAGCTGAAGGGGGAGGGGCAGGAGTTCAAGGGCATGTAACACGATCTCCTCCGGTCTACATCCTTTGAAGGTCGGCGGCAAGAGCGTCTCCCTCCTCCTTCCTCCATCTCACTGCCGGGCACGGCTCAGGCTTAGGGCCCGGGCTTGAGGAGAGGTGGGTGCACCTTTCTGGTTCTTGCTGGGGCAGCCTGGAGGATTTGGGGCTCACCCCCCTGTCCCGAAAAGACTGGGCACCAGGAATAGAGAAATTCAAAAGCTCTGGCCAGCTCTGAGCCTACCCTAATCTCTGAATTTATTTTTTCTAATGCAAGTTTGCAGATAAACTCAAATTTGGAGCTGGTAGCAATGTTAACAGGAGACAAGGTTTTCTGGGCCTTTCCTGGGCGCATGGGGTTTTGAGCTGTAGCTGTTTTTGAACACTGCAGCTGAGTGCATCTCACTCCTGTCAACAGCCAGGTGGAACTAGAATTTAAAGCAGTCCCTACTTCCGGTCTGGCCAGGATGGCGGGTCCTTCCAACCTGGAGGCTCGGAACAGGATGTGAAAACCACATGTGAACCCCGCCTTCCAACTGGGAACTGTGAACCTGGCTAGTTTCAAGTTCATGTTTCTCCTCATTAAAATCCCTTTGTATTTTTAAGCTTCTGTGGGGACAGGGACCAATGACACGTCCTATTCATCTTTGTGTCCTCCAACTGCACACACATGCTCCTGGCACAGTACTTAAATCTCAGTAGGTAATTAAACCCCCAAGCACCTGCTAAATAGAAATAGGAAGAAATGCCTTAACTTTCCTATCAAGTCACAAGCTACCTGAGGGCAAGGACTTGCACCTGTCACTTATCTCTTATCTGAATATAAGTTTGCTGATTGAAAAGTGACAGTTCTTTTGAATCTATGAAAAGAAGTGGTAGGTGGGTGGGTTGAATGTATGAACTGGTAAATGGATGGGAAGGTAAAAAAACTTGTGGGGAGACATTCTAGGTTTAATGGAACTGATCACATGCCACCCCACCCAGCAATCCCACCAAAACCCCTCCATCTCCTTCCCGGGAGCATCTCTTACCTGAGTCGTAGGAGAAGTCCATCTGCTCCTGTTTGATCACTACCCCCGCCCCTGGGTACCTGTGCCCATTGATTCCACCCTGGCCCACTGCCGGCTGGCCGGGCTGGCCGGCCTGTTCATACAGGGGGTCAAGGTATTCCCGCTTGAAGCTCTGCTGGGGGTAGGGTGGGCAGGGCTCCGACAGCTGGTGTTGGTAGGGGGCTGGGAGAGGTTCCCGGCCCCCTCCCTGAGAGGGTGTGAAGGAGTGGCAGATATCCAGGGGCTGCTGGAAGACAGAGCTGGATGTGGTTGGATGGAGAAGGAAGAAAAGAGAATATTAAACGAAGCCCTCCTTGTGCCTGCTGCTCCCAGAGCTCACAGAGTGGGCTCCGGCGGGGGGGGACGGGGGGGGATGTCAATATCCCTTCCTCCCTACCTCCCCCCATGCCAGGTTTCTTAAGGGCAGCGAAGAACACTCAGGGATTGAGAAAAAACTGGTGAGACCTGGTTCTCCTTGTCACCTTACCTATGCTCCCCGAGGTACCCATGGCCAGGGTGGGGCTGGGAGGTGCCAGAAGATCTCAGGAAACTCCGTTGTTCTGCCCGGGGAAAGGGTTGCAGGGGCGACTGTCCGGGGGCACCAGGGGCGGGGGACTTGATGACGATTTGTCTAGGGGGGTCATAGGCACTGGAGGTGAGGGGGAGACAGGGGTGAGGGGGCAGAGAAGCTGGGCGAGCATCTCTGAACGCTTCACTCCCTGGGAAGTCAGGTCACAGGGATTATGGGAGAAGAGTAGAGGGTGCCGGGAAAGGAACAGCATGAGCCAGACTCAGCCCCAAATGAACTTTTTCTTCTCCTTTCTTAATCCTGAAGCTGGGTGTAATCTTTAGAACACCTCTCCCCAGCCCAGAGCAGCTGGGCTGGGTCAGACAGCAGCTTCTCCAGTGGAAACACCCTGCCTGGGTCTTAACACACATCCCTTGAACCCGCTGCTGCATTTTTCATCCTAACTACTCAGGAAATCCTGAGTTACATTACTGCATTACAGGAGCTCGGAAATCCTTTCCGTGTCTAACCTGCATCTCAACCGCTGCCATTGCTCACAGGTGCCCACCCCCACCCTCCATCCAACCCTTCCCCAGGGCGGGGCTGGGGCTCACCTGGAATAAAGGCACTGCTCGCCATGATGGTAGGAGAGGGGCGGCTTCCTGCTGCAGGGCAGGGCCCGCTCTGTGCGGGGACTCTGGGGTTCCTTCTTGATCCTGGTCGTGGGGCTGTGGAAAGCTACTGTGGGGGTCGGGAGAGGCAGAGCAAGGCCAGAGAGTGTCACAGGAGAGGCAGGAAGAGCTTCGGACACCTTCTGCTCTTTAAGGACCAGCTGGGTGCCAGTACAGCCTCATCCCCCTTCTCTGGATCTCCGTTGTCAGACACTTCTAAGAACAGTTGGCTATTTACATTATGTGTAGCTTTATACCTCAGGCTAATGTCCCATAGGAACCAAAGAAACTGTCTGAAGTTCAACATTTAATGCAATCCCCCCACCCCCCAAACACCTTTCTAGGGGTGAGCACCTCCAACGAAAGGCTCTGGTTTTCCTGACTGCCCTGTAAAATTCCAAGGGAGAAAAATGTTTTCTTCTTTGGGGCTATGAAGAATCTTTCTTTTTCTGGTTAAGGTTGGATATTAGCCCACTTGCCTGTCAGCTGACTAGCATCATACACATGCTCCTAATTATCTGGGAAGAACATTGGCCTTTCCTGTGGCCCCTGCTGGGTTCGCCAACTCCAGCCACCAGGCTGAGCAGCAGAGTTGGTTCCGAGGCAGTGAATGTGAGAGAGTCAAAACCTGCAATCGACGGTTCTGTTGTCGATCATTTGTGCCCTGTTTTCATGTCATTGAAGATAGTTGAGAGCAAAGTATCCGACATTAAAGCAGGGTTTCTCAACAGTAGCACTAGTGACATTTGGGCCAGATAATTCCTTGTCATGGGGGCTATCCTGAGCATTGTAGGATGTTAGCGGCATCCCTGGCCTCTACCCACTAGATGCCAATAGCACCCCACCCTCAGTTGTGACAACCCCAAATGTCAACTAACATTGCCCCATGTCTCCTGGGGGGCAAAATCGCCCCCAGTTGCATGAAAGTAACTTAGAATGGTAGAACTGGACCCTGCTGCACGGGTCCAAGCCCCTCGTTTCAGAAATAAGGAAATGGAGGATCACAGAGATGAAATGTCTGCTCCAAGGTCACACAGCTAGGATGGACAAGCCCCGATTTGAAGCAAGGTCTTCATCTCCCAGTTATTGCTTGGTCTTTGGGTCCAAACCCAAGAATGGGGAGCCCTGCCCTTCACCCTCTTCTAGAGGACAGAACAAGTTGATCTTTTGGGATTCTCTATCCCTATGACTCATTTCCTGCCCTCCCCTACTCTCCATTGCCTCTACCCAGGCCCTCTACTCACAGTTTTCTGAATGGAAATCAGGAACAAACTGCTCATCACTGTCCGGTACCTGAGCTGCAGAGAGAGGCCAGAGGTGAGTCTGGGGTGGGGGCCCCGGATGGCAGCCCCTGGCAGACACCATTATTGCAGCCCTGCAGATTAGCACCAGCCCGAAGCAGGGAAACAGCTTTCCTAGGACTGAAGGCAACTCCACCCCAGGTCCTAGCGACCTCCATCTCTGGGTTCCATTAACACCCTGGAGGGAAGGCTGCAAGTTCTCAGAACCCGTCTGAGCAGATTCCAGAGTTTTGTCCTAGACGCTTGTCTTTTTTTCCCTCCACTTTTATGAGTGAAGACAGCCCTGCGCCTCAGTTTACAAAGCTCCCTCAGAGCTCCCAGCAGAGCCACATCTGGGGCGCGCAGGTACTGTAAGGAGTGAGATTCTGTGGGCTTAGAATCACATGGGAAGATTCTGAATCTGGGCTGGACCCAGGAATCTGCCTTTTATAGAACCTCCCGGGTGAAAGGTAGAAATCTAGAGCCTGGTAAAGGAGATGGAAGGGAAGAAGGAGAATGGTTCAAGAGAGGTGATAAGAGGATGACAATGGGAGAGGAGGCTGGGGACACTGGCAGGTCAGGTGCCTTATCGCTCTGATGGGCAACTAGGAGAGAGAGAAGGGTTCCCAAGCTTGGAGCTCTGAGGAGCACCCCCAGGGTGCCAGCGTGGGTAGAGTTGAGTTTGGGGATTAGGCAGGAAAACTAAAATAGAACAACAGCTCATCCATGGCCTCCAGACTGGATATCCGGGCTTTGATTTCTAGTTCTTATCCTGGGCTCACTAACTCCTTCAGGTGGGTTACAGCTCAGCACCTCTCCTGACCCCAGAGTCTTTGCCCACTTTTTGCCCCTCTCTCAGGAATAAACAGATCACAGCAGGAAGGGGAAGGGTAGACACCGAGAGGGACTTCCTATCAATCTGGGAAGAGACTGGCTTGAAGATGAAGCAATGGAACCCATGGAGAGGGGTCTTTTGTTCCCTGGAGATTGCTCTCAGATTGGACAATAGGAAAACTCATGGATAAAATGACCGGAGAGTGGAGAATGGCTGGTAAGGGTGTGGGATACGAGAAGATGGCTGGAGATCACGGCCACTCGTCCTAGTCTATACAGGACACACCCCAGTCTCTATGGCTTCCCTCCTGGGCCAAGGCTCCATCATTTCTTCCTTGGATTTCAGCCACGCCATGTTATCAGAACTCCCAACATCTACTCTCCCCAAAACTGTCAGAGGGATCTTTTTACAACAGAAATCCGATCACTTCTCTCCCTTGCTTAAAGCATGAACCCCAAGCTCTTGCCCTTGGCCTCTGTGGCGCCCAAGTTTCTGGCTCTTGCTTACCTCTCTCACCTGCCCCTCCTTGCCTGTTACTCTCCAGAGCTCTGGTCTCCTTTTGGGTCCTCAAACTTGACCAGCTTGAACCCTCTTCCCCACATCTTTGCCTGTTTTTTTCTGGCCTTTGAAGTGTTAGCTCACCTTGCTATCTCAGAGGCTTTCTCTGACCACCCAAACCAAAGTGGTCCCTCCTGGCTCTCGATCGCATCCCTGTTTTATTTTTTCCCTAGCACATATGACTACCTGAACTTATTAATTTACGCACATGTAACTTATGTGTAATTTATTGTCCATCTCCTCTACCAGAAAGTTAACCTTGCTGAGGGCAGGGGCTTTGTCTGTCTTATTTGTCTGACTCCCCAGCACCCCTCAAACAAGGTCTCGTTCAGAAGAGACACTCAATGCATTATTTGTCAACTATATGAATAAACTACAATGACGCCTTGTCCTCAGGCCGGTGAGAGCCAGCAACATGGGCCTGGGAGCAAGAACTGAAGAGATCCTAACCAATCAGCCCTTCCCTCCCCTTTAGGGCTCCCCCTCTCCACCACCAGGTAACATTAGAGGCAGGTCCCCTGAAAAGCACATCTCACAAGGGATGCTTTAGGCTGTGATCAATTGCTTGGCAAGTGGATTCTTCACCAACTTACTTTAAATATCAGAGGTGTCAAGTGCTTTAAAATACACATTTATGTGGGGTGGGGGGGAGGGATAAGTTGAGAGCATGGGATTAACAGACGTACACTACCGTATATAAAATAAACAAGGATTTACGGTATAGCACAGGGAACTATATTCAATATCTTGTAATAAACTATAATGGAAAGGAATAAAAAAAGAATATAGGTATACACATACATACATGTATAACCAAATCACTTTGCTGCACACCTGAAACTAACACAATATTGTACATCAATGATACTTCAATAAAAAAATAAATAAAATAAAATAAAATATACGTTTGTAGGTAGGTGACTTCCTGACAGAGGGAACCCAATGGCTGAGGGGTTTAAGAATCAGGAACCACTAGCAGCTAAAGAATTTATGAAAGAAAAGTAAGCATAGAACCATCCTAAAGTGATCAGATAGATCACCAGGGCATGAAATCCCGTGGCAAAAACAAATCAACCAAAAAACCACACAGCACATCTTTTCAGGAGCGCGACTAGGGCACAAAGGCAACCATTCCCAAACTGGGCCCAGTCAAGAATCCTGGGGCATTGTTAACAACGGATTCCCAGTCCCCTCCTCTGGAGAGTCTCATTCCACAGGCCCGGGGTGGGGGCCAGGCATCTGTATTTTAACGCATGCCCCTGGTAGCTCTTAAGAAGAGGCAGGTTTGGAAAACTGGATAAAGGGAAGGGTGCAAAACCTGCTCAGCTGCCCAGGGGTGCAAGGCCCAAGCCCATCCCTGCTGTGCCCTCTGGCCCACCCACAGACAAGACCCCCAGAGTGGCAGGAGGGGGGTGATAAGAGCAAGATGGACAATATTTCCCTCCCTGCCCATCCCTGCTGTGCCCTCTGGCCCACCCACAGACAAGACCCCCAGAGTGGCAGGAGGGGGGTGATAAGAGCAAGATGGACAATATTTCCCTCCCTGCCCATCCCTGCTGTGCCCTCTGGCCCGCCCACAGACAAGACCCCCAGAGTGGCAGGAGGGGGGTGATAAGAGCAAGATGGACAATATTTCCCTCCCTGCCCATGCCTGCTGTGCCCTCTGGCCCACCCACAGACAAGACCCCCAGAGTGGCAGGAGGGGGGTGATAAGAGCAAGATGGACAATATTTCCCTCCCTGCCACCTGGGCAAGGAGGGTTCCAAGGGTGGAGGAGGTGCAGAACACGGGGGAGGCTGACGCACATAGGTCTGCTTCTGGGGCTACGTTAACTGCCGGTTTCCACGGAGGTAACGGGCTGGGGGCATCTCCTGCTGGCGTCACAGACCAGGTCACGTGACGCTAGAGAGCCCTGGGGTCATCTTGTCCTTCCTCTTGCCTCAGGCCTGAAGGTTGGACCAGAACCCCCAGTCCCCCCAGCAGTCCCAGAGGAGCCCCCCCCGCCCCAGCACACTGACCACACCTCAAAAGAGGTGGCACTATCTTCATCCCAGGGCCATGAGAAAGCAGCCCAGGCAAGAAGGGGCTGTGGTGGGAACCCCAGTCCCTGCCTGGCCCCTCTCCGGAACACCGGCTTCTCCCAAAGGGGCAGGACAGGGCTTCAGTCGCACAGAGACTGTCAAGGATGGGAATAGGAACAGTAACGTGGAGCCTCTCATTCCTGGACAGCAGGAGAATTTCTAATACCGTGTTTGGTCTTGAGTGTCAGCCGCTCTGTATTTGTTGAGCTGGCTGAGCTCTGGCTGCCAAGCCAGTGTGCCAGGGTCTGCCCTCAACTCCATCCTGGCACTAAGGTGGAGTTCACCTGCCTGGGGACATGGCAGATAATTAAGGAGGGGACGGGAAATGTGCCAAGCCAGCACGATACCCAGAAAGAGAGAATTTTAGGGAACATCCCTCCAGTGGGGGGCGGGAGTCAGTAGAAGAGAAGGGGCTTAGGGGCCTCCCAAGCTGGGCTCCAGGAGAGCTGGGAGGTGAAAACCACCAAGTAGCTAAGCCCACCCCAGGCAAACCACCCACCTATATGATACATGCCCCATCACCTTCTCCCCCTCCTAGGGTACAATTACAGGGTGAAGGGGTCCTTAAGGAGCCCCAGGGGGAAGGGGGGCCATTCCCCGGAGCTTCTGCTCCATTGTATCACCACTGGCCTCATCTCTCACCCTTCCCCCGCCCCCACCCTGGCAGTGTGCTGGAAGGAACCAGTTCTCTATCTATGGAGGGGACATTTGTCCCCAAGAGCCTTCTGGAAGGGGAGGAGACAGAAAGATGTAGAAGGAGGCATTGTAGCTAGGAAAGACTGGGAGAGGGGATTAACCCCATATCGCCCCACAGACAGACTGCAGCACCAGCGTGCACACACGCAGGTTCACACACCCTGATGCCTCTTACTTCACGCCAGCACACGGATGAAACACATCCTCTCTGCATACCCTTCCCACACAGGTTCTCTTTTTGGACTTAAAAATACGATGAGGGAAAACCAAGGGGCAAGGGAGCTGAAGACCTTGGAGGAAGATTTGGGAGCAATGATTCTTATGGCAAGGGGAGCACAGACCCACCCCTTTGAGAATCTCGTAAAAGCTACGGATCATTCTCTTCCTAGAAAAATTCACATTCCTTTGTGTAGGGTGTACCCCCAACAATTTTATACACATATCAGAGGGCGCAAGGACCCCTGCCACCTATCCACAGAGCTTTTGGGAATCCACGGACTCATACAAAGGACATACATGACCCAGAGTCAATGTTCCTTACCGCCAAAGAGACCAACATCATTGTCTCTGGGGGTTCCTGTGGGCTCCCAACAAGCCCGGAAAGGAACCCTCGTCCAGAAGCGGCACATCTTTAACCATAGCCAGACACAGCCTGGGCTCAGCCTGTCTGAGCCTGAGTTTCCCTGTAGTAGCCTGATTATTTCTCCAGCAACTGAGCAGATCCCAGGCACCCCGAAAACAGACACACCTTCTTAGTCTCACTTCACCCCCACCCTCTCCATCTAGAAAACCTCCAACCCAAAGATGTCTGAGCTGCCTCGACAGAGCCCCCCTCCCCCTCCCCCTCAATGTTGCACGGACACCAGACGCCGCACCCAGAACGCCTCCGCCAGCATCCAGCCGGGTGTCCCCCGAAATCTTCACAGCCTCACCCACACTTCAAGGACCCACTGCGTCTCTCCACATTGGGGCTTTAGGGGGAAATCAAGCTGAGGGAGGATGGGCTCTGGCCTCCAGTCCCACGCGCCCCACCACTGGCAAGTTTCCAAAGGAGCTAGTCCCTCCCTGCCACCCCAAAACTCCCTCTGGGCTGCAGGGTCACTGACCTGGTGGGAAGAGGCAGGAGAGGAGGCTGGGGCGCTGCTGGGATGGTGCAGGGGGACAGGGCCCCGGCAGCTGCATCTGTCTCCGCAGAGAGAGCGAGAAGGAGCGATCGGCCTCAGCATCCCCCCCTCACGCCTGGCCATCCATCGCCAGCTGGGAACCTGAGCTGCTCCCTCAGAAGGAAGGACAGGGAACCAAGGAGACCCCAGCGGCCCCCCCCACCTCCGTCTTGCGATCCCCACCCCCACCTCCCCACCCACTGGATTTAAATGTACAGGGACTTCCAGGGCAGCAGCAGGAAGCACACACACTGGCTGTCACACTGACACATGCAGATAGACACAAGTACAATTTCTAGACCCCCACCGCCAAGGGGTGGGGCTTCCAAGGTTGAGAGCAGATGAGAACGTTTTCCTCCCCTTCCCATTCCAAACCCAGCTGCTTCCAAAATGCCACCCTCTGAGCCTACCCCTAGATCACAGCCCCGGGAGCTGCCCACCTGGGGAGCCTAGGGACCCTCAGCTGACAGACGAGGAGCCTGGCAAGCCAGACAGAAATCGGGCTTTGGGAAAGGAAGTCTTTGAGAGACGGTGGAAACCGACACCGCTGCGTCCTTCAGCTCCAGCCTAGCTCCGAAACCTCGAGCGGAAGATGGGAGGACTGGGCATAGCTCTGCATGTAACTCGCAGCTGGGCACACAGGGCTTGCAGAATCGGGGAAGACAAGACGTGCACAATCTCCCCCAGAACCCCCAGATCCCTCCAGCACCCACGAGGCCGTTCAGCCTCGAATTCCACAAAATGTCTTGAGCGCTTGCTCTATGCTAAACAGTCAGTCTGTTAGCGTACATATTTTGGGGACACCACAGTCGTCAAGACAGATCTAGTCTCACCTAGTCAGGGGTCTTTCTCTTCTACCCCAAGGTTTTAAAGATGGCTCTAGAGGAGCTGGGTTTGAGTTTAGAAAAATCGTCAAAGGTGGAGGGAAGGGGAGATCCCAAAGAAGAGAAAAGCCCTCAAGAAGGGGTTCCTAGTGCTGTAGTTTCTTGGTTTTCAGTGTTACACTGAAGGGACCCTCAGATGGGGGTGTTAACCCTTCCCTCTCAGAGACTGCCTAAACACCATAAGCCTCCTACCTGCAGCCCCACCGGCAACACCCTCAGGCCCCACCCAAACACACCAAGGAATCCAACCAGGAGACCCCCCCCCATCCCGGAACACACCTCGCTACCCAGAGGAGGTCTCGCTATTGACCCCACCCCTCCAGCTCAGAGCGCACCCCACCCCCGCCCCCAGCAAACTGGAGGGGCAATTTGCCTGGGGAGGGAGGTAGTCAAGAGGGAAGGAGGCGGGAGGATCAGTTGCCATTAGAATTACAATCAAGGCTGTTTGAGGAAGAAGCCCTGGGCTGCTTTGCCAAAGTGAGGCAAAAAAGAATTATTTAAACTTTTGCAGTTCTTTTGGCTCAAACAGTAAATTGTTTGGCGCTGCGGGCTGGGAAGAAGAGAAACCAAGGGTGTAACAATGAATGTTTTGGCAATTCCAGAAAGGAAGTAACAAATGAATCTCTACTACTCCTCCTCCAGTTTCTTAAACTCCCGACTCCCGCAACACCCCAACCTACACCTCGGCCTGGCGGCTGGTGCCAAACAAACTTTGCAAATGAAAATTTCAACCAGGAAAACGGGCCTGGGGCCAAGTTCCATTCAAATAGGCAAATACCCCACACAATGGTCTGATTCATCCGCAGGCCTAGTTACACAAGCCTGGCTCAGGGCAGAGAAAATAAATATCAATATAAGTAACCACGCTGGGAGCTGGAAAGAGTGGAGAGGCAGGGGACGTGGGGAAGGGGCCTTGCAGAGGCCCTTGAGGGTGAGGAGAGAGGAAGCGGGCTAGGCTGGAATAGTAGGGGTAGAGAGCATCCCCCACCCCAATAATAGTAAAGGTCACAAAACCACTCACCTTCAGCAAGCCACGTCTCCTGGAAGTGACTTAGATCCTGGAATAGATCTGAGGGGTGAATAATGGAATTGGAGAAGGTGAGCTGGAGGTGCTCGTGAGAGAGCGGGAGCCCTAGCGAGCCGGATGACCTCCCCCTTGGGGGTACTGGCGGATAATGACCAGAGTCCCTTGGAGGGCGAGTCCTTTTGGGAAAAGGGCGGGGGCTCCAGGGTCAGCCCTCGGGGTGTGTGAGGTGGGGAGGGTAGCGGTTTGTCGCTCTGTCTCTTTACCTTCGGAGTCGGGGGGCGGCAGGGAGCCCGGGTCCATGAGCTTCCCCTGCGGGACCATCAGCGCTTCGCGCAAGCTCCCATTTCCGGGAGATTTCTGCGGAGAAGGGGAAGAATGCCCCCGAGTCACCCTGAGGCCGCCTGGTCTGGGGGGCGGGGCTGGGGTCCCGGGGTGACTCCGGGGCGGGCAGCCCTGGACCCCGTTGGGGCCGCTGGGTGGGTAGGGGCGGGGTGCAGGGAGGGGGCGGGCGTGGAGGCCGGCGCGGCGCTCACGCTGCAGAAGGTGTAGGGCACTTGCTGGTCCAAGTATTCGCCTTTCATCCTCCGCTCCATCCGGCCGCTCCCTCCGGCCACACGGCCCGGGCCCCGCGCGGGGGCAGAGACCTGGGGGCGGGGGAGCTGCGTTTGCACACCGTCTGGGGGAAGGCAGCGAGGTGGGGGTGGGGAAGGGCGACCGGGAGGGGCAGTCGCGAGGCTCTGGGTCCGACGGCAAAACTTCTCCGACTCACTTAGGCGATGGGGAGGTTTCCGCCTGCCGAGCCTAGCGTCGCCACCACTCCCCTCCCGCCAAAGGAGGTCCCACCTGCTCCTGGGAGCCGGGCTCGCCGTTTCGGCTGCTTTCTGCAGCCCTGCTTTGCCCAGGCTCAGTTACATAAGACGTGTGTGTGTGTGTGTGTGTGTGTGTGTGTGTGTGTGTGTGTGTGTGTGTGTGTGTGTGTGTGTGTGTGTTCGCTCTCTCGCGCGTGTGCGCTGGCGCGCGGAGGAGCGCACCATTCGCACACCCACAACTCTGGCTCCCCCTCCAACCCTGAATCCCAGCGTCTCCCACCCCTTGCCCTGGAATCTGCGGAGGCGGCTGTGAGAGTGTGGTGCGTGTTGGAGGCGAGGCTGGGAATCGCAGACATTCTCCCTCCCTCTCCCTCCCGCAGCCTCACCTGAGGCCCGGGCGTCTGTGCTGGAGCAGCGGGGGGTCCCGAGCATACCCCGGGACCCCACTGAGGGCCGTGGGGCTAGGCCGGAGCGAGGCGGCCCCGGCCCCGGGTCCCCCGCGCACCGGCTTGTTTTCCGGGCGCCGCCGACAGTTGTGAGCCCGGGGGAGCCGCTGATTGGTGCATTTCCTTCGCCTCGGCCTCGGCTCTCTCTCCCCCCACCCCGTTCCCTTTGTTTCATTGACTTTTGTGAATGAAACCCCAGGGCCCGGCTCGCCCGCCAATCCCGAGACTCGCCCGGCCGAGCCGGAGGGGCGGAGTTTCCCAGCCGCGGGGGCCAATCAGAACGCAGGGGCTGGCTCCCGGCTTCATTCACCGCTTGGGCTCTCATTCATAAAAAAATAAACTCCTCGCGGCCGGAGTTCATTCATAAATAGCTGAGAGAAAACGGGGGCAGTCGAGGACCCTACGTCTCCTCTGCGGGACTCGTCTGTGGCCCTGAGGCTCGGCTAGCACCTCCGGCTGGCGTCTGCACACATCTCTGTGCATCTGCGTGTACGTGGGAGTGTGAATATATCTATGTGTGCGCCCTGGGGGGAAGCGAGCGGACTTCCATGCCCAGAGGAACAATAATAAAGAGCATTTATGAAGCGCTCTGCTTCCACGTGCTCATTTCACTCCCATAAGCTGGCGAAGGGGTTCTATTTTTTCCATTTTGCAGAGACTGAAAATGAAAACTCAGAGAGGGGCAGTGGCTTTGCGGAGGTCACTCCGTCAGCGCCGCTGGGGTTTGCAGCCCGCAATCCCCTATGTTCTCCTGTACAGTCCTTTGAGGCCACAATTAAATGAATTAAAGCTATGTGACAACAACTGATACACAGTAGGCCCTCAATAAATGTAAACTGGCACGGAATCCAGACTTTTTCTCAAGGGTCTGCTCTCTACAGAGCTGTTCTGTGACCCACTTTCTATTGATTGCAGCAGAAACTAGAGGCCCGGCATGGATCTCTGAAAATGCAGTTCTCTCTCCGCCATCTTTCTTCTTATCCTGAGAACAAACACAAGGTATGAGGGAGCAAAAGCCGCAAGGGATCTGATGATCTGGGGGCAGGACTGCTGTCAGTTCTAGCCAAAAGCTACTCATAGTCTGTCACCTCATTCATTTACCAATTCATTCAATAAATATTTATTGTGCCAGACACAGTGCTGGGTGCCAGGTAGGCAGCTGTGACCAAGATAGACACTTGGTGTGCTGTGCTGCTTAGGCTGGAGCCATGGAGGCACACAGGACATGACATCCCCCAGGTCTTTTTTTTTTTTTCCTGAGATAATCTGGGTCTACAGTCTATGCCCTCCTTTGAGGAGAGCCTGATTTGTTTCCTGCCTGTTTGTGATAAACACAAGAGAGTGACCAAACCTCAGGCCTGTTTTCAAAATTCATCTAATCTAACACCCCCACTTTACAGATGAGGCTGTCGAGCTTCAGAGAAGGAAATGATACATGCAAGCTCTTTCAGTTGTCAGGATCAGAGCTAGAACACCAAACCTCTAGCACCTGTTTAGGGCTCCTTTCAGGAGATCATCCTGGACAAATGAAAATAAACTTCCCTCTCTTCTCTGCCGAAATATTTAAGACTCATGCTTATTGCCTCTCTTCTCCAGGAAGCCTTCCAGAGATCCTGAATCGGTTCCGTAAAGACCCTACAACATTCTTGCCTGTATCTCTGTTGTCAAGTCTTTTTCTGCCTCGTGGTCATCCGATTGTATGGAGAGCTTTCCAGGACCTGGAAAAGATCTCATTTGCCTCTTTAAGTCTTCCCCAGCTTACTTCAAGCTTATGAGGGTCCCAGGAAATAGTTGTTTAGTGAGTACGTACAATAAAGACCAAACTAATCGAGCTTAGCAAGGAACCCTCCCCAAGCAAGGAGAGCCAAGCCCAAGCAAATCTCAGCTTTAAGCTGGATGGGACCAGTTTAGGGAGGAGCTTGTGTCTCTGAGCCAAGAGAAGTGGGGGAGGAGGAAAGGCAGCTTCCAGGAAGGCAGCTCTGATGTAGTTTCCATGACAATGAAGAAGATTCTGGTGGGTCCTGGAGAGGGCACTCCAGTCTGGGGCTCTCTTTGGGGTGCCCCTCTGGTTCTGAGTTCTTCCATTTTTCTGGAGGCCCCCTGGCTCCCTGGAGAGTAAGTGCTTCCTTTTCATTCCTCATCCAGGGTCGTGGCTGAGGGGCCCTCCTCCTCCGGCTGTGGCTCAGCAGGCTGGCTGAGTCGCCACTGCTGTCACCTGGCCTCTGATTCAACATCCAGGCTCAGAGTGAAACAGGAGGGGAGGGGGCAGGGCACAGCCTTTAAAAAAACAACATAGCCATAGGCTATGATGAAAGCTGGTTAGAACCAACTAGGTCCAAGATGGCAGAATATTTGACTTCCAGTGGACCTCGAGCCTCAGTATATGCTCATTGTAACACATCAGCGAGCTAAATGACACACCCACAGGCGCCATGACAGTTCCAAGGCTGACCATAAAGACCAAAAAGTGGGTGGTGGCCCAATTCCTGGAAATCTCCACCCCTTCCCCAAAATAGTTGGAATAATCCTCCCACTCATTAGCCTATGAAATTACTCAGCCCATGAAAACTAACCACGCCATATTTCGAGGCTACTCTTGCCTTCTGAGATGGCCCACACTCTGTCTGTGGAGTGCATTTCTCTCTAAATAAATCCACTTCTTACCTATCACTTTGTCTCTCACTGAATTCTTTCTGTGATGAGACATCAAGAACCTGAGCTTCATTAAGTCCTGAGACCAGGTGTGTGATCTCAATTAAAATACTATGGGTTCATAATTCAAAAAGAGTCATGTACCACAATGTTCATTGCAGCACTACTTACAATAGCCAGGACATGGAAGCAACCTAAGTGTCCATCGACAGATGAATGGATAAAGAAGATGTGGCACATATACACAATGGAATATTACTCAGCCATGAAAAGAAACGAAATTGAGATATTTGTAGTGAGGTGGATGGACCTAGAGTCTGTCATACAGAGTGAAGTAAGTCAGAAAGAGAAAAACAAATACCATATGCTAACACATATATATGGAATCTAAAAAAAAAAAAAAAGGTTCTGATGAACCTAGGGGCAGGGACGCAGAGGCAGAGAATAGACTTGAGGACACAGAGTGGGTAAGGGTAAGCTGGGGCGAAGTGAGAGAGTAGCACTGACATATATACACTACCAGATGTAAAATACATAGCTAGTGGGAAGCAGCTGCATCACACAGGGAAATCAGCTGGGTGCTTTGTGACCACCTAGAGGGGTGGGACAGGGAGGGTGGGAGGGAGACGTGAGAGGGAGGGGATATGGGGATATAGGTATACATATAGTTGATTCACTTGGTTATACAGCAGAAACTAACACACCATTGTAAAGCAATTAGACACCAATAAAGATGTTAAAAAAAAAAAAAGACCGTGGGTTCGGGACTTCGCTGGTGGCGCAGTGGTTAAGAATCCGCCTGCTAATATAGGGGACACGGGTTCGAGCCCTGGTCCGGGAAGATCCCACATGCCGTGGAGCAATGAAACCCATGCGCCACAACTACTGAGCCTGCGCTCTAGAGCCCATGAGCCACAAATACTGAGCCTGTGTGCCACAACTACTGAAGCCCGCGCGCCTAGAGCCTCCTGCAACAAGAGAAGCCCCCGCTCGCCGCAACTAGAGAAAGCCAGTGCAGCAGTGAAGACCCAATGCAGCCATAAATAAATGAATGAATGAAAGAATGAATGAAGAAATAAATTTATTAAAAGAAAAAAAAAAAGATCATGGGTTCAAGTCCCAATCTGGGTTTCACGGTTTTAAGAGCAGTGACATCTCCAGGGGGAACATTTGAGCTTCTTCGAGGTCTTGAGGTTGTTGGGGAGAGGAAGGAATAGAGGGGCTGGAAATCACGTTTTACTGAGGAGAGGGTCCAGAGCTTTTTTCTGTTGGCAATCACATCACAATAACCAATATTTACTGAGAACTTCCATGTGACATGCCCTGCTGCAAAGACTTGGCCTGTATTTACTCACGCAGCCTTCACAGCAGTCCTGTGGGGAGTCATCTTCATTTTACAGACGAGGAAACTGAGGCCTTGGAAACACACATCTACCCCAAGGATCTGCTCCACAGACTGAGGACTCCCCAGACCTACTCATGGGCCCAAAGACTACATTTGAGTGAATACACAGCAGGAGGGATGGAGAACACGCTTGAGCCAGAGAGTATACATGGACACATCCAGATTAAGGAAGCTCACAGTCCCCTCCTGGACACACAGCTTCACGGAGGACACATACAACATACTCCCTGACACCCTCCAACACACCTCTGGTTGGGGGCTGTGCAGGTTAATGCTTCCTTCTCTCTGGAATATTGGGGCTGGACTCTGACTTTGTTTCCTAGGAGTCTAAGTTATAAAATGAAAATGTGGATTTTAGATATGCAAATGTCCAACAAAGGCAGCTTGGGACTTGTCTGAGAGCTGGAAGTTCCAAGCACTGGGATGAGGAGGGAGATGACTGGATTAGACCTGAAGGGCCCAGGAGCCATCAGAGAAGCAGGCTCTCCTAGGCGGCCTTTCAGAATGTAGCGGTGGATGCTGGGTGACCTGCCCAGCGCGACTATGCGGGGAAGACAGAAATGCCTTCAGACGCTTGGCTTCCTCAGTGTCTGGAAGAGCTGAGTCTCACAGGCTTAAAGGGCAGTATTTAGAAGGTAACCCAGCTTAATAGTAAGGCCAGATGGATGGATAAACAGGGTCAGGAGGTAACCTGTGACGCTTTAGTGTCTCCCAAACTGGAGCTGTCACCAGGGGGGAATGAACCAGAGAATATAGGGTCAGGGCCTATTTTCTGGTGGGGGTGGGAGAACATGGGGTCTTCGCCATGGGCCGGTGGGTCACCAAGAAAAGAGTGCCACTCTTGGATTGCGTTTCGTCCTTGTCTCACAGTCCCACTCTTTCACACTGCTTCCTCTAAACGGCAGGGCTTCTCAGCCCAGGGTCCATGGGTAACGCTGCCTCTCACTGCTGTGGCCTCTCCCGTTGTGGAGCACAGGCTCCGGACGCGCAGGCTCAGTGGCCATGGCTCACGGGCCCAGCCGCTCCACGGCATGTGGGATCTTCCCGGACCGGGGCACGAACCCATGTCCCCTGCATCGGCAGGCGGACTCTCAACCACTGTGCCACCAGGGAAGCCCAGATAAGGCTATATCTTGAAACCAACTGTCTGCGTCGGTGTGTGCAGACGTGTATGCATTTAGCTGAGTCCAGAGCTTTTATCGGAACCATCACAGATGGGTCTATGATCCCCCATCTCCCCAGGTTAAGAACCACCGCCCTAATGTCTTTTATCCTAGATGTCTTTACAAACATCTTGTCAATATATATGATCTTAAAAGTGGTTGGAAAGAGCACTTTTGGAGACTCTGCTTGGGAGGGGGTGGAGCAATTGCTCCCCTTGTTCTCTCCACCTTCTACTTAGTGGGAGACCTCTTGAGAGCCCCACAGAAAAGGGGGCGGGCCCTCCCTCCAGCCATTTGGCTGGGAGCACGTCGTCCGGCTGGAGGAAATGTAGGGGTAAAGCAGATGTCTTGCGCAGCTCCGGAGGGCACCCTGGTAGAGGAGAGCTGTCTCAGGAGAAAAGGCCTAAAAATGAGGCCATGGGTGGAAACCGGGCCTCTCTTTCCCTTGGGTGTTGTAGGGGTGGGATGTACTCAGGAAACCTGGGAGAAACAAGAGGAGGTGATCACCACAGCCTGACTCTTGTGGGATCTCGTACAGCAGAGAGAGGCCACAGTCAGGAATCTGAGACGGGAGGTTCTGCTTTCCCCGAGAGACCCTCATCTGGGTGTGAGATTCTCAGGAGTAGAGGGACAGACACAGTGACCTCCTTGGGCCAGGCCAATCCCTGGGAGGGGCTGATTTTAGGACTCCTCCTTTGGGAATCACCTTTTGGGGAACCGTATAAGAACTGGTCAGACACCCACTGAGGAACATTTCAATATTTTTAAACGGGCTAAATAAATGTGTCCTCCTTTCATCTGGGATATTGTCATGGGAGGAAAGTTTGCGCCTAACGCTGGGAAGAGTCTGGGAGGTCAAAGCGTGCCCCTGAGGAAAGTCACTTTTATTTTTAGAAGGTGCTGGTGACTTCAGCTTTTCCTCTTTGCTGCTGGCAGCCGCTCAGGACTCTCCCAAATGCCAAGTCTTCCTTGTCTTGCTCTGTCTCTTCCCCTATTAGTTTAGATTTCAACCCTCGGCCTTTAGACGAAGCAGCCCAGCTCAAGAACAGGCCCTCCCTGAAAGCTGCAGGATGGAACAGGACCTTTTTTTCCCTTTCGAATTTTTTCCCTTTCTGTCAAAGAGAGACAAATGGACAAATGTCAGCAGCCTGAAGGATGAGAGTGGAATCGGTGCCAGTTGGGCAGAATCCAGGATGATCCCCTTTTTAATTAAGTGCGGATTTGAATTATGAGGGGCCGTAGCTCCTGATGGGCAGGGCACTGCCAAGGGGAGGCAATTTCTCTCCTTAAAGATTAAATGCCGTTCATTCCACTTAGTCTCTCCCCAGTTCTCTGAGAGCGTCTATATTTGCTCTTGTCATCACGAGGAACGCCCCAGCTGGCTAAGGCAGAGGCAGGGAACCCAGAGCTGGCAGAAGCCCGGGAGCTTGACTTCTCCTGGACTCTTTTTGGAGGAAATAGTGGTGGTGGGGGGGATTCCTGGTTTTATTTCTGAGTGGTTTTTTTTTTTTTTTTTTCAAATCAGAAACTCTTCTGACTCCCCCTGAGGCATCTTAAGGGCTTCCCTGCAACTGGGGAAGCGCTGTTGTAGATTTACTTCTCCTGTTGATTCCCAGCTATCCCTACTGGCGACCCCAGTCCAGATTTATCTGGTAATTTACAGCCACAGTTGTTAATTTACGATCTGGGGCCATGGAACCCAGAGCCCAGGAAACGATGCTCGCCCTGGGTGAAGGCGTTGCTTTCTTTTCACTCCGTGGGGACCAAGACCCTGGGTGGAGAGAGGATGGCAGAAAGGAAGGATGTTAGGGGGAGGCATGTGGAGAGGACACAGAACCTCACCAGATGGGGCCCAGACACTCTGGATCCCAATCTGAGTTTCCAAAATATGGTATTTTCACGTGTGCTTACGTGCTTTGCATTTTATTGTATTCCTAAGCCTTTTCAGATATGTTATCTAATTACCTTTTCCCAGCATTCTTCCAAGCAGGTATTTTTAGCTCCATTTTGTAGCTGAGTACTCTAAAGTTCAGAGAGCAACTGGCCTTCTGTCACCGAAGGGTGGGGAGTGGGGGGGGATGGGAGAGTGGACCAAACTCCCACCTCCTGATGCCCTCTTCAAGCTCCACCCAGCTCCAGGGGCAGCCGCTTCTGAGAGACCCGTAGAGACAAAAACATATTGTTCTTACCAGCCTGATCCCCAGTCCTCTGATATCCTGACCCACCTGACCCTTCCCTCCCTGACATTTCCTTTTCATGCTCTTTTTTTCCCCCTACAAGACCCACTTTCCTGTTAATACCTGTTAGGGTCTTGTTAATTGTGTATCTTCTTAGCGGGTAGTTCGGCATTTTCTTAAATTGCATATCAGACACGAAAGTCTCCCACAAAGAGAAAACTAATGCAGGGGGAAGCATTTTGCTCCCTAGAAATTGAGAATGTAAAGTATATTTAATTAAAATGATAAATCTGATTTTCAGTTTTGTTTTTACTACCGCTAAAACTAATCCACTTTATGAACGTTTGCAGGAGGCTGCAGGCCATCAAATCAGGGAATATTAGAGCTGCGAGGCACCTGGAGATCTTTCTGGGCCAAACCTTTCATTTTATAGACAAAGAGACTGAATCTTGATTGGGGAAGGGATCCCTGAAGTTCCAGTGATGTGTGAGGGGTTGGTTCTTCATGGCCCCACCTTCTTTCTTAATCTACTGGTGTATCTCAAGGGCAGGAATCTTCTGGCTGTGCTCCTCTCTCTTTAAATGTCTCCCCGCATCCACTGTGCAAACTCCTGCTGGGAGGGGCTTGGCCTCTGGAGCCCCTGCCCCCACCTCGCCAGTTGGTACCGACCACTTCTCTACCCAGTTCTGTCCCTCTGGCTTTCCTGGCTTCCCAGGCTGGATTCTTATTCTCAGGATCGTTTGGTGTGATTTTAAATTGTGTTTGATTCTCTGTAATATTCTCTCTGCCTCCTCAAGGTAGTAACCAGACCTTTGTTTTTCTTGTCCCGGTTGTGTCACAACCCCCAGGGTTGTGTCTGCAGAGCTGAAAACAGAAGCTGTTGAATTCACATTTTCTGTTGTTTTTGTTTAAAACAAGGTTGTAAATGTTGCAGACCATCATTTATTTGAATAGGTAAGACATGCATTTGGTACAAAATTCAAAAGTCGTATAATGCTCTCTGGTGAAATTTTACAGCCTTTCCCCTGGCAACCCATTTTACCTTACTAGAGGCAGCCGAGATGACATGTTCAATTTCTTGTGCCTTCTTGGTGAGACAAACAATACACATATACACAACAATGGCAGACCTCACACACATACCTGAATCTCCTCTCCTTTGTTTATACAAATGGCGTAGACTTGTGAACACGGGGGCATGAAAGTACCAAGAGTCAAAGAAACTTCATCCTGACACAGCCTGGCCCCACCAGAGAACAAAGAGTTCAATAAACTGAACTAGAACTTCTAGAGGTTGTTATATGTGCTGTTAAGATGGTTTTGCCCATCTCCGCCACCTCCCATACAATTAAAAACAACATAAACCATAGAATAAATTAGAGGAAATCCAGACAAGATTGGATTTTCGTCATGATTACCAATACCAAAGTATTGCAAAGGAAAAAAGAAAACATCGGTGCCTCTGTTTTGCCCTAAGCACAATCTGTGTCTGATTACTTGGCAAGGGTTTTGAGACAAATATCCTGGTTGTGCCTCTGACTGGCTCTGTGATCTGAGTGAGTCAATTAATCTCTCGGAGCCTCAGTTTCCTTATATGTACAATGGGGACAATAAGATCTACCTTGGCTCAGGTCTAGGGATAATGGGTAGAAAATGCCGAGTTAACAAGAACAAGCCCCTTTTCAATCTCTCTCTGTAAATGTTTGTGCAAGGTCTCTCTGGCTGCCCCCTTCCCCCGGTGCACCCTCACTTCATGGCCTGCTCCATTTAGGCCTCTCTAGCTCCCAGTGCATGGGCTGATGTTCCCCTATTTCCCCTCCATCTCCTCCACGCTGCTGTCCTGGGAAGCCTCCACAGCTGCTTGGCCGGGATCTGGGTGTGTCAGTTTACAGGCAGTGACCTTTCTCATCTACTGGTTATTGGTGACCAGTTTCATTTGGATTCTAGGGGAAGAGGCTTTGAGGTCCCCAGGGTCTAGTCTGCAGTGGCTGTTGGGATGCTATGCTTCCAGGGACAAGGGGTTCCGCCTCCTTTGGCAGAGAAATGGGGATCCAGTTAAGAGGCAGGAGATCAGAGGAAGGGGGATTGTGGGTCCTTGTGTGTGTGTGTGTGTGTGTGTGTGTGTGTACATACACAAGTTATAATAGTCACTGCTTCACTTCTTATTTCCAAGAAGCCAGAAGGCTGCAGTAATTTCTTCAGAACGAGTCCTCCCAACTCCACCCTGCCCTGTGACTGCCAATTGTCTGTAGGATGCAATCCCAGCTCCTAAACCTGGTCTCCACAATGTTCACACTCCCCAGTCCCACGCTTAATACCCAAGTTCATCAACCCGGGGACACATAGTGTCTTTTTTTTTTTTTGCGGTACGCGGGCCTCTCACCGCTGTGGCCTCTCCCATTGCAGAGCACAGGCTCCGGATGCGCAGGCTCAGCGGCCATGGCTCATGGGCCCAGCCGCTCCATGGCATGCGGGATCTTCCCGGACCGGGGCACGAACCCGCGTCCCCTGCATTGGCAGGCGGACTCTCAACCACTGCACCACCAGGGAAGCCCCTCTTTTTTTTTTAACAGGTTTTTTTTTTGAATTTTATTTTATTTATTTTTGTACACAGCAGGTTCTTATTAGTTATCCATTTTATACATATTAGTATATATATGTCAATCCCAATCTCCCAGTTCATCCCACCACCACCCCCGCTTTCCCCCCTTGGTGTCCATACCTTCGTGCTCTACATCTGTGTCTCTATTTCTGCCCTGCAAACCGGTTCATCTGTACCATTTTCTAGGTTCCACATATATGCGTTAACATAGGATGTCTGTTTTTCCCTTTCTGACTTACTTCACTCTGTATGACAGTCTCTAGATCCATCCTCGTCTCTGCGAATTGTGACACGTATTTTCCTTTGGGCTTCTGTGCCTTTGCAAATGCTACTTCTTCAACCTGAAACCCTTCTTTTCCTCCCCTACGGATGAAACCTCACAAGGCCCAGATGAAATGCTTCCTCTCCACTTTCCCAGGCAGAGGGCCCTCCGTCAAATCCTGCAGGACACTCAGAGCACACCTCTCTTGGAGGGAGACCTGGTCTCCTGCGTTGTTGGCATGAGCATACTCAGCTCTGTCCCCTTGTGGTAGAAGCGTGGAGTCCTAGCCACTGGACCACCAGGGAATTCTGCCCCCGTGCGCCCGCTCCCCCCGCCCTTGCTACTTTCTAGCTCTGTGACTTTGGAAAAGTTACTTAGCTTCTCTGAGCCCCACATGTGTGTGATATGGCATAAGTGAGTAACACATGTAAAACTGTTGGCTTGGCACATGGTGAGGGCTAAAAGAAAGATTTGCTGTTGCTTTTTGGCTATCACTTACTATGTATTCCCATCTCCCAGCACAGTGCCTGGCATGTAGCAGTTGCTCAATAAATGAATAAAATGGATTCATTAATTAATCAGTTACGTTCTCCTACCTCCCCCCACCTCAGCTCCAGAGATGCTGCTGTTCCTCCAAGTTTGGGACCCCAGATGTAGCATTAGTCTGGTGCTTCCTCTGGAAGGCAGGGCTCCCAGCATTCCACATAAACTGACACCTGTCCCCACCCCCACTCCACCCCAGAGAGCGGGCAGCAGAGGGCATCCTGAAGCAGCAGTCACCAAACGAAAGTGTGAACACTTGTCCAGGATGTCCTGCCTCCAGATGTGGAGAAATCGGAGCTTCGCCACCAGCATTCCTCACCTTTTCACTTTCCCTTCTTTGGCTCTAGCTACAATCTCTCTGGAACCAGGAATCCTCAATTGGGACTCTCTGCCTCCTTGCCCTGTTCCTCAGAATGGGGGTGTCTGGACTAAGCCTCGTATCTCCTTTTCTCAGTCTCTTGAGGTCACTGACACAATGAAGTAGCACTAGACAGAGAATGAGAGGGTTTCAACTGCCATTCCTGGCTGTGTGACCTTGGGCAAGTCACTTAACCTCTCTGAATCCCCGGGTTGTGGTATGAAAATGTAGAGATGGGTGAGACTCAGTCATGTAAAGCTGCACGGAGATTATTCTGGTGGTTCCCCTTCCCTGCCACGGCTGCCTGCCCTCGGAGACTGACAAGGCAGGGTCAGAGCCTAGGGTCTCTAGAGTTTGAGATCCTGAGGGGACCAGGGAAGAGGGGTGGACCAGAGCCACCACCATTACCCTTGCCATGGAAAAGTGGGTGACTTGGAGGGCATGGGCAGATACCCTCCTACCAGGGGGCCCCATGGGACAAGGCACCACGACTGTGGCTTGGGACTGCCATGTTTCTCCCTTCACATGCAGTTGCTGCAGTTGGGTTTGGGCAAAAAGCACACCGCCTCCGCCACTGTTTGAGCAGAGAAAGTAAGCTTCACAGCTCCTGGGGGGCGGGGTGCCAAGTCACCCAGGCCCCCTCCTTCTGCCCCAGGGAAGACACACTCATATCAGTGTGGTTCTGGAATCTCCATCCTCAGCAGAGAGCAACAGAGACCACATGAGGGCCTGACATGCCAAACTGGGTGAGAGGGGTCCGGCTCAGAAGGACCTCAAGGGAAAGCCACCGCTGAGCTGAGCGGGAGCTCAGAGCCTCTTCAGACCGTAACTGGGGTTGGGGAAGCCCCCCTCTGGGAAAGGCTTCCCCACCCTCGTGTTGACATATACCTCCCCCATATTGCCTCAAACTTGAGTTATGAAACATGTTCTCATTATAACATTTCACTGCCGCTCCCACCCACCTCCCTGACTAGATGGGAAGCTTCTGGAAGGTGGAGGCCTGTTCTACACCTCCCTGGACAAACCCCTTCCATCATTACCCACTTACCTTCTTCCTTCCTTCACAGATATTTATTGAGCACTGATGTAGGTGCCAGGGACACAGCTTGGATGCCTGAGGCTCATTCTTTTGGGGTGTCAGCTGCTAAATCTCCCAGTTGGGTCTCCCAGGCTCTCCAAGGTAAAATTTCCCCTACTCTATCCCAGAAGGGGACAGTGGGTCCAGCCTGGTAAGGAGGAGCCAGAAACTGCATGCTTGCAAAGGAAGCCAATTCCCTCTTTCTTCCTCCCCACAGTACCGGGGTGATGGTCCCACGGAAAATTCACAGGCAGGATCTGGAATCTCAGCGGGGGAGCAAGCCCAGGCTCCCTTCAGGGGAATCCCTGCCGGCCAGACCAAGCCTGAGCCCTGGGAAACAAGTTCAAGGCTACTGGTGTGTGCAGGCCTGGGCAAGGTCAGGGTCAAGTGGAGCCTCTCTTTCTCTCACACTGGCTTAGAATTTCTCACTCAGCTCTGTGGAGGGCCGGCTGTGGACATCAGGCCTGGGACCGCAGAGCCAAGATTCCAAAGAGAAAATTCTAAGGCAAATATCTCAGGAGTTTTTAGCTTTCCCACTTGCCACAATCCCTTTCACCACCACCCCTAGAATCTTCTAATTTAGCCTCGTGCTTACCAGCCTCCTGCTGCTGGTCCTGATATCCCTGAAGCCTGGAATACCCTCTCCCCGGCCCCATGCCTGAATCCTACCCCCTTCAATGCCGGCCCCCCATGCCACCTCCTCCGAGAAGTCTCCCCTGATCCTCCCAGTGAGCATGTGTCTCTCTGTCCTTGGAACACCCAAGTTCAAGCTGTGGTTAGGACTTTGGCTTCTGAAATCAGACAAGACTGGATTCATAGGCTGCTGGCTCTGCCCCTTCCCAGCTGGGTGACCTCAGGCAAGTTCCCCCTCCTCACTGAGCTTGTGTGTTCCCATCTATAATAAGGGGATAATGACAGTACCTCTCTTCCGCACAGTGTTTTTGAGAGCATTAAGTGATTTTATACAGGCTTAGAATAGTGCCTGGTACCAAGTAAGTTCTCAATAACTGTTAGCTATTTGTATTTTACTTACAACATTCTCCCCGTAGCAGAGAATCTTCTCTACCAGAGGGTGAGCTCAACCCACAGAAGGACCCCATGAATATGTGTTGAATGAATGAATGAACAAATGGGGAGGGGCGGGGCCAGCACTGCAGGTGTGAGCTTTCAAAAGAGTTGCTGTCAGTTCTGTTCAAGATGGTCTCCTGCGGTTGACACCGACAGTGACCCTTCTCCCCTTGGTTCCGAGGAAATGCCACCCAGGCACAAGGTCTTCAGCTCATCTCTGTGATTCTCGGTTGTTCTTAAAGGCAAGTTTCCCAAGTGTCTCAGGCTGCCTGGCCTCCTCCATGTGGATGCAGAAGGAAGGTGGGAGCACAAAGCACGCTGGCTGAACCCCTTCTTCATAGGTGGTGCAGGGCGGGTCAGGGCCGACCCCAGTGGCGCTGTGGCTGAGCGCTGCCATGGGAGGAGAAGCTGCCACTTCTCACCCCGTGGGCTCAAGTCCAGAGTCCACAGTGATGGGCAGGGCTCCCCCCTGAGGATTCTCAAATCTGCTTCTCCAACTTGTCCTGAATAAATCAGCTTTCAGGAAGGTGAGAACATGATGTATTGGGAGCTCCTCTTCTCCTTGTGCGGGTGTCCCCTTCCCACACCCTGGAGAGGTCTGGAAGGCAGCAGGGAACTGGAGCCAGACGGCCATGCCACATGGAAGCAAACCCCAAAGCCCCTGCCTCTTTGTCACCTCTCAGTTCCACTTCCTGGCTCTCCTGACTCGGGGAGGATACACCTCCAAAGGTCCTTCTTAGCCCCCTGGACGGGGTTCCAGCCGGGAAGATGGGTCGTGGGCTGCCTCTGCCCCTGACTTTCCCAGAGATACTTGGTCCCCTCCCTTGGCTGCCCAACCTTGCACGTGGACTCCTACTATCGGTGAATTAGGTCTTCCGTCTACACTTTAGAGCAAGGCTTGGTGGACTTCTTCTGTAAAGGACCAGACAGTAAATATTGTAGGCTTGGTCAGTCATACCGTCTCACTTGCAACTACTCAGTTCTCCCACTGCAGCACAAAAGCAACCAAAGACAACACCTAAACAAATGAGCATGACTATGTCCCAATAAGGTTATTCCTCGAACTTACACTAAAATTTAAATTTCTTATATTTTCCATATGTCATAAAATATTATTTTTATTTTGATTTTTTCCCAATCATTGAAAAAGGTAAGAACCCTTTGGAGCTTACAGGCCTTACAAAAACAGGCAGTGGGTCCAACGTGGCCCATGGGCCATAGTTTTCAAAGCTTTGCTTTAGAGGTACTGGTCTTTCCATGTCTCTCAGGAGAGCATCCTCTGGCTGTAAACTCAGCTCCAGGGGCTGTGCAAAGCAGGTAGGTGTCTTTCATTCAGCATCAGCAGACTGTTCCAGGGCCTGGGCTGAGAATCAAAGGGGCACAGAAAAGGAGTGAGGCACCCAGCCTGCCCTCAAGGAACTTCTCATCCAGTAGCAGGGGGGGTGTCCAAGACAAGTCCAAGGAAGATTCTGATACACGGTCAAGGACAATTGGCATCATGAAAGAGACCTTACCTTGTCTGTGAATAAATAAGTTCTTTGCAGAATGTAAATTGGTGCAGTCACTATGGAGAACAGTATGGGGGTTCCTTAAAAACTAAAAATAGAGTTACCATATAATCCATCAATCCCACTCCTGGGCATATATTCAGAGAAAACCATAATTTGAAAAGATACATGTACCCCAGTGTTCATTGCAGCACTATTTACAATAGCCAAGGCATGAAAGCAACCTTAATGTCCATCGACAGATGAATGGATAAAGAAGATGTGGTGTGTGTATATATATATATATATATATACATATATACACATATATATATGGGTATATATATAATGGAATATTACTCAGCCATAAAAAAGAATGAAATAATGCCATTTGCAGCAACATGGATGGACCTAGAGATTATCATACTAAGTGAAGTAAGTCAGACAAAGACATATCATATATCATTTATATGTGGAATCTAAAAAAATTATACAAATGAACTTATTTACAAAACAGAAACAGGCTCACAGACTTAGAAAACAAATTTATGATTACCAAAGGGGAAAGGTGGGGGGGAGGGATAAATTGGGAGGTTGGGATTAACATATACACACTGTTTTATTTTATTTTAATTTTTTTTACATCTTTATTGGAGTATAATTGCTTTACAATGTTGTGTTAGTTTCTGCTTTATAACAAAGTGAATCTGCTATACATATACATATATCCCCATATCCCCTCCCTCTTGCGTCTCCCTCCCACCCTCCCTATCCCACCCTTCTAGGGGGTCACAAAGCACCGAGCTGATCTCCCTGTGCTATGAAGCTGCTTCCCACTAGCTATTTATTTTACATTTGGTAGTGTATATATGTCAATACTACTCTTTCACTTCGTCCCAGCTTCCCCTTCCCCGCCGTGTCCTCAAGTCTGTTCTCTACGTCTGAGTCTTTATCCCTGCCCTGTCACTATATTCATCAGTACCATTTTTTTTAGATTCCATATATATGCGTTAGCATATGGTATTTGTTTTTCTTTTTTTGACTTACTTCACTCTGCATGACAGACTCTAGGTCCATCCACCTTACTACAAATAACTCAATTTCGTTCCTTTTTATGCCTGGGTAATATTCCATTGTGTATATGTGCCACATCTTCTTCATCCATTCATCTGTCGATGGACATTTAGGTTGCTTCCATGTCTTGGCTATTGTAAATAGTGCTGTAATGAACATTGTACACACTATTTTATATAAAATAATCAGTAAGGACCTATTGTATAGCACAGGGAACTCTACTCAATAGTTTGTATACGCAAAAAGAATCTGAAAAAGAACAGATATATGTATGTGTATAACTGAATCACTTTGCTGTACACCTGAAACTAACACAACATTGTAAGTCAACTCTACTCCAGTAATAAAAAAAAGAGTTCTCTGCAACTTGAGTTGAGAAAGTTGAAGGAGAGTAATGGGCTCCCTGGGAGAACAAATGTGGCAGGAAAGATTTCATGGAGGAAATGGCATTAGAGACAGACTTGAAGAAATCAGAACTCCAGGACTGACCTTCACCCCTAGTCTCCCTCTGGTGAAAGGAAGCCTTCTGACTTTTGCATGAAAACACTGAGGACACATAGGTGCTCTCCATGCCCCGCCCCGTAATGTCATTACTAGACGGTGGGCTCCTCAGGGCAGGGGCAGGGGCCTGACTCATTTCTGAGCCTCTGGAACCCCAAGAACATGTTTTTTTTTTTTTTGGCACAAAGTTTATTTTGGTAAATGCTTGCTAAGATTGAACTGAAGTTGGGGTTAGGGGAGAGGATGAAAAAGATTTCTGATGGAAATTGGATCCAATAAATTGGATTGTTTTCTCTATTTTATCCAGCTCCCCAGACCCCAGAAAGACATTTCCCAAGGAATGTGCCAGCTGACTTGGGCACAACCTTAGAGTTTCTTAGAAGGGGCTTGTGGAGGGGGAGGGGCGTTAAAGCAGTTCTGACCGATCAGACCTTGGACAGAAGGAGGGAGGGACCCTCAGGAGTAGCTCATCTGTGATTCTGTCCCAAGGCCTATACCCCCCACTTCTTGCCACATAAGATGCAATGCCATCCAACCCAGATAGATGGCAGAGGCATTACTGCAGGGCAGATGAAAGCACAGGCCAGGGAGCCTTACTCATTTTCTCTGCTACCAATAAGTTATAGGACTTGAGCAAGTGAATCTCTCTTTCCCTTGGTTTCCTCATCAGTAAATCAGAGGCAATAAGAGTACCTACTCCAGGGAGCTGGTGTGATGATAGAATGCGTCAATAGAGGGGAGCACAGTGTCAGACTGTCCTTAAGGATTCAATAAATGCTCGTTCTTGCTACCAGATGTCACCTCGGCACCTGCCCTGGGTCCAGCTAGTATCTCAAGGGTTCTGATTGTCAGGACCATCCCTGAGTCTGATCTAAATCCCTCCTGCTGTAGATGGACAGCTTCCTTGACAGCCTTCCGGGACAGGGACGCACTCTGTGCTCAGTGCTCCCTCACCTCACGCTGCCCCTCTAATCTCAGCTCCTTCCCTTTCTCCCCTCCCTTGGGATTATCATAAACTCCCCGGAGCTAGCTAGCCAGCAGGCTTGGCTGGGCCCCGTCTGCAGCCAGGTTCCCAGCCCCACACACTAACTTCTGAGAAAGCTGCTTCTCATCAAATCCTACCACCAAAAAGACTCCCCTCTTAGGTATTCCTGCCAACTCCGTTTTATAATCTCCGTGCCGGGGAGGGAGAACAGTATAGGCACTTTGTGTGCAGGAAGGAAGCAATTAAATTATTAGCACTTTGAGAAATTAAACGACATAACTTATGGCAGAATAAGTTTAGCAAAAAAAAAAAAAAACCCTTGTAATGTGAGAAAACAATTAAAAAGAATTATATAAGGTTAGGCTCCCTCCTTTATTGCAATAGAGTTAGCAGTTCATTGATTAGCGTCTTGTTATAATGTAGCAGGATGGTGCAGGCTGCTACGGAGGCAGCAGTACTCAGGAAGCGAGATGCTTAGCTGGGTCCTGCAAGAAGACACAGAGGAGGGGCTGAAAGCTTTTCCTGGAGAGGAATGGGGGAGGGGAGAATGGGGTCAGGGGAGGATCACCAGAGCAGCTCTTGCTTCTCCCGGCTCCTTCTGCTTTGGTAGAACTTGCCACATTCAGCCTGCCCAGACCCTGTGCCAGCAATTTTGCTCCTAGATATTCATCCCAGCGAAATGTTCACACAGCTCCATAAGGGGACATCCGTGAGGATGATCCCTGAGGCACCCTGTGTGTCCTTTGTTGGAACAGTGGAAAGGTAAAAAGGGCTGGATGTGCCACGGAGCAGCAGCAAGAAGTAACAGACCGCATGCACCCAGAACCACGTGGCTAGATCTTGAAAACTTAGGAGTAAAAAAAAACACATGACTGCTACCCGCATCACGTGGAGGGAGCTCCCAGACAAGTTGAACAAAAGAAGCAAGACATGAAAGACGTGAAAGAGGCCCCGCTGTATGATTCAATTTAGATGAAGTTCAAGAACAAGCTAACTATGGGGCTTCCCTGGTGGCGCAGTGGTTGAGAGTCCGCCTGCCGATGCAGGCGACACGGGTTCGTGCCCCGGTCCGGGAAGATCCCACATGCCGTGGAGCGGCTGGGCCTGTGAGCCATGGCCGCTGAGCCTGTGCTCCGCAACGGGAGAGGCCACAGCAGCGAGAGGCCCGCGTACCGCAAAAAAAAAAAAAAAAAAAAAAAAGAACAAGCTAACTAACTGGGTGTTGACAGAAGCTGGAGTAGTGGTTACCCCTGGCAGCAGAAGGGGGAAGGGAAGAGTTTATTAACGGGGAAGAGGCACAGGGGAAGCTTTCTAGGGTACTGGAAATGTGTTATCTTTTGATCTAGGTGGTGATTACACAGGTTGTATTCATAGATAAAAAACTGAGTTTTAGACTTAAGCACACATACTTTGCTGTATACATGTTATCCCTCAACAAGGAGTACAGAGCAAAAAATGTTGCCCAGGGAAAAAAGCAGGAAACATGGAGCTATGACACAATACCATCTATGTAAATAAAACCCTGCATGCACGTGAAACAACACTGCCCATCCTGCAAGAACTCAGCAAACAGAAAGATAGCCACTATCATTTGGACATAGGCAATGGGGATAAAAGAGAATGAATGAATGAATGAATGAATGAAACCAAGAATAGGGCCCTGAAAAGGCTAATTACGAAAATAGGTCATGAATGGAGAGTATGGTTAACTTAACCCTCTGCCTCTGAGGTAGAAGTTTGTAGAAAATCACTAGTTAATTAATCAGGAGGTCTTTGGGCTGGATGTGGGATGTGTGGGGTGTCGGGGCATTTTGATCTGAGGGGTGAGTGTAGAATCAGTCACCGACGCCTGCCAGGGGCTCAGGGAGGCACCTGTCTCATGTTTCTATCCGTCTCTGCTGTTTGCCAAGTGACACCATCATGCCCACTGCCTGAGAGGACCTCATATGGTGGGCAGATCCCCGGGATGGGTTGACTGGGGCCAGCCCATCTGCACTTGGCCCAGACCTCCCACTCCCAGCTGAGCCCCCCAGCAGGTTTCCTCTCTGGATCTCAACTTCCTTATCTGTTACATGGATGATAAAAAGAAGGTCCAAGGTGAGGGTGTGGAGCAGGGCTCAGCAAACATTTTTCATTTTTTTTTTTTTTTTGTCGGGGCCATGTGGCTTGTGGGATCTTAGTTCCCGGACCAGGGATTGAACCTGGGCCCCAGTAGTGAAAGCACTGAGTCCTAACCACTAGACCGCCAGGGAATTCCCTCAGCAAACTTTTTATGTAAAAAGGCAGGTAGTAAATACTTTCTGCTTTGTAGCCCATAATGTCTTGATCACAGCTACTCCAGAAGCAGTCATAGATATAAATGAATGTGCATGGCTGTGTTCAAATAAAACTTTATTTATGGACACTTAAATTGAAGTATCACATGATTTTCATGTGTCACAAAATATCATTCTTTTGCTTTTTTTTCCAAACCATTTAAAAAGGTGAGAATGATTCTTAGCTCGCAGGCTGTACACAAACAGGTGTGGGGAGCGAGGGCGGATTTGGCCCACAGGCAGTAGTTTACTGAGCCCTGGACTAGAGCAGTGAGTGAGCTGGAGCAGGGCTTGGCACATAGCAAATGCTCAAGAAAGTTTAGCTATTACCATTCTTACCCCCACTGTACGGCGAGAAAGCAGAGATGTGGAGAGGCAAAGTGGCTTCCCAGGGTCACTGCGGAGTTAGTGGCAGAGCTGGGACACCGACCCAGATCTCCTGAGTCCCCATTCAGGGTGGTGGTTTCAACCCACTTAGAAAAATGCTCAAGGAGGGAAGAGTCTGGTGGTATCTACGTCCCCTTTTCCAGGGCCCGCTGCTTGCAGCAAGAAGTCTGGCTTCAGTCTGGGTGGCTAGTTTTTCTGCTGAATCAGAGAACGCCTTGCATCCATGGAGTGCATTTTTACCCTTCAAAGCCCTTGGCCATCCTTAGTCTAAACGAAGTGACAAACGCTACTCTGCGCTCCTGTTTCCTAGGCTTCTTTTGTCCTATGGCGTCAGTGTGATGAATTTGTTGATGTGGATATGCCATTAGGGGGCATCAAAGTGAACTTCTGATTCCATTTACATAAAGTTCAAAAGCAGGCAAAGCTAATCTGTGCTGTTAGAAGCCAGGAGAGTGGTTACCCTGGGCAGCAGGCATGTGGGGGCCTCTGGGGTTCAGGAAATGTTCTGCCTCTTGATCTGAGGATGATCTTTGTGAAAAGCCATCGAACCTATACTTATGACCTGGGCACGTTTCTGGGCAGATGTTCTACTCCAATAAACTGTTCAGAAAATAGCTCCAAAAGCATCTTGGGAAAAACAGCGAAATTTCGGTAAGTCTAGTTGCGGGAACGGGAGGGCATTGCTGATGTCACCCAAGCCTTCTTGCTCTGCTGGGGCAGAGAAGGACACCACTGATGAGACCGGAAGTTCACCAGCCCATACGCACTTTTCACCTTAACATATAAGGTGCTGGTCTTGGTTCCCTGGAGCACAGAAAATGTGTGAGTATATATGTGAGAGTGTGTAGTGTGCGTGCAAGTGTGGGTGGGTGTGCTTGTGAGTGTGAGTATGTGAGACATGTGTGTGTGAGCACCACTTAAACATGGGCCCCAGAAGTTTTCCTCTCCCTTTGGAGTTTGGATGTGGGACCTGGGCAGGGGTGTGTATACACATACTGAGCATGTGCCGTGCGTGGAGGTTCTGGGACTCATCTCCCTGGTGTGAGTGCTTGGCCCATACCGCTGCTATTCCTCCTGTGGATAGCCGTTATGTGTTTTTTATAATGCACAGATTTTGTAATGCTGCAGGTTTATGCAGAGAAAACGGCTTCTGGTAACTGGCTGACCCTTTTAGCCATTGTTCATGTGGGTGGATCTCAGGCCCTCTGTTTGTTTCTGGAGGGTTTGCTGGAATTCTCTTTGAGATGTGCTGAGCTTCCTGCCCAGGAGAAGAAATTGATTTAATTTATTTCATTCAGATGATTAAATTCTCTCATTCACAGGGAGCAAAACACAGATTTTGCATTACAGGAGCCTGAAGGAGAGAGGGAGGGATGGAGAAGATTGAAACATGGTGATTCCAGCTAGAGCTGGAAGAGAACTTCTCTCCGTTGGAAGGAGCTTCACAATTGTACCAAAAGGATTGGTCTTTGGGGCCTTTCTGTGAAAAAGAGCTGATGTCGTTGACCAGATTTGAGGAAGAACATTCCTGTCCTCCCACCAATACCACCCTTTAGGACTCCTCCGGACCGACGTCCCCTAGTCCCTGCCTTCAGCTGCAGACCATAACTCCACCCCTGCTTAACTCCCTTTCCCTCCCTTGAACTTGACTTTTCTAGTTCCAAGGGCACGCCATGCCCCTGCATGTTTCTCTCTACTGCCTGGAACATCCTCCTTCACCCTCAGCCCACTTGGTGAACCCTAATTTGTCCCTAACTCAGCTCAGATGTGGTGTTTTATGAGATGCTTTTCCATCTCCTCTCCCTTGCAAATATCTCGACTCTGGTGCTTACCACACATAGCTGTAATTCTTTGCACATGTGTTTTTCTCCCACATTGGGCCACAAGTTACTCCTGAGTAGAGACCCTGTCTTGTTCATCTCTGAACCACCGGATGCCAGGGCAATGCTTGCCTCAGAGGAGATGCTGGGTGAATAGAAGCTTCCTGAATGAATGAATAGGCACACAAGTGGGGGGTGGGGCACTGAACGAAGTCCACAGGTCTCAAATGCAAACACACAGACATGTACATGGCTGGGCAAAGGCACACTCCCCGCCCCTCACTCGCTGAGTTGAATTGTATCAGTCAATTCTATATTTTTTTTGGCCTCGTCACATGGCATGTGGGATCTTAGTTCTCCGACCAGGGATCAAACCCGCGCTCCCTGCATTGGAAGTGCAGAGTCTTAACCACTGGACCGCCAGAGAAGTCCCGTGTCAGTCAATTTTTGTTTTGCACACGGCACTTGGCTTTCAGAAGGGTTCTGGGTAGTAGCGGCTATCCTTTCAGACAAGGTCTACCTGAGTCTAAAACAGCACAAGATGAGGGTGAAAGGTGGGACTGGAGGGGCATTCCGATGTGGGGCAAGACCAAGTCGGGAGACTTGTTGCCCTGGGAGCCTGGCCGGAACTGGGCCGTTCTGCTCGCAGTCACAGGCTGGGGTGGGAAGCTTTGTGGGGGAAAGGGTTAGATCAGTGACCCAGAATAGAGAAGGATCAAAGGCTGCCTGGACAGATGCTATCTCTCCATGGATGAGTGTCCCCGCAGGCACTGGCTGCTTCTCTGCACTCAGGTGCTTGCTCGCCACGGAAGCTCTAGTGAGAACACGTACGAGCACCTGGCACGGAAAACGAATGAATGAAAGAATTCATTGTCTGAAGTGGGCACGAGATTTTACTTCCTTGGGACCCATGTTTTCTCACCTGGAAATTGAGGGTGTGGAACTACGGGAGCCTTTCCAGCTCTGCTCTTGCCTCACTCTCCTCTGTGTTGATTAGTGGCCCATGCACTGCACAGACATAAATAATCATATACTGACATTAAATATTAATGTTGCCTTCTCCCTCTCGGTACCCTCTTGGGCTCTCAGCACAGGAGGATGGAGACCCTGGAGGCAGACAAGGGAAGGTTTCAATTTTTGAGTTGGCCACTAGCTAGTTGTGTGATTTAGGGCAGGTTCTTTTAGAAGCTGCTGGTTCCTCCTTGAAGTAGGGATACTACATAGTCTACTGATCTCTCAGAGATGTGAGCATGAAGCGAGATAATATATTCAAAAGGGTTTTGCAACCTGTCCGTGTTACTAAGGTGGCGTTCTTTATGATGATCCCACATGGTGGGGTCTCAGTAGACGCTCACAAAATGAAGGAGTTTCTGGATTTGCCTCTATCTTTAGTCAAGCTCTGCTATGTGTGTGTGTGTGTGTGTGTGTGTGTGTGTGTGTGTGTGTGTGTGTGTGTGTGTGTGTTTAAGGGCCTTAACCCCCATGCTGCCGGGAGCTTGAAGCAGCACAGCCAGAAGTTCTCCATCCTCCTTAAAGCCCAGCAACTAAGTGCTGCAACTTTGTTCCCCCCATAAGTCAACAGAACCAGTGGGGATGGGGAAACGAAGGAGCCCTTAGCAGGTAGGAGCAAGCCGGCTCAGTCTCCGTGCAAGTCACCACCAATAAAACCTAATCAATGCAACCCCTTTTAAGTTGGTTGGATCAGTGACCCAGAAAATAGCTCCCCTGCAGAAAAGGAAATGATAGTCAATAAACTGAGACGTCGATGGGAAAAATCTATTAAAGAGAGTGAGATATCAGGAGACCTCTGGTGTTAACGGAGACCCTTTGGAACGGAGCCACAGACAGAGAGTGGGTTTTTAACCCTCTCGAGGCCGGAGTTGTCTCTGCCCCAACTCAGCTTCCGGTGCTTTGCTCGGCCCTGCATCTCCCCAAATGGTATGGAGGAGCCCATGATGTGATGAGTGCTGTGTGCTGCTTGTCCATTCAGTGTTCCCTCCTAGATGGTCGGCAGGTGGGGCTGGTTCGAGGGTCTGTCTGGGGGGCTGCCCTAGAGACGATCCCTCTCTGGCCCACAGGGAAAGGAGCTGGGGGTCTCTGCTCCTTCAGTTATAACGGCTGTTCTGACCTGGGTGTGTGGAACCAGATGCCTCACCCTGGGTCAGATGTGCTGCCGCCACCCTGCCAATTAACAAAGCTTCTCTCCTCTGGAGTTTACCAGGAAACGCAAGCTGTCCCCGAGAAACCGTTCCGCGATAAGGTCAAGTGTTCTCCTGGCCTGCACACGGCGTCAGCGACTCTTCAAGCTCCCCGTGATCAAGTAGGGCAGGGGATGAGGGACTCGTGGTGGGTTTCAGGGTAAAGCTGTGTTGAATCCAGAAAATTGTGGGAGCACATGGGCAGGTGGGTAGCTCTCAGAATGGGGCGTACAGGTTCCGGGATTGCTGGATAGCCCACCCCTGGCCCTTGTCCTGTGCGCATAATGACCACTGGCGCTGAGCTGTGCGAACTGTGTCTGTGTGTGCAGGTGCTGTTCAGGTGTCTTGGAATGAAGGCTGCTGTTAAGGAAAATCACCATTGTATCACGCTCAACAGGCAGTGACGATGTCTAAGATGAAGGACATTTGGATATGCTGCTCTACTGTGAATAAATAGGAAAGTGTTGGAGTTAGTTTAAAGGGGGGTTTGTTGATGTGGAATTGGGAGGAACTAGAGGGGGCCAGCTTAGGGACAGAGAGTTATGGGAGTAAGACCTTGGCTGTACTCTTCCTCCTCTCACTTGCCTTGGGACAGAGACTTTTGTTGGTTAAATTTGTGTCCAGTCACTACACCGCATCCTTTATGTTATTATGATTGTTATTGCTGTTGTTTAATCTTTGAGTTTTACAGTCTTCTTCTTTGTTTTTTTTGTGGCCATGCCGCGTGGCATGTGGGCAGTGGAAGCGCGGAGCCTTAACGGACGACTGGACCACCAGGGAAGCCCTTACAGTCTTCTTTTGGAAGTAGAGTCATACAGCCATAGTATTTATGCCATCCCGGTGTTAGCGGGCTCTAGGGGAGATATTGGCAGTGGCTTGGTCCATCTGGGACATGTCCATGGGTGGGTTTTTATACCCCAAGGGGCCAAAAAGCCCACAAGAATAAGATAAGATTACTGGATGAGACAATTACAGACAAATATCTCCAGATTGGGGTTAAAGGTCATTCTAAATATAACTTCTTTTTTTTTTTAAATTTAAGTATAGTTGGTTTACAATGTTGTGTTAATTTCAGGTGTACAGCAAAGTGATTCAGTTATATATATATATATATATATATAATATTCTTTTTCAGATTCTATTTCCTTACAGATTATTACAAGATATTGAGTATAGTTCCCTGTGCTATACAGTAGGTCTTTGTTGGTTATTTATTTTATTAAATGTAGTATTTAGAAACCATGATCTGGGTGCTAGGGGTGCTCATGGCTATTGGGGTGTCACTGCTCCCAGCCCTCTCAGTGGGGAGAGTTAGGGAGTGCATGTACATCCACATTTTCGATTATAGGCATACCTCAGAGATATTTCAGGTTTAGTTCCAGACCACTGCAATACAGTGAATATTGCAATTAAAAAAAAAGGATCTGGAGGTTTCTTTTTTTAAAGATAATTTAAAACAGGGGTCAACAAAGTACAACCTTTAGGCCAAATGTGGCCTGTTGTTTTTGTGAATCAAGTTTTGTTGGAACACAGCCGCGTAGCTCTCTCCTTCCATCTTTCCTGATGATAATCACGTTGCTTGAGAGGTGTCAGCTGTCATGGTGGTTACATTTGGTGGGGATTGTGAAAGATTTTTTTTTTAATATTTATTTATTTGGCTGCTGGGTCTTAGTTGCAGCACGTGGGATCCGCGTTGTAGCATGCGGGATTTTTCTTTTTCCCTTGCGTGCACGGGCTCTTCTTTGCGGCGTGCATCAGAGCATGTGGGCTCAGTAGTGGAGGCGCATGGGCTTAGTTGCCCCGGGTCATGTGGGATCTTCATTCCCGGACCAGGGGTTGAACCCATGTCCTCCTCTGTATTGGAAGACAGATTCTTAACCACTGGACCACCAGGGAAGTCCCCTGTGAAAGATGTTCTAATGTGTTTGAGGAGGTAACTGGTTAGCAACTCTATGAGGATAAAATTTTTGGATCTGGGCTTATTTTGCTCGTAGGGTGCAGGAATGTCAGGAAGGGAATCACTTTTCCTGAGAATATGAGAACCAGATGGGTCTCTGTCTTCATTTGCCACCTCAGGTTGGTCACGGCCTCTGGGAGGTGGTGGTGAGGTTTCCACTAGTGGTGACAGAATAAATTGACAAACTGTTGCGGACACATGATTTGAGTTATTGGTTCCTCTGAGTCATGGGTTCATGCCTTTGTTACGATCTGGAGGTTTTCTTTGGCACTTAAGGGAACATTCTGGAAGCTTCTGATGTGCCCCATTTGCTTGGTGAGCCCAGAGCCTTGGGTGAGGTTTCATCTATTCCCATTCTTGGAGCAGGGCAGGGCTGTTCCTTAGATACCTTGCTCCCTCCTCCCCTTCAACTCAGTGACTCCCCATCTTAAGAGGCCTGTGACTATGGAGTCTGAAATATCTGAGACAAATTAGCTACCCACATTGCCTGAGCTTTGGAGTCCGGTGGTCTTTGACTTTCAGGGTAATCTCTTTCTAACTGTGTGACTTTGGTCAAGTCACTTCACCTCTCTGAGCCCCAGTCTCCTCATCTGTAAAATGAAAGCCAATTATATCTTCCTCACAGCGTTATTTTCAGGATCAAACAAGACGATGTTTGTAGGACATAGTATTTACCACAGTAACTGGCACATAGTAGGAGCTTGGAAATGGTAATTCCTTTCCTTATCTAAGACAGGATCATATTTACAACGAGTGTCCCATGTTACAAACTGTAAGAGACATTTTTGGAAACAGAGCCCCGTTGATAAGAATATGTCTCTGTTACAGGAGGAAGGTGGGGTGGGGTTCAAGCTTTGACCACAAGGGCGCCAAATTGAGCCCTCCGCTGGGAGTTATGTGTTTCTGCCACAAGGTGGCAGTGTTGGCAAACGCACAACATCCCATGCGTTGCAGAGAGGCCCAAGCCAGAAGAATTTTACCTCCAATTTAAATTATTTTAAGAATGGGAGTGCTTTTAGAGATCACCTAATCCCATGATTGGACACCTTGGGAAACGAAGGCCCAGAGAGAGGAAGAGCTATCCCCAAGATCACAGAGCAAGTCAGTGGTAGAGCTGGGTTCACAATTGATCTAGGATTCCTGACTTGATTCATTCGACACACCTTTGCCATCCTGCTCTTTCCCATCACGTTCTTTGCCTCAGGGTGAGGGGTCGGTGGGGCGGGGGAATTACGAGGGCTTCAGAGCCCTTGTTTCGGTCTTAGCATCTCTGTTTTCAGAGGCACCAACAGGAGCCCCCCCAAAGATTTATATAATCACTGGAAGTAAACCGAGAGATCCCAGAGTCCCCAAGATCTTAACTGCATATCCCTCACCTCACTTACCGTTAGTTAGTATCCTAGTGACAGAGGCAATCAGAAAACCATTTCTCCTCCCCTCTCCCTGCGATAGTTTGGTCTTTTTTTAAATCCAGGATGAATGGATGGCCCAGCTCTGGTTTCCCGCTCTTTCACAGGAAGGACCCCAGTCTAGCTGTATTTGTCACAGCTCGACATGCAGTTTATTTGGCTTCTGCTCTGTGCTAGGAACCAGGTGAGTGCTGACGGCCCCACCCTCACTGGGTGATGCTGGTAGATGATGGTCACGTCTCCCAACTCACAGCTAAGGAAGCAGAGGCTCAGAGAGGAGAAGTAACTCACCCAGGGTCACGCAGGATTTGCAGGTTCTGAGCTTCTGCTCTTTCTAGGCTGGTCCAGCAGGGGCGGGGTGGTGGTGGATGGAGATGGCCCACCTTTGGGATTTGCGTCCTCATACCAGGTGCTTTGTCCTGCCATGGAAGATCCCTGAGCGGTAGGTTCTGTGCGCAGACTCCTTCCCTCCTCCCATCTCGCCCCCTCCCTACTGCAGCTTCTCACTGGTTCCTTTCCAGAGCACTCACTGGCTGAATAGGTTGCTAGTGGAAATGTGGTTTTCAAATTTGGGAAATCTCCATTAAGTCCTTTTATTTAAGGAGGATGTCATTATCACGCCTCCCCGAGGACTATTAGGGTTCTATTAGGCAAGGCCGCAGACTTCCTAGGTACTGTCTGGGGTCTGATTCCTGGGCAGGAAAATGCAAGACAGGAAGAAGGGGAGGCAGGAGGGGGAGAGAGAACAGGGGATGTGGAGGGGCTGGAGGAGAAGGAAGAAAGGAGGCGAAAGAGTGAATTAAGGCAGGAGTGAGGACTGAGAGAGACATGCAAGGGCATGCGCGCCCTTTGCTCCCTGAGGTGTGGGGAGAGGGCAGAGACCCTGGACCTCTGGGCCACGTGCTAGTTCAGAGGGTTGAAGATTAAACTGGAGGGGAGATGCCCACCCCTCCTTCTTTCACCCTTTGGAGCAGACAACACAGGCCTTCCTGTCTTCCAGCTGCCAGTCCCGCCTCAGGGATCCAGGTTCAGACTTGGGGTGGGGACCCTCTGTGAGGGAGAGAGGAAGAAGATGCCCAGGGAAGGTACTTCTGGAAACTGTGTCTGGGCTCAGGGCGTTGGCCTTCCTGATGACTCCGGTGAACACACTTTTCCTATTCTCTGCCCTTCTCTCTAGAAAGCAAGCTTGAGAAAAGCAGGACCTTCTCTCTGCTCTTGGCTGTCTTCTGGGATCCTAGAGCAGTGCCAGGCACATAGTAGGTGTTTGCTAAATGTTTGTGGGATGAATAATGAACAATGGATGAAGAAATAATTCCACAGATTCCTATCCTCTCCCTCGTAGAGCTTAAAACAGCCTTCCGGTTCGAATGGATCTTCTCCCTGTTCTCAGCAAAGGCAGTGATCACACACACACACACACACACACACACACACACACACACGGGATTCTGGGTTTAGGGAAGGTCACGAATCACATGGTAAGCCACTGACACTGGCTTGGCCACAAGAGACAAAAAAAAAAAAAAAAATCCTCTCCTGGGACTTGCCTGTTAGGGGGTTACCAGCAACGGACTGGAAGCAGTTTTAACCTCTGGGCAGGAAGGCTGCTGCTCTTCCGACAAACATCCTGGCTGGGAAATCCCCTGGCCTGGGTGGGTCCCTGGGGCCTGGCAGCCTTGCTCCATGCCATCCTGGCCTCGGCAGACCTTCCCCTGGCTCCTAGCTTGAGGCCAGGCACCCCCCTCCACCCTCAGGAGCCCGGGGAGAGCTAGCTCAGGCCCCTGGAGCTCCTGTGCAGAAGTGATTAATGAGGCAGACAAGTCTTTCTTCCCCAGCTGTGTCAACACGCCCCAGGCCGCCTGGAAGTGGCCCTGTTAGCTGCAGGTATGGGAAGCAGCCCCAGGCCTCCTTTACGCCTGTTCTCCCCTCACCAGGGGCTCCCTTTAGGGCCCTGGGCCTCCCACTGGGCCATCAGAGTCCTGATGGTGGTGGTGATGATGATGATGATGATTTTATGATGCTACAGCACTTGATATTTGCAGAAGGCATGGCCCTACTTTTCCTCAGCTCCTCTTTCCAGCTGCCAGAGCCAGTGGCTTGTGTGTGACTACGTTTGGGTCACAGGGAGCAATTGAACTATAGCTGCCGGAGCTTATGCCACCTCCTCTGTGAAGCCTTCCTTGATCACCCTGGCAGGCTTTGTGCATATCCCCATCCTCCAGTCACTGCCCGGTGTTTTCACTGCATGGGGAGCACATCTGTTTCCCTCACTGCTTCCTTAAGGGAGGAGACTGTGTGTTTTTCTGGGTCTTATTCATTTTGTACCTGCAGCCCTCTTCCCCCACATCCCCATTTTCACAGCAGCCTAGCACAACGCTTGGCATGTGCTAGGATAAATACTTATTGAATGAACAAATGACCTTTAGATCTGGAAAGATTTGAAATTCCAGGGCTTTGGTCTGTCTGTGGTTCTGATTTCCTTGTGTTCGAGCTGGTTCAGATCCGCCTATGACCACACATCCTGCCTCTGGCCCCAGCTTGTCCTCATGGGGCTCTTAGTGGTTGCCACCCAAGGAACTCTGATAGAGCAGCAGATCGTGAACTTGTGTTGTGGGGGTGGGGTGGGGGGGTGGGGGAGTTGTGAGGTTGGAGTGGGGAGGTCAGGAAGCTAGAAAGAGTCATATGATTTTAAAAAAAGTAAACCTAGGGCTTCCCTGGTGGCGCAGTGGTTGAGAGTCCGTCTGTCGATGCAGGAGACACGGGGTTCATGCCCCGGTCCAGGAAGATCCCACATGCCACGGAGCGGCTGGGCCTGTGAGCCATGGCCGCTGAGCCTGCGCGTCTGGAGCCTGTGCTCCACAACGGGGGAAGCCACAACAGTGAGAGGCCCGTGTACTGCAAAAAAAAAAAAAAGAAAAAATAAACCTGAAATTTTGGAATAATTTTATTTTTTTAAAATTTATCATCATTATTACTTTTTGGCTGTGTTGGGTCTTCATTGCTGCACGCGGGCTTTCTCTAGTTGTGGTGAGCTGGGGTTATGCTTCGTTGCGGTGCGTGGGCTTCTCATTGTAGCAGCTTCTCTTGTTGCGGAGCACGGGCTCTAGGCGTGTGGGCTTCAGTAGTTATGGCACGTGGGCTCAGCAGTTATGGCGCACGGGCTTACTTGCTCTGCAGCATGTGGAATCTTCCTGGACCAGGGATCAAACCCGTGTCCCCTGCATTGGCAGGCAGATTCTTAACCCCTGGGCCACCAGGGAAGTCTCTTGGAATAATTGTAGATTAATAGAAAAGTTGCAACGATAGTACAGAGTCCCGTACACCCTTTAGCCCAGTTTCCCCTCATGTTAACATCTTATTTAACCAAGGTACTTTAATTAAAACTGAGAGATTCACATGGGTACCTTACTAGTAATTAAACTCCCGTCTTTATTTGTATTTCACCGGTTTTTCCATCAATGTCCTTTTTCTGTTCCAGGCTCTAATCCTGGATCTCACGTTGTATTTAGCCCACATGATTTGGAAGATGATGTTTTATTTAAAAATTCATGCGTGTCGCTCTCTTCTTCATAATCCATCTGGGTTGATTTTACGTGAGAATAAAGCTTCTCCCAGCCAAATTTTCCGGTAAACAATTGTCACTGTGTTGTTTCTCGTGGCTTCCCTGGCGATTCTGCACACTGTCGTGGGTCTTTGGGGAGTGAAGCATGATCCCAAGAGGACAGTCTCACGGCGTCTTCTGGATACACAATATTAAAATCTGCTGACTGCAGTTCTGATATGAACAAGAAACAGGGATCATTGGGCTGATCTAGGGCTGGGGACAGCAGAGGGGTGGGTGAGAAAGGATGGATGTGAGGGTATTTGGGGGAGGTTTGGGGAGAAGAGGGATCTTGGGGTGGTAGCCTGGCGTTTCCTGAGAGGCAGGGACATGATGTTTGATCTGTGAGTAGATGTGTCCTGGGTTCCCCTGGCTCATTGGTCCTCCGCCTGTGTCTCTCTCTCTTTTCTATCTTTTCACATGGGTATCTATTTGCAGCATCACAGTTTGTCTTGGTTTTACTTGCATTCCTGGTCAGCTGGAATAATTAGAGTTAAGAGGCGAACATTACTCTCGCTTTGAGGAAGACAGGATCTTCCTGTTTGGAGGCCCGAAGGACTGGGTAGGGGGGAGCAGAATGCAGGCGGGGTGATGGGCCAGTTAAGGCCCCTGCTCTTCACCCCCCCCGCCCCCCCCCCAGACCCACTCTCCTTCTGCTGCAGGTCTCTGTCCAGTGTCTGCTGATGTCATTTCCATGCTTCTGGTTTCTAAGTCTCACTGCTTCAAGTGATAGACAGGCTGGTGGGGCTGTGGGAGGATGTGGGAGGGAAGGCATTTGAAGTTTGGTTTTGGAACTCTGGCTCTTTTTGAAAGAATAGCCAGTGACTTCCGGGAGAGCCCTCTGCAGGCTGGCTGTTCCGGTCAGGGCCTGGGTGGAGGTGGGAGGAGGGGTAGTGGATGGAAAACCCCTCCCTGGCTGGGTGGGCCTGAGGCCAGAGGGCCAGTCCACACCCTCAGGCTTCCACCCCATGGCTCCCAAGGCCTCGTACTTTTTGGAAGGAGAGCCCTGGGTACAGGTCTCCCCGGAGCCTGCAGACACCAGTGCATTAAGGGGTCAACTCTTCTCATCTCTGTGTGGAGGGAGCCAGGATGCGTGTTGGGGAACAGGGAGAATTTCCCACCATCTCCATCATTCTCTGCCATGAATCCACTTCCGGGTCCGTATGTGATCATCTCAAAGGTCCATGGTAGGTGATCAGTGCCTTAAGAACCCTTGAATTGTTGAAACCTCATCATTTCCCACCTCCAGTTGTCCCCCCATTTCAGACCATGTCAGCCGGTTTAGAAAGGAACACAGGTTTACTGTGCTAGGTGTGTTTCGGGGTGCTTGCCTGCCCATCTCACTGCAGACTCTGTAGGAAGTGCTGGCTTTGTAAGTGGAAGGGGCGTTCATTCACGTGAACCCTTGCTGGAGGCAAACATCCTGTTCGAGTCATTAGCTTCCCAGAACTTCTCAAGGCACCACCCACCTCCTCACGTCTCATGAGCTCCTCAGGCCTCTTCCCACCAGCCCATGGAAACAGACGTGATAGTCCGTGGATTTGGTGGAGATGCAGATTTTGAAGTTGCTCTTACTAGAGACGCCAATGACCTCCTCGTCTTCAGGCTACGGTTTGGTTCTCGTCTTCATGTCCTCACCACTCTGCTGCACAGAACCGTTTCTCTTCCTTTTGTCTATCAGCTCTCCTGGTCCCCTGGATATCACTCTTTCCAGCTCCCGGATCTCCTCACTGGTCCCTGGTCTCCCTCATCTCTTTCCACTCGTCCTCTGCCAGCCTCTCATCTTCAGCTCTCTTTTTCCCTAGACCCTCCCTCTGGCTCAGCTCACCTGAGATCTCCACACAGCATATCTCCAGCCTAAACTTCCCCTTGAGCCCATCACATCTCATTTGGTTATTTCATCTGCATATCTTCCATCTACTCAGAGTCAACAAGTCCTAAACGGAGCACATCCTCTGTTCCCCGATTTGCCCCTCCTCCCATATTCCCCTGTTTTGTTTGCTGTACATAATCACCTAAAACAGAAACCTGGAAATCAACAGAGACTCCTCCCTCTCCCTCATCCTTCACGTCTCCTTAGTCACCAAGTGGTGTGGCTTCTCATCAGAAATCTCTTTAACTCCGTCCCTGCTCTCCCTCCCCGCCATCGCTGTCTTGGTTCACGCCTTTATCATTTCTCCCTTGGATTATTGCACATCCCAACTGACTTTTCTACCTCCAGATACTTCCAACTTCAGTCCCTCCTCTCCTTAGCTGCCAGCATTCTCTTTCTAAAAACAGATCCAAAATGCCATTTTCTGCCTAAAAGCTTCCAATGGTTTCCCACTGCCAAGAGAATAAGATCCAGATTTTTATCTTAGCACACAGGGCCTTTCGTGGTCTACGTCGAGTTTATCTTACCATCTACCTCTCCCACCACTGACCCTCCTGCACGCTTTGCCCCGCCATCCATGCCTCTCCCCATCTCCAATCATGCTGCCTTTTTTCACACTCTGCCTTTGCACGTACAGATTTGCTAGGGACGGAATGCTTGTGTCCCCCCCAAATTCATATTGAAATCTGAATCCCCAGTCTGATGGTGTTTAGAGTTGGGGCCATGGGGAGGTGATTAGGTCATGAGGACAGAGCCCTTATGATCAGATTAGTGCCCTTATAAAATGAGACCCCATAGAGCTCCCTCGCCCCCCCTGCCATGGAAGGACATGGTGATAAGAGACATTTATGAACCAGGAAGTGGGCCCTCGGCAGACACCAAATCTGCCAGCACCCTAATGTTGGACTTCCCAGCCTCCAGAACCATGAGAAACACATTTCTGTTTATAAACCCACCCACCTGCTCTATTTTCGTTATAGCAGAGGCTGAACAAACTAAGACAAGGTCCTTGTCTGAAAAGTCTTAGTCCGTCTGGCACGATTCTACTTGGATAGAATTCAAGGCCCTGCTCTGCAAAACCTCCCCTAACCGTCAGCTAAATATCAATAGTTGTCCCCTCGAAATTCCCACATTCCTCTGTCTCTAAAGAGCACATCTCACTTCATTTTGCATTTATTTTTCTATGTCTGTCTGAGTCTACCGGATCTTGAGGCCAAGGATCGATGCAAACTGGTGTATATAGAATGGATAAACAACAAGGTCCTACTGGAAAGCACAGGGAACTATATTCAATATCCTGTGATAAACCATAATGGAAAAGAATATGATAAAGAATATATACATATATATATATGTGTGTGTGTGTATAACTGGGTCACTTTGCTGCACAGCAGTAATTAACACAACACTGTAATTCAACTATACTTCAATAAAAAATAGATTTTTTTCCATAGAAAGCAGAAAAAGAATTCATTCCAAAAGAGGGCAGAAATAAGACATTCATCCTGAAAATATACTTTGGTATAATTCTGGTGGGACAGATTTTCCCTCTGAGCATGTTCTCTTACTGACGGCCCCACTGGAGTCTTATTGTCATGTAACAGTTTTTAAACACTTCTCTGATTCTCGTGTTGTGAGCAGGCAGGAACCATCTTCACATCCACACTTTCCAAGGAGAGAGTAACGTTATTTCTCAGAAGAACAGCACTTTCTAGCTTGGAAGAGTACATAAACATTTTATAGAGGCAGCACAGTTTAGATTCAATAGATACATCATTCATCACAGCGTGAAAAATGTGATAGGAAAAAATACTGCATTGTAGAATAAGATATTCAAATGTGGTGGGAACGTTTAAGGCAGCTGACGGCCAAAGTGGGCGAGTCAAGGAAGGTGGTCTGCGTATGGAGGTGATTTTGCATCCAGAGGAGTTCTCTTCGTGACCTCAGCGACTGAGCACTGGCGAGCAGGGCTTCTTCCTCAAGGCCAATGATGCTTGAGGTACCAGATGGTTTCATTTTTCAACTGTGGTCCAAAGAGATGGTTGAGTTGGGCCAGAATTGCAATCAGCCAAAAGAGATAGCAGCAAACGGAACAGGTCACCAACATGGTGATGCTAACTCCCCGGCTGGGACCCTTTGGGATGAACCAGGGCATCAGGAAGCCGGCGAAGCCCCAGAACATGCTCATCACGATGAGAGGCGCGGTGAGGCCAGTATATGGCACGATTTCTGTGGGAGGTGCCAGCCTCTGCCCTGCTGCCTCACTTTGGTCCCACCCCAAAAAATAGATTAAAAAAAAAAAAAAGTTTGCTAAACTCTTCCCAGGTATACGGTAGCATCAGATTTTCCAAGAGACAGGGAACCAGGATCTGTGGAGTCCCTTGGTTCTGAGTTGCTGACCAGCATGGAGCTCTCAGCACATGTGGTATGAGAGTGATCTCAAGCCAGATTCACATGGGTATGTTGATCTCTGCAGGCCTGACCTCTTCTCCCTGGGGTTTGTAGTCCAGAAAGGGACCCTCTGTGACAGGCCCAGGTCTAGGATGAGGGGAGTAGGCACTTGCTATAGGCCCAAAAAACCCAGTAATCAAGAGAAATGAAATTTAACACAATATTCAAAAAAGAATCAGTAAACTACAGCCCATGGGCTGGCTGCCTGCTTTTTATTTTATTTTATTTATTAAGTTTTTAAACATGTTGTTCTTTTTTTTCACTTATGATTTTGGTAAAGACTTAAATTATTTATCTATTATTTTTGGCTGCTCTGGGTCTTAGTTGTGACATGCGGGATCTAGTTTTCCAACCAGGGATCGAACCCTGGCCCGCTGCACTGGGAGAGTGGAGTCTTACCCACTGGACCACCAGGGAAGTCCTTAAGTCCTTGCCTGCTTTTTTTTTTTTTTTTTAAACATCTTTATTGGAGTATAATTGCTTTACGGTGGTGTATTAGTTTCTGCTTTATAGCAAAGTGAATCAGCTATACATATACATATATTCCCATATCCCCTCCCTCTTGCGTCTCCCTCCCATCCTCCTTGTCCCACCCCTCTAGGGGGTCACAAAGCACCAAGCTGATCTCCCTGTGTGATGCAGCTGCTTCCCACTAGCTATCTATTTTACATTTGGTAGTGTATATATGTCCATGCCACTCTCTCACTTCGTCCCAGCTTACCCTTCCCCCTCCCTGTGTCCTCAAGTCCATTCTCTACGTCTCCATCTTTATTCCTGTCCTGCCCCTAGGTTCTTCAGAACCATTTTTTTTTTTTTTAGATTCCATATATATGTGTTACCATACGGTATTTGTTTTTCTCTTTCTGACTTACTTCACTCTGTATGACAGACTCTAGGTCCATCCACCTCACTACAAATAACTCAATTTCGTGTCTTTTTATGGCTGAGTAATATTCCATTGTACATATGTGTCACATCTTCTTTATCCATTCATCTGTCGATGGACACTTAGGTTGCTTCCATGACCTGGCTATTATAAATAGAGCTGCAATGAACATTGTGGTACATGACTTTTTTTTTTTTTTGTGGTACGCGGGCCTCTCACTGCTGTGGCCTCTCCCGTTGCGGAGCACAGGCTCCGGACGCGCAGGCTCAGCGGCCATGGCTCACGGGCCCAGCCGCTCTGCGGCACGTGGGATCTTCCCGGACCGTAGCATGAACCCGTGTCCCCTGCATTGGCAGGCGGACTCCCAAGCACTGCACCACCAGGGAAGCCTTGTTTGTGGATTTTTTGATGATGCCTGCCTGCTTTTTAAAATAAAGTTTTATTGGAACCAGGGCTGGGCTAAGGAGGATGAGGTGGGGGACTGAGAACAAGTTTGGATCTTGTCTTTATTCGAAAAATTTGTATTTTGTTCATCATGAATTTTTGCATTAATTTTGATTAAAATACTGCATTCAAATATTATCTATCTTGATTTCTGAGGTTTGGGGCACCCCCCTTACCTTCTGTGCCCCAGGAAGTGCCTCACTGATCTTCCAGAGTTTCCCCCAGTGTCCTGAAGATGCTGGGTCCCAAGACGGGCAGCTGTAGGTCACTGTCAGGCCCCCAGGGCTCACTTCCCCTGGGTCCCTGGCTGACCACAGCCCCAGCCAGCCTGTATGAAGGAGCTGAGGGCCTGGACACCTTCTGTCCTTTGGGGATTGTGATGAGGTTTTTCTTTGGATTCCTTAGGAAGTTAGGTCTCCCCTGGCCCACTGACATTTGATTATTGAACAGCTCCTATCTGCCAGCCACTGGGGGTAACAGAACTGAGATTCTAAATGCCTTTTAAACCCTGCCCTCCAGCCCCTTTGCCCTGCCTGATCCGCCCCTGTCCTCTCTTCTGACTGGTCCCTCTCCTCTAACATCACCACTTTGCACCCTAGCTTCCACAGCACCACCAGGGTCACCCGGACAAGGTGCACATCTGACCTCAGTGTTCCCCGGATAAACTCTCCAGTGCCCTGGGCATAAGTCCCAACACCCTAAACAAACCCTGCTCCTGGGCCAGCCCAGCCCTTGAATCCCATCTATGTTCCAGGCTCACCAGACTCTTGGGGATGTTGCTGTATGTGTCTTTCCTTCTTTCTTGCTCCTCTGTCTTTGCACATATGGTTCCTTCCCCTTGGATGTCTTGTCCCCTGAACCAGCCCAAGGGTCTTCTCCTATTGTGCTCTGTGATTCTCCTCTGTTTACCTCAATTATCCCATTCATTCCTCTGCAATGTGGTTATTTATTTATAGGGCTGTGCCCACACCCCTCCCCCACCCACCCCCACCAACCCGTGAGCTCTTGGAGGTCAGGTCATGACCATTTTGTATCCCCTCCCCTCCTGCAGCGCCCCAGCCCCACACCCGCAGTACAAGGCCTGGCAGAAAATAGGCTCTGAGTGAATGAACGAATGCGTGAATGGAGAGGACATAGTCTTGTTTGCCCCTCTAGGATTTGCCACGCTCGCAGCAAGGTTTTGAGCAGAGCCCTCAGCCCTGGCTTCATTCTAGAGCTCACAGCATCAGATTTGGAAGTCAGGGGCTCCTGGTGCCCCAGCAGTAGGGAGGTCAAGTGAGAAGACACTTCAGGAGAGCCGGGCCACTCCAGGGGAGGAAATGAAAACTAAATTGAATTAATTAGGGGTCGTATTGAACCCTGCTTCTTGAATGCGCTGAAGTCTGATTAAACAAACAACAAAAAAGATAAAATCGCTTAGTTACGTTTTTTTTTTTTTGGTAAGAGAAAAGAGAAGAAAACAAAATGTTGATTTAAGATGCGGCCCAGGGCTGGGGGCCCAGGGGAAACCTGGTGAAGGCTCCTGTTGTTTGGGGTCGGAGGTCGCGGGAGCAGCGCTGCCTGGGGATCCAGCTCAAGGTTCTGGAGTGATGGAAAAACCTGGCCTGACGCTTTTCCTCAGCGGACCCTTAACTCGCTAACAGGAACCAGCTGAGCGAACACAAACAGAGGTGCTGTGCCGGCACCGATCCCAGCTTCCTCTGAAATTTCCAGGCCTCTTTTTTCCTGTCGGATTCCAGACAGATGAAATTTTCCTGGCCCCAGCCCTGCTCCTGGCAGCATCTCCCCTCTGAATCACCATAAATCAGGGCTGGGGGCGAGTGATGGGATTTTCCTGATTGACAAGCCGCTACCCTGATAAAATGGGGGTTCCGTTTCCTAGGCTGAAAATAGCTCTGGGGGTGCTGTCCTGAGTCCTCCTCATCCCAAATCCCTGTAGGTATCTGCTTTGGATTTTAAATATTCATATCTGTCTGTGATTATGATTTCATCGAGAAGGGCTGTGGACGTGCAGATGTGAACTGCTGGGGGCCGCGGTGGTCGTAAGCGACACCATTGTTCGTGGGGTCACTTGTGGGGGGGGGTGTGCTGTACATTCCTCAGAGCCTCCATCATACACGGAGTCCCCAATTAATTTCAATACAAACACCGGATCTGGCCTCTCCTGCGCCTTTGCAGCCATAACACATGAGGTCATGCTGCTTTGGTTAACCGGAGGAGTTTTGGGGCGAGGTGGGGGGGGGGGCTTCCAAGTCCCTGGGGGATCTGTCCTGCATGGCTCAGGCTGGGCTGTTTACTGCAGGGGGTCCACCTGTGCACCCGAACTCTCTTTCTCACCATCCTTTTCTCAGAAACTCTGAAATCTTTTATTCTTTCTTTTCCTAGTCCCTCCAGCTTCATCACAACCACGCCATTGATAACCCACTGTCCCTGCAGTTCTCTGAAAACACCCAGAGCCCCTCACCCTCTGTACTTTTGCTCAAACAGCTTCATCCACGCGGGGCATGTTTTTGCCCCTTCATATGGCTCCTTGTTCTTGAAGATTTCTTGAAAGAGTTTCTTCCTCCAGGAAGCCTTCCCCATCACTCCATTCAGAGTTAAGTACCACTCTCTCCTCCGTATTCCTATAGCTCACAGATTCTCAAACATGAGCCTGCGTCAGAGTCACCTGGAGGGTTTGTTAAAATACAGATTGCTAGGCCCATCCCCAGTTTCTGAATCAACAGGTCTGGAGAAAGACCTGTGAATTTGTATTTCTAACAAGATCGCAGGAGATATTGATGCTGCTCTAGCCCCACGTGAGCACCTCCAGTGATAGAACTTACTCTGCTGTGTTCCTATGACCTGTTTGTAGTTTTCATCTACTGGGAGGGCTGGGACAGTCTTTTTCAGCTCTGTAGCCCAATACACAGTGAAGTTGCCCACTGGAGGTTTGTTGATTGAATTGTGGACACAGAACCGACTTGGTCACAGAGCTCAGTGGAGGGGAGGAGCCTGCCCTTTAAGGACCTGGCTGCTGTTGCGCAGAGGGGGGCGCCCGGGCAAGAGGACTGGTTCGTGGGGGATCTCTGGAGCATGAGTGGGGGTCAGCCCCACTTTCTGCAGGTCTCCCAGAAAGCCTGAAATAGGAGGGTCACTGATTCAGCTGCTGGGCAGAGATGCCAGAGGAGGAATGGGAGTCAGGGTTTCAAGTTGCTTTTCTCCCTTTGAGACTCGGGAACACCCAGATGATGAAAGGACATGGGGACCCTGTCCCTTTTCTTGAGCACCATCTGAATGTCAGCTTCTGCCACCTCATGCTCCAGCCACAGGGCCAGGTGAGATCTCAGCCCCTGCCCCAAACTATGAGGACACATCCTATGCCTTAATCATCTTTGCAGCTGCCCCTTCCCCTTCCACACTTTGAACTGTGTTTCCTATGGTTTCTTCAATGTACCGTTTCTTCCACAGCTCACACCTTTGCTCATGCTGTCGCCCCTGCTCAACAATCCCCTCGTTCCTTCTTTGCTGGTCGAAATCCAACACATCCATTCTAGGCTGAGTCCAGATGTGCCACCTCCGCTCCGTGCAGGTCAGAGCCTCATTGGCTCCCCTGGGGTCCCACCCGGTAGCAACATCACGGTCTGTTATATTTTTTCGAATGGGTTTGGTTTCCGCCCCAGATGGGGTATTTGTTCCTCCTCCTCTGTTCTCCCGCCTCTAGCACCCTTCCTGGTTTACAGTGGGTTGCTCAGTCGGGGCCCTTTGAACGGGGTTGTACCTGCTCATCTCGGGGAACGTGTTGGTGAGAGGGATCAGCTTGGGGCATCACTGACTCTTTTTTTTTTTTTTTTGCGGTACGCGGGCCTCTCCCGTTGTGGAGCACAGGCTCCGGATGCGCAGGCTCAGCGGCCATGGCTCGTGGGCCCAGCCGCTCCGCGGCCTGTGGGATCTTCCCGGACCGGGGCATGAACCCGCGTCCCCTGCATCGGCAGGCGGACTCTCAACCACTGCGCCACCAGGGAAGCCCCATCACTGACTCTTTAAGTGCCAGGGCTTATTGGCTGAGCAAGGGGTCTTCTCCCCCCAGCTCCCCATTCCAGGGTGGTCCCTGTCTAGCCACACACTCAGCTGAATGGGACAACAGGTTGGTGTGGAGGGGGGTAGTGCCCAGAGATTCCCAAGTCCAGCTGCAGAGAGTTCAAAGCCCGGTTCTGCTTCTTCCCACCTGGGTCAACTTGAGCAAGTTATTTTTGTCATTGAGCCTCAGTTTCTTCTTCTGTAAAATGGGGAGTATAACCCTCCCTTGCCAGGCTGTGGTAAGGAATAAAAAGGATAATGTCTTGCAGGCTTCAGGCACAGGCCTTGGCATGGCTGCCTCTTCTTCTCCACCAGAGCTTCAGAACAGAGACCTTAAACTTTTTCTTTGTAAGTCCCTGCTCCCCTCCGTAATTTTCTAACAGTAACAGAGAAGAGCAGTCTCAGAGGGGAATCCATCAGGGCTGGGAACAAGCTGTTTCACCCCTGCCGATTTCAGCTGGCAAACCAGGCCCTTAGACAGGAGGGAGGAAAAATTATTAAAGGATTAAATCCAGAATAATCCTATAAGCCCCAGGAGGCTCAGAAGGCAATAAGCCACAGACTTAAAGTCTGATCTGTGAAGTTATGGGCGCAGAATCAGCATCGGAAGGTTGGGAGTGGGTTTGAGGTATACAGCGCTGTTAGATCTTTTCTAAAAGGTGGCTTCATTTTCACCGCTCGGACAGTGTTTTTTGTTTGTTTGTGTTTTGTTTTTCCCTCCTCTTGTCAGGTTTTTAATAACAATGAGCGAGCTGCAGGAGTGGGGGAACTTTAGCTAAAATTCCATAAAAATAAAACTTTAATTAAAGTACACAAGTCATGAAATTCCATCCTTGTAAAGTGAGATGTCTTGGGACTCTGCCCCAAGCAGATCTTGCTCCCTGAGGCCCCGGGTTCACACGGGCTCCTCCTCGGGGGGCCGTGATAGCTGACACTCAGCCTGGACCCTCGTGTTGCCAGCTGAGTGAGGAGGCGTCTCTGGGCCCTCCTCCACAGCTCTCTCCAGTGTCCTGCCCAGAAAGGCCGGGAGGGCCACCGGGCTGGAGTGGGGGCGTTTTATAGGACTGGAGGCAGGCCCCGTGTGTGGGCTTTGGAAGAGACAGAGCACCCTGAGCTTCGGGGGCAGAAAGTGCATTTTTCACATTTTCCCAGGCAGCAAGAAGAGCATAGGCTTCCCTGGTGGCGCAGTGGTTGAGAGTCCGCCTGCCGATGCAGAGGACACGAGTCCGTGCCCCGGTCCGGGAGGATCCCACATGCCGCGGAGCAGCTGGGCCCGTGAGCTATGGCCGCTGGGCCTGAGCCTCCGGAGCCTGTGCTCCGCAACGGGAGGGGCCACAGCGGTGAGAGGCCCGCGTACCACAAAAAAAAGAAAAAAAAAGAGCACAGACCTGACCACTGGAGACTGAGAGTCTTCTTTTCTAGTTTCGATGATGTTACAACGAGCTGGACCACTCAAGCAACTCTCTTTTTGGTGGGCCTGTTTCCCCATCTGTAAAATGAGTCGATTAGATCCAGGGATTTTGCAAAGTGCCCACTGAGGAGACTTAAAGATCTCACAGAACCTTCCTCAGGGCCTCTCTGGGGGCTTTGGTGCTCAAGGCTTCCTCTCCCCCTTACCACCTTCCCTGACTCCTTTTGTCTGTTTTACAGATTGGGTTTTCTGGTAAGATTTTGTTTGAAACAAAGGGTCCTGAGGCTGAAAATGTTTGAAAACTGCTCAGGACTCCTCTGGTTGGAACAGTGTGCGATCTGCCCTGTAGTGTCTGACTCTGCCTTCCTTCTGGCAGCGAGGTCCTCCGTCCTGCTCTAGTGTATGAGGACCCCTTGCCCTCCCCCCCATCACCTTCCTTTCTTCTACAGTAAGTCCCCTACATATGAACCTCCAAACTGTGAACTTTCAAAGATGCAAACGTGAGTTCACATGTCCAATCACGTAAATTAGTTTACGCGTCTGGCGTACGTTGTCACGTGCATGCATCCTCTGCAGTGGTTGTGCTTTTGTGTACTTTACTTACAGTATCGTATAGAGCAGCAGTCCCCAACCTTTCCCGCACCAGGGAACGGTTTCATGGAAGACAGTTTTTGCACAGACCTGGGGCGGGGGGTGGGGGATGGTTCAGGCGGTAACGCGAGCGATGGGGAGCGGCAGATGAAGCTTCGCTCGCTCACCTCCTGCTGTGCAGCCCGGTTCCTAATAGGCCGCGGACCAGTACCGGTCTGTGGCCCGGGGGTTGGGGACCCCTGATATAGAGTACAGTAGTACAGTATCTTTATTTCAAGCCCAGGATGTCCAGAAGCAAGCGTAAAATCAGCGGTGATGTAGCTGGTACTGCTAAGAAGCACCAGCTGTTGTACTGTACTACTGTACTTTTCAAGGTACCGTATTAAAAATGTTTTCTTTATTTTTTGTGTTTGTTTGTTTTTTACGTATTATTTGTGTGAAAAGTATTATCAACCTATTACGATACGGTACTATACAGTGATTGTGTTAGTTGGGTACCTAGGCTAACTTTGCTGGACTTACGAACAAAGTGGAATTATGAACGCGCTCTCGGAACGGAACTCGTTTGTGTGTAGGGGACTTCCTGTATTTTGTTTTCTGAGTCACGGAACTCTTTGAATTGGATGAAGATGACCAATCTTCTCTCCAGAAAAATTCACATAGAAAAAAATACACACACTATGAAAATATAACTGTTTTAGCCTTCAGATCCTTTTGGGAAAGAAAATGTTTTCCTTTGCAAAAATGACTTGATGGGACCTCAGGCCCCAGAGCAGGGCATGAAAGGCCCGAGCTTAACAAAGTGATGACTAACCGCGCTGTAAAAGAAAATAGTTCTGTTTGCAGAGTCTCGCCGCCCTGCAGGTACTGCCTTCCTTTTGCTCTGGGTTGAGCCAGACTGGAAATCAGCCCCTCTCCACGACTTCTATACCAAAAAATGTGTTGCAGACTTGGCCAAACTTTGAGGACCAGCAAGGTAAAGTAGACGGAAACCCTTGCTGTGTTCAGACTTCTGGTAGCAAGTGATTAAACCGCAATTCAAATTTCTTAAGAAAAAACCCAGGAAAAATGAAATGTGTCGACCCACCTAGCTGGGAAGTTCATGATCGAGCCATGGTCCCACTGAGATGTACAACTCAAGGGGGCGCTGTTCACATTGTGGTAGCTCAAGAGAATCCAGGGACTCAAAGGACACTCCCTTCTTGTCCCCCTGTCTCTCTTGGCTTCGCATCTTTTGGTCTTCATTCTCTTTCCTGTAGAGAGGCCTATTCCACACAGTTGGGAAGATGTGGCCCCAGCAGCCCCAGCAGCCCCAGGCCTACCTTGAAGCAGCTCAGTCATCCCCAGTCTCTGGGGGACGGGGTACCTTAGTCGGATTGGACCAGGCCCGGGTCAGGTGCTTAGCCCGGTGGCGGGTGAGCCTGGATACTGTATATGGCAACACTTTCAGAATCATGGAACTGGGGAAAAGAGTCCTCTGTTTTCACCCGATGGTGAAAGAGACACGGGGCAGATAAAAAACAAAGACACAACACACGCACAAATAGTATTGAAACAAAACGAATGTCTGCTCTCTACCTGACCGGCCCTTGAGTCTTTAGGCCAGTCTGCGAATGTCTGCTCTCTACCTGACCGGCCCTTGAGTCTTTAGGCCAGTCTGCAATATACTTGTGTGTGAGTGATTCTGTGTGTGCACTGAAGGCACAGAGAGGGGCTGATTTCCATGTCCAGGTCAATCCAGAGTGGAACAAGGGCAGTACCTGCAAGGTGGTGAGAAGCTCCACAGACAACTAATTTGGAAGACCATAGAGCCAGTGATAAACAGGAACTTCATTATCGAGATGCCAGAATCCTTGGAGGGGCTGGGAGGGGTGCACGCGGGATGGAGTAGGCACTGATTTCATTAGAGCTCAAAGGATCGGGTGTCTTAGCTGACATCCGGATCACACACACGCAAAATATTGCATACGATTCTGAGGACTCAGAATCCCCTGAGTGGAGAGCCCCCATCTCGGACCCTGCCTCCTCTTTCAGAGTTTCCTTCCTTCCTCCACACTGAGTCATGCGTTTCCTCTCGTGCAGAAGATTCCAAGGCTGAGGCCTCAATCCCAACATTCAGCCCCACCTAACTCCGCTCCGACGTGACACCTACGCTCCCATGGGAATTTTCTGGACTGTTCTCAAAGGACTACTAGGCAAGCCTGTCTTCTGCATTTGTACTATTTTCCTCCCCCCTCAGGATGAGGTAGCAATCCCAAGAGACAAAAAGTCCTGCTCCCCTCTCCTCTCCCGTCTCCACTGCTGAGAACTGATCTTCCTTGATGATGCCATCTCTGGCACACGGGCCTCAGCTAGAATGAGCAGCTCTGGGTCACCCGCTGCAGGCAGCTCATAGCAGGGGAGCTGCCACGACTTGGTCCTGGGCCTCAGCTGCTGCAGGATTTACTGCTACCCGCTTTTGTTGGATCTGACAGATGCAGAAAGGGCTGGAGAAAGGATTTTGAATTTGTCCCAGGGAAATAATTCAAAAGAAGAAAAACGCTCAGGCAGGAAGGTGTCCGTTGGTATGGCAGTGACCTCAACCAGCAACATCCTAAAAGTCCAGCGATGGGAAGAGCTAACATTTGCCCTGTGGATCACGTGACTCCAAATGCGCCTCACGATTACCTCATGCTCGAGGTACACGCTTGGTTTTACCACTTGCCTTACACAGGTTAGCTAAGAACGCCTTCTATTTAGTTATTTATTTAAAAATTTACTTTTTATTTTATATTGGGGTATAGTTGATTTATAATGTTTTGTTAGCTTCAGGTGTACAGCAAAGTGATTCAGTTATACATACACATATATCCAGTCTTTCTCAGATTCTTTTCCCATATAGGTTATTACAGAAGATTGAGTAGGGTTCCCTGTGCTATGGTCCTTGTTGATGATCTATTTTATAGATAGTAGTGTGTATATGTTAATCCCAAACTCTTAATTTATCCCTTCCCCCCACCTTTCCCCTAAGCTTGTTTTTGAAGTCCAAGTCTCTTTCTGTTTTGTAAATAAGCTCATTTGTATCATCCTTTTAGATTCCACATCATATGACATTTGTCTTTCTCTGTCTGACTGACTTAACCTAAATGTCCATTGACAGAGGAATGGATAAAGAAGATGTGGTACATATATGCGATGGAATATGACTCAGCCATAAAAAAAGAATGAAATAATGCCATTTGCAGGAACATGATGGACCTAGAGATTCTCACAGTAAGTGAAGTAAGTCAGGAAGTAAGAATGCCTTCTGTTGATTGCTGGTTCACTTTGTGCTGGAAACTGTGCCAGACAAGCTATGTGTGTGCTCCCAAATCCTCACCAAGCCCTGTGAGATGGATGTTCTTTTAGGTTTGTTTTTTGTTTTTGTGGTACGCGGGCCTCTCACTGCTGTGGCCTCTCCCATTGCGGAGCACAGGCTTCGGACGCGCAGGCTCAGCGGCCATGGCTCACGGGCCCAGCCGCTCCGCAGCATGTGGGATCTTCCCGGAACAGGACACGAACCCATGTCCCCTGCATCGGCAGGCGGACTCTCAACCACTGCGCCACCAGGGAAGCCCTGGATGTTCTTTTAAAGATGAGGAAACAGGCTCAGAGTGGGTCAGTTATTTCCCCAGAGTCACAGATGTGCTTTTAGGTTGCGTCTGATTATTAGCACTTGTCTCCTGAATGTCATCCCCAGGGGAATGGATGAACTTGACAGCAGGGCATGTGACTCTCCTCTGGCACCGTAGCACTTAGTAAGTATCCAATAAATATTGGCTGTTGTGAAAGAACAGTAACCATCTGTGATTCACAGCTGTTTCTGTAGCACATCCTGGAGTCTTGCACTCGCTCCGGACCAGGCCTCAAGTTTCTGGATGGTTAGGAGGGCTGTGGGCAGGGGGTGGAAGCAAAAGGCAGCAAAGCAGAGCTATCTGGCTCTCCCATTCTGAGCCCTGTGCTGAGCTTCCGCCTTACCCAGCAGCTTGTATAGATTCCAACCATAGCACTTACCATTATGAAATACCTGTTGGTGTTGTTGTTGTTTTTCCATACCATTAAATAACTCAATTCTCGGAGGACATTGACCAGATGTCCTACAAATTTGACTTAATTCTGAAGCTATCTGCCTGGAGATAGCATCAGATCCCATAGATAAGGGCTTAGTCCTACACGGCTGCCTACCTCTCCAACTCCAGATGCCAGTCATAAGTCCTGGTTGTCACTGGTACATGGCTGACTTGCCATAGATTGGAGGTTCCAACCACCCCCTCCGTGGGTTTAATTAATTTGCTAGAGTGGCTCACAGAACTCAGAGAAACATTTCTCTTACTAAATGACTGCTTTGTTATAAGAGGATATAACTCAGGAACAGTTAGATGGAAGAGATGCATAGGGCAAGGTCTGGGGAAAGGGCACGGAGCTTCCATGCTCTCTGAGTGTGCCCCGCTCTCCCTGCATCTCCATGCATTCACCAACCCAGAAACTCTGCAAACCCTGACCTTTGGGGATTTTATGGTGGCTTCATTACATAAGCACGATCGGTTAAATCATTGGCCATTGGCGATTGAACTCAATCTCCAGCCCCTCTCCCCGTTCCAGAGGTCAGGGGAAGTGGGATGAAGGTTCCAGCCCTCCAATCACAAGGCTGCTTCCGCTGGGGACCAGCCCTCATCCTTAGGTGACCCAGGGGCTTTTCAAAAATCACTTCATTAATGTAACAAAAGATACATTGATCACTCTCCTCACTTAGGAAATTCCAAGGGTTTTAAGAGCTCCTGGCAGAGAAGGGGATAAAGACCAAATAGATATTTCTTATTATAAATCACAGTATCATACCATGTGAGAGTGTCATCATTTATTTATACATCTGTCCCTCTCCTTAGCCGGGAAGTGCCTTAAGGTTTCTGTAGCCGCAGCCCCTGGACCAGTGCCTGGCACAGGACAGGCATCCTATAAATGACTGTTGACTAAGCAAGTTAATGAACTGGAGAAGTGTGGGTAGGAGGAAAGATGGGGACAGGACCAGGGATTAGAGGCGCCATAGCCTCTGTGCCGGTCAGTTTTGCTGCAATAATGCTCCATGATGAGGCTTCCCCAAACACTGGCTTACAACACCGATGTTCATCTGTTTCCGTACTCGTGAGTCCTGGGGTGGGCTGTCTCGGCTGGGCTCAGCACTCCTGGCTCCAGGCTTACGCTCAGGTGCGCTCCATGTGTTTCTTCATCTTCCTGGGTAGCTGCTGTTTGGGACACATCCTTCTTGTGGTGAACGGCAGGAGCAGAAACTTACGGTGCCCCTCCAGGCTCTGGCTTGGAACTGGCATGTTGCCATTTCTGCTCACATCCCATTGGCTAAAACTAGTCAAATGGCCAAGCCCAACATTATTAAGGTGGAGAAATATATTCTGCCTATTCTCCCGCCCCAAGATCACAAGGTAGGTGAGAACGAAGAGCTGAAGGACAATCTACCGCAGCCTCCCTTAAGAAAAAGCCCTGAACCTCCTTTATTCCTTGGGGAGAATCTCTAGAAGAGCCCCACAGGCTGGTCCCAGAGTTCTGCCTGTGGCCCTGATATGACTTTCCTCTTGGGGTTTATGGCAGAAAGTGATGACTGTCCCCATTATTCACTGCCCCCTTCTTTTTTTTTTTTTTTTTTTGCGATACGCGGGCCTCTCACTGTTGTGGCCTCTCCTGTTGCAGAGCACAGGCTCCGGACGCGCAGGCTCAGCGGCCATGGCTCACGGGCCCAGCCGCTCCGCGTCATGTGGGATCCTCCCGATCCGGGGCACGAACCCGTGTCCCCTGCATCGGCAGGCGGACTCTCAACCACTGCGCCACCAGGGAAGCCCAGCCCTTCTTTTTTAGTAATAGAACACCCCAGGTTTTAGTTTGGGCACGTGGTGCCCACAGGAGGCCACACTTCTCAGCCGCCTTTGCAGCTAGACATGGTCATGTGACTAAGCTGTGGCCAATGGGATGAAGCAGACAAGCTACAGGCATCTTCTGATGTCAGCTGTATGAGAACGATGCTTGCCTTCTCCTTCTCTCTCCCCCTTGCCTTGAGCTGGAACGTGGGCTCACCTGAACAACAACACTCTAGGGAATGACAGGGCACCACAGTAGAAGGAATCTGGGCGTCCAGACAAGCTCTTGGAGTTGGCCCAGTTTGCCTGCCACAGCATGGGAGAAGAATGAAATGCCGTATTTCTGTTTGCTCCAGAATCTCAGTTTGTACATTAGTCCGCACGAGGTCACTTGCTTGCCATCTCATCGCCCCCCCACCCTGCCACTTGGTGTCTGAAGGCCACTGGTCCACTCTTTGTCCTTCATTCACCAAAATGTGAACTCAGGGTCTTCCCTGGTGGCGCAGTGGTTGAGAGTCCGCCTGCCGATGCAGGGGACACGGGTTCGTGCCCCGGTCCGGGAAGATCCCACATGCCGCGGAGCGGCTGGGCCCGTGAGCCATGGCCGCCGAGCCTGCGCGTCCGGAGCCTGTGCTCTGCAATGGGAGAGGCCGCAGCAGTGAGGGGCCCGCATACTGCAAAAAAAAAAAAAAAGTGAACTCAAATCCCTTTTCTTAATTTTCCTTAGCAAAAGTGAGACAGGATAGATTTCTTTAAAAAAAGGGATTTCGTGAAATAAAGAGAAATCAAAGGAGAAACAAAATCCAGGAAGCTAACCATAAACCAATCCAGTTTCTATCCTAAGAGATACCTTACCCAACTGCAGCCATGACCAGGGCAGGCTGACGGTGGTTTTTGCCCATGGGGCTGGAAATTTAGTGGATGTGAAATTTAAAACTATAATTACAGAAGGTGATAAAATTTTAAATGTTGTGAAATATACATACCGTTAGCACATGTGCTCCTTCAGTGACACCGAAACAAAGGGATTTGGCTTCTCTATAGGAAGCTTCTAGAGGCCCATTGTTAATAACGCCCGCTTCGTGATTCACAGATGGAAAATCAAAGCTGGCTTGAGGATGTGTTTTAGGCCTTGCCTGAGGCAGCTAAAATGCCAGTTAGAGCTCTGTGTCCTACCAGAGGTGACTCACTCCATGGGCCCTGCACCTTTTCACCCTTGCCTTTCAGAATTTCCACCTGGTACAACTTTGTGGCCACTTTATGGAGTCTTTTGTTCCTGAACATTCAGTCTGCTCCTATCCAACCAGCATCATCTTCTTTCCTGCCTCCTTTGGCCTGGGCTCCTGGCCACATCATTTCTTTCGTGGCCAAGACCAGGAAAGCTCCCTTTAGCTCCTTGGAATCCCTGTTCATTTTTTTTTTTTTTTTTTTTTTTTTAACCATTTTTTAAAAATTGAAGGATAGTTAATTTACAATGTGTTAGTTTCAGGTGTACGGCAAAGTGATTCAGTTATACATATACATATATCTTTTCTTTTTCAGATTCTTTTCCCCAGATAGGTTATTACAGAATATTGAGTAGAGTTCCCTGTGCTATACAGTAGGTCCTTGTTGGTGATCTATTTTATATAAAGTAGTGTGTACATGTTAATACCAACCTCCTAATTTGTCTCCCCCCATCCCCTTTGGTAACCATAAGTTTGTTTTCTATGTCTGTGAGTCTATTTCTGTTTTGTGAATAAGTTCATTTATATCACTTTTTTAGATCCCACATATAAGTGATATCATATGATATTTGTCTTTCTCTGTCTGGCTTACTTCACATAATATGAGAATATCTAGGTTCATCCATGTTGCTGCAAATGGTATTATTTCATTCTCTTTTATGGCTGAGTAATATTCCATTGTATAGATGTACCACATCTTCTTTATCCATTCCTCTGTTGATGGACACTGAGGTTGCGTCCATGTCTTGGCTACTGTAAATAGTGCTGTTATGAACATTTGGAACACCCCCTTTTTTTTTTTTTTTTTTTGCGGTACGCGGGCCTCTCACTGTTGTGGCCTCTCCCGTTGCGGAGCACAGGCTCTGGACGCGCAGGCTCAGCGGCCATGGCTCACGGGCCCAGCCGCTCCGCGGCATGTGGGATCTTCCCGGACCAGGGCACGAACCCGCGTCCCCTGAATCGGCAGGCGGACTCTCAACCACTGCGCCACCAGGGAAGACCTGGAACCCCTCTTCTTAATTCTGGGTTTAGTTCAGAGTGACTTGTGTCAACCTTAGGCCATGCCAGGAATCTGGTGATGAAAACAGCAAATAACCTGTGACCCCATATTTCCCAGAGTTGTGGGAATTTGACATTTGTAAACCCCAAAGTCTTACAATTCTTTAATTATACAATATCATTTTCTTCCACAGGTAGGAAGGGAGGGAGGAAACACTAAATGAATATCTACTGTGTGCTAGGTATTTTCCCATTTGCTTTCCCATCTTACACGGTAACAGATGAGACAGCAGAGGCCCAGAGAGGTGAAGGCCCTTGTCCAACACCACACAGCCAGTAAGTGGCAGGGCTGGGATTTGAACTGAGGTCTCTCGGATTTCAAAGCCTGGGCTCTTCTTCCCCAAACAAGAACATGCACAGATGCTCAAGGGTGTTGAGGGGGTGTTTGGTCACAGATACAGGAAGATAGAGGGATTGAATGACAGTGGACTCAGATAATGGAGGTGGGAAATGATGGAGAGGGAAGGTGACAGACAGACTAGCTGATGGAAGAGGGAGGTGAGGGGAGGGTCAAAGGGTTCTGCTTTGACAAGGGATTTTGGATTCCAGGCAGGGAGTTTTTTTCCACACTGCGCCTTGCTGGAAACACCTCACATCCCCACATGCGATGAGCTCATTCTTCTGTTGGCACCGACTCGCATCCCATCTTGGCCCTGGATGGGCCACACCAACATTTCTGCAGGAGGAATAAAGCAATAACAGGATTCTCATTTTTCTCCTTAAAATAATACCTCTCTGTTCTGCCAGCGAGCAGAGAGCTGCGCCTGCCAGCAGTCCTGTGGGAAGCCTGTTCCCAATCCTGCAGGATTAGTCTGATGCTGGCTTCCCAGGAGCCCCCCAGCAGACAAGGCAGCCCTCAGGCAACCTCGAGCCTCTGGCTGTGGATCCCTGCTGTCTTTCTCAGCCCTGGAGGGTCATTCATTTCCATGTCCCCATCCCTGGCTCTCCAGGGCAAAGGGATGCTGCTCTCACCAGCATAGACCACAGGCTCCCCTAGCTGATGGCTGCCCTGGCATCTCTTTAGGACCTAAGCGATTTCCTACAAGGAAAAGATCATTGGAAAAGTCATTTTGAACAGGAAGAATTTAATTTTTCTGTACCAGGCTTTTTCCTTCTTAAAAGAGAGAGAGAGAGAAACTCATTTACCTAAAGGCTTGAGTGCCTGGAAATTTCTTCCCTGTGTGCACATTACCCACTTCCTGGCTGCAGGGATGGAAGGACTCGGAGGATTTGGAGGATATTAAACAGATTCATAATGGACCCAGCAGTATAAACACGTCTCAAGTGCAGACAGAAGTACCACAATCTCTTCTTTGGTTTAATGTGAAACATACACCGTTTGTGTCTGTGTCCCCATCTTACAAATAAACAAGGTGAGGAGATGGACTCCGAAATTTTCCCCGGGGAGCCAGGTGCCTTCGTTCCTTGTAATTTCCAGGCTTCTCCTGCCCACAAACAACGCAGAAAAGAACGCTTAATGTAGCCTTGCAGATCACTGCCAAAAGGCAGAGCAAATGGGAGAGGCCTGGCCAAATGGTCTGCAGCCATTCCCACCCTTCAGGGTGATGCCACAAGTGGCTGGGGGCTCCAGGGCCCGAAGAGGGTGTTACCACCGAATTGACCAGGCAGCTGGGTATATGCTGGCTGGTGCATCAGGAGACATGGATTCAAATCCCACCTCTGCCCTCCACTGCCAGCAGGCTGTGCTATCCCAGGCAACTGACTGTACCCCTCTGCCCCAGCTGGGTTTCCTCGTCAGTGGGATGAGGTGACAGTCCCAGCCTGTGTATCTCATTGCATGATGGCGGGTCCCCCAGGAGACAAAGTGGGTCAGCATCCTTGGTTAGGATGTAAGTGATCTTAGGAATGGCCATTTCCCCATTTTTATTCAAAATCAGTATTTCTTACCACCGATTCTCTCAGACCCAGAGGCGGAGGGACGTGTCACTGTCAGAAAGTCTAAACACGTTGAAGCAGGATCATTTTTTTAAAAATTAATTAATTATTAATTTATTTTTTTGGCTGCTTTGGGTCTTCGTTGTGTGGGCTTTCTCTAGTTGTGGAGAGCAGGAGCTAGTCTTCGTTGCTGTGTGCGGGCTTCTCATTGCAGTGGCTTCTCTTGTTGCAGAGCACGGGCTCTAGGCGTGCAGGCTCAGTAGTTGCAGCACGTGGGCTCAGTAGTTGTGGCTTGAGGGCTCTAGAGTGCAGGCTCAGTAGTTGTGGCGCACGGGCTTAGTTGCTCCACGGCATGTGGGATCTTCCCGGACCAGGGCTCGAACCCGTGTCCCCTGCATTGGCAGGCGGATTCTCAACCACTGCGCCACCAGGGAAGTCCCGAAGCAGGATCGTTGACTCAAGGGCCAAAATGACTAATTTGACCCCATAACTAGCTCAGTGTGAGGAATACCGGCCAAACCAGTGAGCTGGCTGAACCGACAGGTGGGATCAGTCAAAACGCACTGCCTGGTGGCTCCAGCCGAGGCAGGGCCCACATCTGGCCATAGAAGGAGGATGGCTTAGCCATCGGAAGGATGGACCGCGCGGCCAGCCTGCCTGCGTCTTGCTGGGTGACGTGGGGCAAATTCCCTAATCGTCCTATGTCTCAGGTTCCTCATTTGCCACATGGAAAATAATAGAAGACCCCTCAAAGGGGATTGTGAGGATGAAATGATGTCATATGTGTGAAGAGCTTTGGATAGCGCCCGGCCCCCAGCAAGTACTCTGCAAGTGTCAGCTATTCTTTGTGTCAAGGGAGCTCCTTGGGCATTGACAGTGAAATGTGTCTAGAGAAGAACAGAAATTCTTCAGATGAGGAAACCGAGGTCTGTAAATGGGACATGATCTGCTGAAGGTCACACGAGTTCAACTTGCATTTGATTGATATTATCCAGGCGCCGAGATCATAGTAACAATCACGTGGTTAACATGTATTGATCCTTTTCTCCATTCCAGGCACAGAGCTAAGCGTATCTCATGCTTTAATTAAATCCTCACTGCCACTCTGTGATGAAAACACCCTGAACCCCATTTTACAGATGAGGAACTTGAGGCTCAGAGAGGGAAGGGACTTTGCTGGTAGGTGGGATTAGCTGCACTGGTCGTAGGTCTGGGGTCTTGGAGTCCATGTTCTTCTTCCCCAGAATGCCCATCAGCCCTTCATCCAGGCCCAGACACTTGGTTCTTGATTCTTGGTCCAGACTCCATCCTTCCTGCGTTGCTTCCTGTGGCTTCTTCCTCTCGATTCCAGGCTCATGTGGGCCTGGGTGCGCTGGCTCACCCGATGTGGAGGCAGGGAGAGGAAGGCTTTGAGCTCAGCCTTCCCCCTGGATCTCCTGTCCAGGTGGGTGTCACTGAGTCTCTCCAAATGTCCTCATTCAGCACTACATATTTCATGGTGCTTGGTGAGTGCTGGGAGCATTTCTCCTCCCCCCAGGTTCTTGGCCATGCTCATGTCTAAGGCTCTAAAGATTCTCTGTTTTCAGACAATAAATTACAAGCCTCTAAGTATCCCAGAGATCTGGGGAGGAAGAAACTCAGCAACACCGAGGCCCGAGGAAGATTTGGACCTGACCCAAGAGTTCCTGGCATCCTGGTTCATCTGTCCCCTAAGGCATCTGCTCTCCCACTTCTCTGACCAGCTGGCGTGTAAATTATCTCCCAATTCTTCCCAAGGAAAATAGAAAAGAGAGGAGTGGGGAATCAGAGGGAGAGAGAGAGAGGAAGGAAATACCAAAACCTGGGGGAGCGAATTATAATCCCTCCTACCTGTGATCACTTTAGAGTTTCGAGCGGTACCTAGCACCTTAGACCAGGCAAAAGGGGCCCCTGATTTGTGTGCTCAGTCTCCCCCAGCCACATCCCTCTCCATGGGCCGAGCAGTGTGCAAGGCCAAGGGGATGCACCCACTAGCACCAATGCCCCCCTTCTACACCATGCTGAGTGTACCTGGGACCCAGGAATGTCTGAGCCTCTCCCAGGATCTGCATGGGCTTCTTCCCCAGATCCATCCTCCCCAGACGCCCTCAGAGTGTGGACCTCTAGGTCCATATCTGTTTGCAATGTGTGTATGTACGTGTAGGTTAGAGGTCAGGGCTGGGCGTCCTCCTGCATCTGCACGAAGCCCTCGCTCTGCAGGATGGAGCCGCACTGGGAAGGGAAGGGAATGGGGAACGGGCTGTGGGCTGTGACGGGCTTCCCCATGCCGTGGTGTTCCAAGTTCTACTCCAAGGAGTCCAGGAACTCTGAATTCAGACCTGGCCTTCCAGATTATGATATTTTCTTAAATATTATCATAGAATATTTGTCAAGTTTGGAGGATAACACATATTTCATCTACGAGTTTGTTAGACTTGATTTTTTTTTTTTGCGGTACGCGGGCCTCTCACTGCTGTGGCCTCTCCCGTTGCGGAGCACAGGCTCCGGACGCGCAGGCTCAGCGGCCATGGCTCACGGGCCCAGCCGCTCCGCGGCATGTGGGATCTTCCCGGACCAGGGCACGAACCCGCGTCCCCTGCATCGGCAGGCGGACTCTCAACCACTGCGCCACCAGGGAAGCCCTAGACTTGATTTTTAACCCAAGAATTTAGACACACGCAGAGGAGCCCCTATCTGTACTGTGGTCCCAGGCTCTGCCACCGTTAGGGGTGGGCCTGGTTTCCAAAACACCTCTGGTCTCCTCTAAGCCTGTGAGCTGGGTCTGATCATTTTCACTTCCAAAGGAAGACTCTGAGGCTCAGGGAGGTTAAGACACTGGCCTGAGTCTGCATAACTGGAAAATGGCAGAACTTCAAGGTGAAATCAAACCCTCCAACTCCACTGCTGGCTCTTCCTACTGCCTGGACCTCCTTCCTGCCATGGGGAGCCGCTTCTGTTTTGGGACGTGGTGTCTTGCTCCTCTGTGGGGGCCCAGGCTGAGTGGTGAGCCAGGTGGAAGGGGGCACACACAGGCTGGGAATATACTGGACAGACTCACCCCAGCAGAGGAGGCTCTAAACTGGGGTCAACCAAGTAGAGCTCCCACTTAGAAGAAAGAAAAATGAGAACCTTGTCTCCTGTCAGATTGGCAGGTCCCCACAGCTCCTATTTCAAAACCATAACCTCATCACGCTCCCCCTCCGCCCCCCTAAAGCCTCCCCTCTCTCAGCAAACTGAGAGTTTTCCATTGTAGAGGAGGGAAGAAATGCGTCTCTAATCCTCTTTGTTCCATGATTTCATCTCCTTCTCTCTCTCCTCCCTGGGGGCTCCAGGCAAACAGTTGGAGGAGGGAAGGTGGGGCAGGGAGGGGAGCCAACACTTTTTTCACGGTGGTGGTGGGGGAACATTCTGGGCTTTGGGCAGGAGGGAGGGGAGCTGGAAGGGCTCATCCATCCCCTCCCCCAGCCGCCAACCAGAGCTGGAAACCTGGGAGACTTCCAGGAGGCCACCCTCCCCTTCCCTCCGCCCCAGCCCACGCACCACTGATTTCACCTCCTTGACTCTGTCCCCAACGCTCCATCACGAACACGTTCGCTGCCTGCGCGTAAGCCTCATCGTTCATTCCTCACCGGATTTTGCAACAGCTGCCTAAGCGGCCTCCCAGACTCCGGTGCCGTCTACCTTGGGCCCATCCTCCGCTCAGCTGCCCCAGAGAGCCTCAGAGGCTCCACATCACACACAAGATAAAGCCCGAGCTCCTAGGTGGTACTCAAAGCCCTGCTGTCCTCCCCCTGCCTCCTCTCCAAACTCCGTGGTCACAGTGTCCTACCACATTTTGTTTTTCTAATCATCTACTTACTTCTCACCCACTAAGCCCCTTGAAGGAGGAATCTTCTCCACATTTTTACATTTTTGCTTTTCCAGGCCCTGGCAAAGCTCTTGGCCAATCAGCCTTACCCTCCCATTCGGGGAAGCCAGACAAGCCCTCTACCCCCAAACCCCATCTCTCATTTACCTGCTCCCCTTCTTTTTCTGCTGCCCGGTGTGACCCCACTGCAGAGCCTTTCTTTTCTTGTGTTGAAAGATGGCAAGTGACGGAATTCCCTGGCAGTCCAGTGGTTAGGACTCGGTGCTTTCACTGCCAGGGCCCGGGTTCGATCCCTGGTTGGGGAACTATAGATGCCCGCAAGACTTGCTGTGTGGCCAAAAAAAAAAAAAAAAAAAAAGATGGCAAATGAACATGCATATCCACTTTTGCTCCCTCCCAAACCCAAATCCCATGGAAACAACGGATTTGGGTTTTTGTTAAAGGCATAAACCCACAAGAACAAGAAGACCAGGAGAGGAAAGCAATATGCAACAGAAGAAAGCTTAATCTTACACCAGCCCTGGGGAAAGCTGAGAACCCATCTGACTTTCATGCCCTGAATTTCAGGAATGGTGGCCTTGGGGAACCTCTGGATCCTCTGGGGAGATGGGTGAGTGCTCAACTCAGGCGGATGGGTTGGAAGTCTGAGAAACAGTCCCAGGTCCCTCCCACACTCTGAACAGCTGGTGGTGCAGGACTTCTCAGGGTCTTTAAGAAGCTGATGTGCGGTTATATTGAGACCGTCCACAAATGGGATTCATTAGGCAGCATTTTATAAACAGATTTATCTCTGAGACATTTTTTTCCCTCTCACTTTTAAACAGCTTGAGGCAACATAGCTTGGGCAATGCTGTTAAAACTTGCCAGCAGCTGGGAGGTGGGGTGGGAGTGAGACAGGCTGGGACTTGGGACCCTCTGCTGCAGTCTGCAGTGCAGACCCCTCTGCTGCAGGACCCTCTGCACCTGGACCAAAGCAATAAAATACAAAGAGACAATAAGGGACTAAAAATAACTGTGTGTGTGCTTGGTCAGGGCAAATTCTGGACAACAAGATACAAAAAGACCAAAAAAAACCCAGCTGCCACTTCTGAAGAGTCGGGAGCAAAAGCAGGGTACTGCACATGCCCCCTGCATTCAACACCACCAACGGGGTGGGCAGACCCCCTAAGCCACCCCTCTGGCCTGACCCCTGGACACACTCCTACCCTCACCTCATGTAAGGAACCAGCTTCCTGGTTCCTTGTTCTTTACAAGCAAGGGAACCTGCTACTTGTTTTCACTCCCCCCTGCTGCAGCAGGGGCCCCAGTAAAGCCTCGCCTGAATTTCTTGTCTGGCCTCTAGTCATTGTATTGATTGGGGAAAGGCCAAGAACTCTGACCAGTAACAGGAGCACATATCAGAGGTTAGTCCAAGTCACCCTTAGAGCAACCTCTTCACTCAGGCCAATTGAGTCTGATCATTCATTCATTCATTCATTCATCAAATGTTTATTAAATGCCAGTCTGGGCATAGGGTGAAAACAAAGATCAATAAGACACAGTTCCCACTTTTGGGGGACTGACCTCCTGGTGGGGAGGTAATCAACTGTCTGTTCCCATTTAGGTAACAGAAGGACCGAGCCCTTTCCCTTCCTCTCTCCAGAACCAACTTCCTCTAGAATATTCAGGGAGAATATTCTCCCTTGGGCTCCTGGGTCATCCAGTTCTCTGTGTATCTTCTCTCTCAGCTCTCACCTGGCTCCACCTCTCTGAACCCGCCCAGTTTTCTCTGGGGCCTCGTTCAACTTGCTGCTGGTCATCAGAGCTCCCCTAACATAGGCTGGTGTGTGTTTTATAGAATTTCACTCCAGGTTTAAGATAATATGGGGTTTCCAGACAGGAAGCCACTTGAAATTGAAAATCATCTATTGCTAGACCGGGTGTCAGTAAACTTTTTCTGTTAAGGGCCAAATAATAAATATTTTAGGCTCATGGACCAACAAGCAAAATCAAGCATATTATGTACAGTATGTTTATATAACAACAGAGAAAGCAAATTTCCATAAATTTTTTATTAATGAAATTCAATGTATAGTAATAATTGAGTACACTTCTTTGTAACACAGGTCTACTAAGGAGAAGAATGGAATTATTTGTGGGGGGGATATAACATTTTGCTTAGTTGGTTCAAAGTTAGTGTTCCCCATCATCAAACTGACATGATCATCTGTAGAAAGCAGTTTTAGCTCACGGGCCTTACAAAGACAGGTGGCAGGTGGATTTGGCCCATGGGCTAGAAGGTTGTGACCCTTGGGCTAGACGTCCATCAGCCATTCCCTGCCTCTATAACTAGCTTTCAGGTGTAGGCATTGCTCTGTCTTCAAGTTGTCTCCTCCAGACCTTTCCTCCCATCCCCTCTCCACCTACCCTCAGGTCCCCATCCCACAGTGTGTTTTCTTATTATGCAGAGCATTTAAATCTTGTTAGGCTAAATCTTTCCTATCTATCAGCAAGCTACATCAGGAGCCCAGTCCAGCCTGCTGTCTGTTAGTGCACAGTCTAGGAGCTAAGAATATATATATATACACATATATATAAAAAATATATATATATACATATATCACATACCATGTAATTCACCCATTGAAAGTGTGTATGTCAGTGGTTTTTAGTATAGTCCCAGATACGTGCAACCATCCCCACAGTCAATTTTAGAATATTTTCATCACTCCGATAAGAAACCCCATACCCTTTCACGGTCCCCGCCCCCCTACTCCCCCATCCTCCTTGTCCTAAGCCATCACTAATTTACTTTCTATCTCTATTAAGAATACTTTTTACATTTTAAAGTGGTTTTTATTTTATTTTATTTATTTACCTTTTTAAAGACATTTATTATTCATTTATTTATTTTTGGCTGCGTCAGGTCTTAGTTGTGGCACGTGGGATCTTTGCTGAGGCATGTGGGCTCTTCGTTGCGGTGTGTGGGCTTCTCTCTAGTTGTGGCGTGTGGGTTTTCTCTTCTCTAGTTGTGGTGTGCAGGCTCCAGGGCGCGTGGGCTCTGTAGTCGTGGCGCGTGGGTTCTAGCTGAGGCGCGTGGGTTCTAGCTGAGTCACGTAAGCTCAGTAGTTGGGGCGTGTGGGCTTAGTTGCCCCGCGGCATGTGGGATCTTAGTTCCCTGACCAGGGATCAAACCCACGTCCCCTGCATTGGGAGGCGGATTCTTTACTACTGGACCACCAGGGAAGTCCCTAAGGTGTTATTTGGGTTTTTTTGTTTTTTGTTTTTTTGGCTGCGTTGGGTCTTCGTTGCTGCGTGCGGGCTTTCTCTAGTTGCGGAGCATGTGGTTTAGGCGTGCAGACTTCAGTAGTTGTGGCGCATGGGCTTAGTTGCTCCGCGGCATGTGAGATCTTCCCAGACTAGGGATCGAACCTGTGTCCCCTGCATTGGCAGGCAGATTCTTAACCACTGCACCACCAGGGAAGCCCCCTAAAGTGGTTTTTAAAAAATCAAAAAAGAAGATTTCGTGACATGTGACAATTACATGGAATTCAAATGTCAATGTTTGTAAAGTTTTATTGGCACACAGCCACACCCATTTGTTTAGGTAATTGTCCAGGGTTGCTTTCTGTGCTAGGAGGGCAGAGTTGAATAGTTGCACCAGCGACTCTGTGGCCCTCAAGCCTACAGTATTTACTATATGGTCCTTGAGAGAAAAGTTTTCTGACCTCTAATGTGGGCTAGGACTTGGGTGGGGGTTAGGGAGGAGGGAGGGGGAAGCTTTTTTCCCCAGCCTAATGCACCCATTAGAAGAGCATTTCTCATCTGTAGAGGAACTGAACTGCTCTCCTGGGCCAGTGGTTCTTAGATTTCTGTGAGGGGACTTTGGTTCCAATGCTGACTCCTGGGCCTTATTCCAGATGGGTCCAGGGCAGGGACAAGGAAGCTGCCTTTTCATCAGCATCTGATGATTCTGAGGCAGGTGGGCCCCAGGGCACACTGGGAAGCCCGGTCCTTGTGAGTGCACACTCAGATGGCAGCCCCTCTCATGGAACAAGGATGTTTCCTTCCTGTTCCAGAGGCAGTGACCTTGAGGTGTGAGAAATGCCATAGGCGCCTATGTGTGCAGTGAAACAGGAACCTGGAGGAGGGGGGTCCTGAGGGAGCACCGCCCCCGAGCAGGGGTCCTGAACTTATCTATCTGGTCTCTGGAATGAGCATGTAAAAAGTAACTAAGTGAAGTAACTCAGAAAGAGAAAGACCAATACCATACGATATCACTCATATGTGGAATCTAAAATATGACACAAATCATCGTATCTATGAAACAAAAATAGACTCACAGATATAGAGAACTGACTTGTGGTTGCCATAGGGGAGGGGTTGGGAGAGGGAAGATTGGGAGTTTGGGATTAGCAGAAGCAAACTATTATATATAGGATGAATAAATAACAAGGTCCTGCTGTGTAACACAGGGAACTATAGTCAATATCCTGTGATAAACCAAAATGGAAAAGAATATGAAAAAGAGCAAATACATATGTATAACTGAAGCACTTTCCTGTACAGCAGAAATTAACCCAACATTGTAAATCAACTATACTTCAATAAAATTAAAAACAAATAAATAGAAAAAAAAGAGTAAAGGGCCAGATATACTCATTCTCCTGAAGCCTGTACCAGGCAGGCGTCGGCCACAGAAGAAGATTCTGATCAAACACTGAGCAGCCTGGCTGGGGGCTGACGTGGAAAGCACTTTGTCAGTTCTTGGGGGCCGAGGAGGTGTGGGTGAAACATCATACCTACTCAGGCCTCGAGCAGAGTGGCTGCCTCCCCTGTGCTTCCGGGGGAGAGGGAACCAGTGCTTCAGAGGGACAGACCCAGGCAGGCTCTTTAGAGAGAATCTTCCACCTCTTCTTCCTCTGTATTAAGAAAAATAACAAATGTACAGAGAAACAGAAAGACTAGTAAAACACAACTAGTATCCCGCCACTTGGACCTGACAGCAGTCAGCATTTTGTCACATTCACTTTCTCCCTCTCTTTCTAGATAGGTAGATAGGTTTTTAAAAATCATACATTAAAGTTGGCTCTTTGGGTGTACAGTTCTATGAGTTTTTTTTTTTTTTTTTTTTGTGGTACGCGGGCCTCTCACTGTTGTGGCCTCTCCCGTTGAGGAGCACAGGCTCCGGACGCGCAGGCTCAGCGGCCATGGCTCACGGGCCCAGCCGCTCCGCGGCATGTGGGATCTTCCCGGACCGGGGCACGAACCCGTGTCCCCTGCATCGGCAGGCGGACTCTCAACCACTGCGCCACCAGGGAAGCCCTAAAACAAATTATTAATGAGATATCAGGCATCCTTTTTCTGTCCTCAGTCTTTGAATTGGTGCGTATTTCACACAACACCTCTCGATTCAGACTAGCCATGTTTCAAGTGCCCATTTGTCACAAGTGGCCAGTGGTACTGCCTTGGACGCTGAGATACATACCAGTCTCCCTGTGCGCCCATGTGATTGGGCCCCAATTGCCCACCGTGGGCAACATGCTGTGACACGCTCTTCAGGAACCCCTTTCTCTTCCCTGCCTCAGTCCCCCTTCCCTACTGGTACTTCCTGGCCTCACTCCCAAATAAACCATTTGCCCTCAAAGCCTCGTTCCAGGGTCAGCTTCTACGAGAACGAGGACCCAGAAAGGGGCTTCTTTCATTCTCCACTTCAGTGAAGCCAGGAAGAAAAGAAGGGGTTTTTTTCCCATTCCGTAGAAAGGATGCTGGGGTTCAGAGCTGGCCTGAGGTTTGCTGACAGTCCCCCAGCAGGCCTGGAACAGAACCAGGTGCAGGAGGTAAATGTTCTCTCCCACCTGCTTCCAACCCCCTGAACTTTTAAAATTTATTTATTTATTTTAAACCAGCGAAACAGCATTCCCCTGGTGGTGGGGAACTTGGTTTGTTTCCTGCCCTGTGTCCCACCTAGCTACCTCGCAGCGTAGACCGTTCTGCTTCCCGAGTTCAGCCAGCCCGGGCTGGCCCTGCCTTGGGGTGAGACCCCGTGGAGGCTGTGGACACAGCCTGAGACACCCTGAGGACCAGCGGCGGCTGGTGGGAGATGGGCTCCCTCGAAGGGCATGATGGGAGAAATGCCCCTGGGTCCCCCCAGCCTCATATATCCAGCAAGAGGAGAAGACCAGATCTCCTGGAAGGGGGGAAAAGAAAGGAAAAAAAAAAATCTTCCATCTGTTGAGTATTAACCTCTGAACCATTTAACCAAACATTGGCTTCTCTTGTCATTTGATAAGGTGTACCAAGCCAAGGGAGATGAGAAAATTGGGAGGTTATTCTTTTAAATTACATCAGCAGGGGGTTTGTTCTTGCCGCAGAGCTCGGAGGGTCCCGTCTGAGCCATCACATCACCACCAGCACACTCAAGGACAGATTTGAGTGTTTTCCTCTGCCCTGGGCGTTCAGGCATTCACAGGGATTTTTTAAAAAGCAAGAGGGATTTGAAAATAAAGCCCATGCACGGCAGGCTGTCTGCCCTGAGCCAGCGCTGCAGCGAGGGTGATTATGGAGGAAGGAATGGTTTGTGTCACCGCCACACAGAAATGTCCGACGGCTTTTCTGCAGAGACAACACCTCTCAGTCTTCCAGAGATTCTGTGTGCAGACTTCCGGAGCTGTCGGGGACCTCCAAGGCCATCCCGCCTGCCCCAGCCTGCCTTGAGTCGAGTTTCTCGGTGGGATGGGCCAGCAAGCAGTCTAGACAGATAGGGACCTCCAGAGCTGGCCAGCCAGCTTCCGCGGGCAGATCTGACCTGTCAAGAGGACATCAGGCCCTGGACAGAAAGGCAGGAGCCCAGTCTTTGGCTCTTGTCTCTGGCCCAGGTCTTCCTCCTGTCCCTCTCGACTGTCGACTCACAGGAGCGCGTTATCTCCCCAGACCCGCCACCCCCCACAAGGCCTCCTGGGAGGTTAGCTGAGCCCTGGAGGGAGTCAGGAGTCTGTCAGGAATGCCTTGTATGACCCTGAACCAGTCCCTTCTCTCTGGGTCTCAGTTTCCCTGTGGATCAAAGGAACTGGATGAACTGGTCTCCAAGGTCTTGTCAACTCTGCCCTATGGTGGTGTTTGTTCATAGGATTCCTCCAATAGGGAGGAAACACACAGTCTCTGTTTCTCCCGGTGACTCACAGCCCCAGCCAGAAGTCTTCTCTGCCGTCTTTCCTAGGCTCATCTCACTGAAGCCTCACTCCTTTTCCTTTCTCTAGCCCTCTCCCCTTGGTTGGCAGAGCCCATGAGGTCTCACCTTTCCCCTACCCTGGACTCACTCCATCTTGTCTCTCTTTTGTCGCTTTTTCCCTGGGGAAAGAGAAAGGCAATCCATTGCCCCTAAGCACTGACTAAGCTGGCCCTTTTCCACATATTAGCTCATTTAATTTTCTCAGCAGCTCAGAGCCATGGATAAGTCTCATCTCAGATGGGGAAACTGAGGCTTAGAAACCATGGCTTGGCCAAGCTCCCACACCAGGAAGAGGCGGAGCCAGGATTCAGACCAGATGGGTTTGACTCTAGGTCAGATTCTCTTCACTACATGTCCTTTCTGTGTCACCTAGCCATCTGGGTTCTTCCTGGGTGAGGCTCCAGGCAACCTGAGGACAGAAGGGGCAGAATGGCAGAGTAGGCAAACGTGGGGTCTTGCTTTGAAGACCTAACTCCTTGGCAGACGGGGAAGGGAAGTTCTCAAGTCTCAGAAATCGACTGGGACATGACAGTAATGAATTTGAGCCCTGGGCTCCCTGCATATGATTTCACGCCTGTGGCATTCCCCATCTCAGGTCACGGCCAGCTTCACTGACCAGGTTGGCTTACCAGAGAAGCCTCTAGAATGAGTCCCACACAACAGCCCAAATGACACAAGGCCAGGTGCCATCTTTTCCAACGCAGAGTAGATCTGTGACCTTGGGCGAGTTCCTCCAACAAGCAGAACTTCAGTTTGCTCTTCTGCACGGTGGGCACAAGGTCCCCCACCTACCGCAACAGGCAGCAACAGTGAAGAGACTTCATTGGCTCTGATGTAAAATATACCATCTTTCTTATTCTCTCACAGCCCCCATCCCAGGGACACCTGTAGCCCACAGCTGGTAGACATTTGTTGGGTATAAATTAGTCACCATCATTTGGACAGATCTTTGGAATTTACTGAATATTTCCACACCTTATATTCTTTAATTCTCCCAGCAGACCTTTCAGAGGGCAGGGTTGCCCTTTGCCCTTGGCCCCAGTTTACAGGATGGGGAAACTGAGGCTGCTCTTTTTTTTTTGTAATGAACTTATTTATTTATTTATCTATGGCTGCGTCGGGTTTTCGTTGCTGCGTGCAGGCTTTCTCTAGTTGCAGCGAGTGGCGGCTTCTCTTGTTGCAGAGCACGGGCTCTAGGCACACGGGCTTCAGTAGATGCAGTACGTGGGCTTAGTAGTTGCGGCACGTGGGTCCTAGAACGTGTGGGCTTCAGTAGTTGTGGCGCACGGGCTTGGTTGCTCCGCAGCATGTGGGATCTTCCTGGAGCAGGGCTCGAACCCGTGTCCCCTGCATTGGCAGGCGGCTTCTTAACCGCCGTGCCACCAGGGAAGCCCCTGAGGCTGCTTTTTTATGGCTCCCAGCTGGCTGAGGAGTTGTGGTGACTTTCAGAGCCCTCTGCTGACAGCTCTCTGTCTTCTTGTCATTTACAGAGAGCTAGCCTGTAAGAGCAGCTCAGCAGCCAGCTGCAGCCCAGATGTGGAGGCCTGGCTGGCCATGGAGGAGGTGGGTGGGTGGGGACATCCTCCCATTTCCTCCCCTGAAGACAAATGGTTCAGGGGCCACTGGAGACCCTGTAGGCTGTGGCTGGCTTGGGAGCCTTCCTGGAGCCTCCGTGAGGCGGGTGCTGTGCTCATCTTGAAAACAGTTCCTATACGGAGGTGGTTACTTGGAGGATGAAATCAGGGAGCAGGGGCTCAGCAAGATGCCTGCCCTTCTCCTCACAGCACGACTCTCTTTAAGCTCGCTTAGGCTCTGGGTCCTAAGGGCCCTCCTCCTGGTCTGGGCGAAAGCAGGCCGGCTAAAGGGGGCCATCTTGGCCAGCACTTTTTTTGGCTGGTTTTTTGTGGAGGCCCAGCATTTTGAACTCTCTCCTCTGGCCATGGAATGAGCAGACACATACACGCACACACAGAGAAAACATACACACAATGCACACTTATGCAGCCGCACACACACGTATACACACATATACACACACCCGTGCACGTGTGTGTACACACAGGCATGTCCATCCACACCTCCCAGGAGAGACCGTGAGCTCCCTTAAGCCCCTCAGGGGAGGAGGGAAGGAAGTTGGGTGTCGTATATCATTTCTCTCCAAACAGGCAGTGGCCTCACCGAAAGCGGGCTTGGGGGTGTTCGGCAGCCTTGAACTGGTCTCGGGAAGGATCCCCTCTGGCCCATATTTCACAGACACCCCAGACAGAGCCCGCTGTCAGGAGCGCTGTCTGATTTCCTCCCCTGCCTGCCGGCTCAGATCCCCCCACAAAGAGGGCCATTGTGTCCGCCTCCACACCCCTGGCACCTGCTCCACAGAGATCCGACGGGGGGCACGCTCAGAGGGGATCTGGGGGACGAAGGCGCTGCGTCCTGAGCTGCAGCGCACAGAAGGGCCACAGATTCTTGAGCAGAAAGAACCTGGGTCTGGCTGAAGGGTCCCCCAGCCTCGCAGGCCTCAGCGTCCGCAGCACTCCCACCCTCCCGCCAGTCCTCCCAGGCACCCCAGGGCTCTGGAGAAGTTTCTCCTCAGGCCTTTCAGGGACAAGATGGGTGAGGAAACCATTGAAGAGGTGGTGACTGAGGATGAAAAGGCATTTTAAGGGGACAGGAGCCCTCCCACCCTCTCCCACAAGAAAAGCCCTTAGCCCTTGGTCTCCTTTATGGAGGGGAGAAGGCCAGGCAGGCTGCTGGGAAGAGGCAGTTGTGTCTGGTTTTTCCTGCTCTAGAGTTTCTATGGGTTGGACATTCTGGGGAGGGCAAGTGGGGTCCTGGGGGGCAGTGCCAAGGAAGACAGAAGGAAGGGAGAGACAGTTCCGAGAGAGGACTTATGGGGCCGAGAGCCATCACAAAACTTCCCAGGAGAACATCGTTCAGCAGGGACCTGGGCATCCACTTTCTAATTCCCTCCAGGGACACCTCTGAAGAGGCTGCTCCACCCCAGGTGCCAGGTCACTGGGTCAAGGTCTGAGAGATGCCTCCCGTGGAGGGTATGTGTTGGGGGCGGTATAGGGATAAGGAAGCTTTCATAACTGAATCGCTATCATAGGGGGTTCTCTTGGGGACTGTGGTGTGAGGCTATAGTGTGGCAGTGGGCAGGGGTTCGGTTCTGGGCTAACGTATCAGAAGCAGATCTAGCCCCAGCATCCTGAAAACACTTGACCTTGATCACTATCCCCTACTGCCCCACAGCAGTGCTTCTTATCTGGACAGCTTGGTGCTTTGAAAACATTCTGCCCAGGGTGTCTGCGTATCTTTTATACTCAAAGCAGAGCAAGGTATAAGGTTGCTTTTTTATTTTCACACCTGGAAATTGGCCCAGAGAGCGTAAGTGGCTTGCTTAAAGTCACACAGCAAATGAGTAGGACAGCAGATCCTAAAACCCAGGCCTCCTTCTTGCTCTGTGCTTTTGTTGTTGCTACACTGCAGCCTCCCTGTAGAAGGAGAAGAAAACTCTGTCTAGAACATGGTGTGTGTGTGTGTGTGTGTGTGTGTGTGTGTGTGTGTGTTGGGTGGGGGGAGGTGGAGCTGGGGGAAGGAAGGTTATAAGGAATAAGGGATTTCTCCTCTTGCAATGCAGAGCATATTAGAAGAAAACAACCCGAAGAAAGCCTGGTCCCACCATACAGGCGGCTGGCCAGCTCAGACACAGACCTGCAGCTCCCTAGTCAGGTGTGCTGGGTGCCTTAGAAAGGATTTGTGTTCCTGGAAAACTGGTTTTAAATCCTTTTAAAAAAACACAAACAAAACCATCCTTTACAGGTGCTGGGAAAGGCTGCAGCCATTTTTCCTTTGGTACCATCAAGAATTCTTTAGAGATTTAAAATTGTCCTACTGGATTTTCTCAAAGTATGGTAAATCTGCTGGATCAGAGAGGAAATCAAGCATCGGGCTCTGGCCAAGATGAGCACAGGCTGGATAGTAGACGCCCTTCACAGGGGCTCTCAGACCTGGCTAAGCCTGTGCCCTTCCCAGTAACGCTGGAGTTCAGCCCAGCCATGGGCCCTAGCCCTGGGGACAGGGTGGAGTCCTGAGCCAGCAGCTCCAATTAGGATATTAATAAAGAAAGAGAAGCTCTCGCAGCCAGGCCCATAGTGAGAGACGAGTTAGGTCACGTCTCTTTCTGTTCAGTCGCATATTAGTACTGACCCTGATGTCACCTTCAAGCTATTAAGCATCACCGTCAGAGGCTTGAATGAGGATCTCACAAAGCTTTTATCAGGTATACCTCTGAGTCTTGCTGTTGTCAGTGGTCGACCCTGGACACTAATTTTTTGTCCACTGCAGGTCAAAGGAAGTGGCTCTTTTAGACTTCAGGGCTCAGGGCTGTGAGGTGGGGAGTGACAGAGAATCTTGGTTTGGTCCTGTGGCTAGAATCAGAGACAGTTTCCCTGAGCCACAGAAACAGGGTGGGTGTCCAATGCCCTCTTTTTTGGCAAGGGCATGGCCTGCCAAACTTGGTGGGCAGTAAAGGCCTGGACTGCATCAAGCCAGCCAGTTTAGCCAGCATCTTGGCCAGAGATTCCCCTATGTGGTCTGTGTGGCCAGCAATGGGCAATTGTGAGCTGAGAAGCCAGTTGACACCACTAATTTAACAATTCCCCCATCCATCCATCCATCTGGCCATCCATCTATCTCTCCATCCATCATCCATCCATCTATCCATCTGTCCATCCATCCATCTATCCATCCATCCATCATCCATCCATCTAACCATCTGTCCATCCATCCATCCATCTGTCCATCCATCCATCTATCCATCCATCCGTACATGCATACATCCATCTATCCATCTGTCCATCCATCCATCTATCCATCCATCCCTGCAATAACTATCTATTGAACATTTATTATATTCCAGGCATCATGCTAGTAGCTGGGAATAAAATGGTCAGAGAACCATAATTCATTTTCTTCCCTCCAGCTTGGAACACAGACCACAAATGAATAAGCAAACAACAAATAAAAGAACTATAAATTGTGGTAACAGCCATAAAGGAACACACATAAGGTGAGAAGACAAAGATCAAAGGATAGTAGTGGCCAGGGTTGATGGTGGCATCAGAGAAGGGCATGGATATGAGATACTTTTTGAAGGTTTATTCATGGTTTGTAGCAAATGGGACTGAGAAGGCACAACCAGTGAGAGAAGGAACGTGGTGAGAGCCTAATGCGATGGTGGCTAAGAGAGGACACCATTTGCAATTGCTATGTTGGTAGTTGTATGGGATTACCTGGGACAGGCCCTTCTACTTGGCTGAAGAATATATAGCTCTCAGTGGAAAACATTTCTACTCAATGGAAGGAGAGAAAGCCATCCACCGTGGGTTTTCTTGGTTATTGGAGCTGTGGCACTTTGGGGGTCCAGACAGGAAAGAGTGGATTCCTCCTGCCTGACACTGGTTCTCCTTTTTGAATAGAAGAGCTGTTAGAAATGCATCCGTCACAGGGTTTGGCCCAGGCAGGGGGGTAGACTTCTGAAGCCCTGAGTCCTTCCAGGCGCTTTCATTTGGAAATGGGTTCTCTGCATACTTCGTCTTACTTTCCTCTCTCTCCCTCTCTCCAAAGGGCAGCCGCATACTTCCTTGTCCTCAATGCTCTCTGAAGGATGGAGAAACCCATGACTCAAGAGTTACTGTCGGAGAATCCTTGGCTGTTTGGATTCCTACCGAGCCTCCTTCTCTGGTCACAGTCACCGGTTCCCATCAGGGAGTCGCCAGTGGGTGGGCTTGCTTCCCTCGCACAGCTTTGCACCCGAGAAAAAGCAGAAGATTTTTACCAGCTTGAGGAGCAGTTGGTGCCAGCTACTGTTCACCTAGCACCGTTCAGTCAAATGCCAACACTGAAGAGTGGGAAGGGTCAGGGAGTCTTCAAAGGAAACCAGAGAACGTGACTGATGTGTGCGTGCACCTTTAATTTCATTATCAGACCCTCCTCCATGGATTTATTAACTATTGTTGGAGAAATTAAAATTCTCATATTGAAAGAGATTTTCTTCTATTGACTTTAGAAAGTGGATAATGTTGCTGCCTGATGTCAGGCGTGGGCCTCCTGTTGAAAACTGGGCCATACTGACCCATTAAAGCTTCCTCTGTGTGCCTTTCAAGTTGTCCCTTTAAGTGCCAGTAGAATGCCTAAGTCTTTGGGGGGCGGGTCCAGGTCTGGGAGATCTTTCCAAACAGAAGGGAATGAGCAAGGGAATGTAGGTAAGAAATCACATGGTATCTGTATATGGAAGGGCCAGTGGCTTGGTATTGCTGGGTTTTGTGGCAGGGGGTGATGTAACGAGGTTGTAGAGTTAGGCAAGGGCCAGAGCACGGGGAACCTGGAGGCATATAAAGGGTTTCGAACTTTATGTTGTAGGTGATAGGAAGCCTGATAGGTTTTAAATCGGGTGACAAGGTTGAATTTGTGTGTGTGTGATTGCTGTAGGGGATGGACTTTGAGAGCTGTTAGAGGTTCTAATTCAACTGTGAGATATCGACAGCCTGAGCAAGGGCAATGGTGGTTGGAAGACAAAGCATGCATGGGTGTGAGAGATACCTACGAGTTAAGTGAAATGAACAGGACCAGGTAACCGATTCGTTCTGCAAAGCAGCTAGGTAGTATCAGGGATGTGTCCCAGGTTTCTAGTATGAGTGAATGAGGTTTCTAGCATGAGTGAATGAGGTTTCTAGCATGAGTGAACGGGTAGGTTGTGGTGTCGCCAACTAAAATAGATGATTCAGAATGCAGGCGGAGGAGCTAGCCTAAGCTGGGGAATGGAGGTTTCCCCTTCAGATATTTTGAGTTTGACGTGCCTGTAGCCATTTAGGTGGCAAAGGGCAGTAGGCAGCAGAGTATGAAACTTTAAGCTCCCACATCAGGGGTAGGGGAATGTTGGTCTGGTACCAGAATGCTGGGATGCAAATCCCAGTGTCATCACTGGAGTGGTCAGTTTCCACAAAGTGGTGCAGCAGTGACAAATGACCCCCAAATCCCAGTGGCTTACAACAGTGAACTGTTATATCCTCACTGACATAGATGAAAATTGGGAGCTAGCTTTGGCTTTGCTCCACGTCTTTCTCATTCTGGAACCCAGGGTAATGGTGGAACCCCCGTCTCAGCCCAGCCTCGTGCAGAAGGAAGAGAGCAATGGCAGAGCCATGAGATGACTCTAAAACTTCTGCACAGACAGGGCACTCAGTGCATTTGCTCACATTCTATTGGCCGAAGCAGGTCACATGGACAAGTCTGAGGTCAGCCAGGTGGGGACATACACTCCTCTCACCGGAGGTACAGCATATGACAACAGTCAGGGAGCAGTATTCATCTAGTGGGGAGAAAAGAAAATCGTTGGGCCCAACCATATGACTTATGACAACCACTAATGGGCTATAAAACCTTGGGGATTTACTCAACTTCTCTCTGTTTTGCTTACCTTCTCTGTAAGACAGGAATGGCAGTACTGCCTCTTAGGATTGTTAAGAGAAGTAACACAGTTCGTCCACGTAAAGCGCTTAGAACAGTGTCCGACACAGAGTAAACACTTTATAAATGTAGGTGGATGGAAGGAAGAGGGAAGGTGGGGATATTATCTAAGGGGGACTGCGGTTCAGTTTGGGAAGATGAAAAAGTTCTGGAGACGGAAAGTGGCAGTGGTTGCACAACAATGTGAAAGTACTTAATGCCACAGAACTGTACACCTAACAATGGTTAAAATTTTATGTTGGGTATATTTTACTACAATAAAAAAAATGTAGGTAGATGGGATTGTCTGGGGAGGGCAAGAAGAGGAGAAGAGGGTGGTGGGCAGAAAGTGGAAAACTTGGGAACCAGCAGTGGGGGCGAAAGCATTGCGAAAGGGAGATTGTCTGCTTGGGAGACAGAGAAGGAACATTCTAGACACACAAGAAAACCAAGAGAGGTTGATGTCCTCCGAAGCCACAGGAATTGAGTTAGGAGGGAGTGTTGGAGTGCCTGAGGATGTCTGCTCTGCTTGGCTTTGAACCTGAACCTTCCCTTTGGCACCTTGATTTTGGTAGGTCTGCTTTCCTCTGCCAGCTCCTGATGATATCATTTCTGGTCACCGCCAACACCAGGCCCAGACTGCCTCAATGCCAAATCCTGGCCAGGTCTCTTCTCCGAGGTCCCTCCCTCCCCTCCCCTCTAGCCAGTCCTCTTTCGTCCATTGCTGACATCTTGGTGAGACAAATCTCTTTTCATTAAAAAGACACAGAATTGAGGACATCCTTTCTTGTGTCATTTTTTTATTACCGTTGGTATATATGGTTGTACCCTGAAAAACAAAAATCTTCAAACTTTGAATTTAAAAATTAGGGTTGGTTAGTTTATGGTCAAGATTCCTTTATTAACAAAAGAGTTCATCTTTTGTTTACGAACATTGTCTATTTGATAAGCCATGGGTTAGAGAAACTGAAAGCTAAAATTTTTCAATGGGAAATGCAGACTGTACAGTTGCAAGGAAGACAAGATGCTTTTTTCTTTTACATCAATTACATTTGCACCGCCACCTTTGGAGAAACCTTGGTCCAGAGGATTTCTTCCATTTCTTCGTTGCTTCTAGACCTTGTCTGGCCAATCATCACATGAGCATCAGAGGACTGTGCACAGAGCTGTGGTTCTTAGCTCTGCCAGGAAAAAGCTCTGCGAGGAGCCTGGCTTTTTCTTATTGATTTTATTTCTCGAAGAGTTTTCTTACTAAGTGAATTGACCTTACACAGTTAACTTGATGTAATCTAAAGAAAATAGATGAAGTATGCTTTAGAAAAAATTACACATGCTCTAACCAGCCATTTGGCAATCATTTTCCACAGCGTCTGTCCTTTCGGGGATGGGGAGGTGGGTTTTTTTTTTTTTTTACACGTGAATGATTACATCTACATACAAGAGCTCCAAACTCTTACTGACCTCCCTCTGCAACACCAGGTGGTGTTGGGGGACAGAGCACTGAGGCAGGCAGGGGGTCTCTCTCAAGGCGTCAGTCACCCCAGGTTGTTTGGCCAACAGTCCCAGGGCATCTGGGCAGTCCACACACATAAACGTGGCAGCTCTTCCAGTCATAACAACATTTGTGGAACACATTGGATGGCCTCAGATGCATCCCATGGAGATAGGGGGACTTTTTTTGGTCCTTATTTGCGGTCAGAGTTCTTTGAAAGCACAGGACATTGCAGCTGGAGAAACTTTCTTAACAGGGTTCCACGTTTCTAGGTCCTCACGCAGCAGCCTTTACCTCAATTGCTTCATGAAGCGATCACTTCATTCGTAGAATATGGGGGACCCTCTCCAGCCCTCACCCCAATAATGTGAGCATCTGGATAGGTTTTCAATTCAGAAATTATAGATTTAAAAGGAATAGCTGTTCCGGTGTTCTGGGGGTCCTGCTCAACAGTCCTGCGTGTATCCCTGAATTGATTTTGAAGAAGCAGGTGCTGTCCTGGGTCCATTCTCCTAACCCAGTCAAGCCAGCGTGAAAGGCCTGTGTGGGGACCACAGAGACCTACACCAGGCTGTTCTGCTGACTGTCTGCTTCTAGCTAGTGATCATGAACTTGCCCATTTCACCAGCAAATTTGGATCCAGGGATGGCTTCTGATTTGTAGCAGCTAAGTTTCTGACCTCAACTTCCTCACTTTGATTTCCCCTCGGGTTTTGGGACCTTTGAGGTCCCCCAAAGGCTCAGATATAGAGCCCAGAAAGGAAGGGTGGTCTAGGGTGTGTGTGTCTCCTTTCCTTTCTTTGGGGGCATCTGTGTTCATGAGTGGCAGCTGAGAATCCGAGAAACAGTGTCCCTGGAGCTCTTCCCGGGATTCACTAGGGTCCATTCTGGCTGCTGTATGACTGGCTCCATGAGAAATGTGAGAAGCAAAGGCCCTGGGGAAGGGGCTGCTAAGACAGAGCAATGCTGGACAGAGCTTTCTGGGAAACTTCAAGGCTCCCGGGAACCCTGGGCAGCTTCCTATCCAAGAGTCACTGCGCGATGTGGAGAGGCTGCCCTGGGTGGGTGGGAGAAGGTGAGGGTAGGATTGGGGTGGGGGCAGCTGGTACGGGGCTCAGTCCTCAGTCTTTTTTTTCCTCCCTGGAGAATTTCACTCTGAACTTGGAGAGGCGGCAGAGTCCCCATCCTCGGGGTCCTGCCCGTGTGGGGAGATGGGCTGACCCCCCTTCACGCGCTTCCACTTCATCCTTCTGTTCTGGAACCACACTTTGACCTGAGGAAGGAAGCAGAGGAGCCTGGTCACTTCACGGCAGGTGTGACCGTCTCCTCATATGGATGCTGAAGCTACCTGGGGTGCAGCTCTGGGGACCCCCCAGCTCGAAATTCTGCTTGCCCCTCCCCACGCCTCCAAGGGAAGACCCACCAATCGGCCCAGAGGCTTGTCTTATGTCTCCAGATAAAGAAAGCCTGACAGAAGAACCAGTTCTACAAGTCACACTGGCCCCACCCCCTTTCACAAGCCCCTCCCCTCCTGTGCCAACGCCCTCTCCCTGTAGCTTCTATTACCCAAGCATCTGGGAACACAGGATCACCAGCCTCACCCTCAGGCACATTTATAAAGCACTTTTCGGCTTAGATAGCTCTGGTCTGGACATTTTCTCATCTGGGCTTCAGCATTTACCTGCAGGTAAACCTGCAGGGTGGGGTTATGACACTGCCTTACAGATGGAGACCAAGAGAGGTTAGGAGAAGACACGTCCCAGAGGTCTCAGGGCTACGAAAGGGTAGAGGCGGGATCTGAATCTAAGTCCTCTGATTCTAAATCCAGCATTTTGGCAGATGCTTTCTCAACTGAAAGCTGCAATCAATAATAATAATAATAATATTTTATTCCACGTCAGAGCACGGGGATGGATGGAATGCTCTGAGAGAAAGCCCGAAACAAAGGGCTAGGAAGCTTTTCTCCGAGTGTGTCCAGGAACCAGCTGCAAATCCAAATCACCTGGAGAACTTACTAGAAATGCAGATTCCTGGTCCCACTCATTATGACTGGAAAATCGCTCCGTGGAGCTCCGGGAGCTGCATTTTAAACAGGGCCTGGATGATTCCACTGCACACTCAAGTCTAGGGATAACCAGATCAGAGGTTTCAACCCTGGTTGCATGTGAGAATCACCTCGGGGACCTTCGATGAATTCTGATGCCTGGACTTCACCTCAGACCAATGAAAACAATCTCTAGGGGGTGGAGCCCAGGCACTGGTGTTATTAGAATCTCCGCAGGTGATTGTCAGGTACAGCCAGAGTTGAGGACCACTGGACTGGGGCAGAGGGAGAAGACGAAGAAGGTTCTGGGAGAAGCGGGGGAAGAGAGGGGTATGACAGAGCACAGGAAAGGAGGCATGGCCAGAAGAGGAGGGGCACCTGCCGCTCGGAGAGGTCCAGGTTTACGGCTATCTCGTATCTCCGGAGCCGGGTCAGGTAGTTGTGATGAGCAAACTCGGCCTCGAGCTCCCGCAGCTGCTCCTTGGTGAAGGCCGTCCGCTCCTTGCGGGCCTTGCTGCTGCCCTCCGGCTTCCCTCGGTTCTCCTGGTTGTCTGGGGAGAGAGGGCCCCAAACAGGAAGAAGTGAGCCGCAAGGGCCTTGGTTCCCTTTCTTTTTGTCCTCAAGCAGCGGGGCAGCCTTTCCCTGTTGCTCTTATTTTGAAAGGATGCTGAGAAAGAACCCACGGTGTCCCTTTATCATTTATTCTAGCGTCTTCACCCCCAGAGAACTGGAAAGGTTTTTGGATATCAACCTCAGGCACACCTCCCCCACAACTGTTTTTAATTCCCAAAGCACAGGAAGCTGCCCTTGACTGTTTAATGATCTCCACCCCACCTCTGTCCCCACCTACCCACAGCTTTCCATTAGCAGTGGCTGTAAGTTTGTGGGGCAGGATGCTCTAAAACTGAGGTTCTCTGTCCTCAACGACAGAAACATCACGTAGGAACTTGTTAGAGATGCAGATCCTTGGGCCTCCCCGCACACCTGCTGAATCAGAAACTACGGGAGCGGGGCCCAGCGATCTGTTTTTTGTTTTTCCCAGTGATCTGTTTTAACAAGGCTTCGATGAGTCTGACACATGGTCATGGTTACAAACCTCTGCTCTAAGACCTGGCTACTCAGAGGGTGCCTGGTGGCAGCAGTCGTGTGGCCAGGGAGCTGTCAGACTTGCAGGATCTCCACCTCACTCCATCCTCAGACCTACTGAATCAGAGTCCGCATTTCAGCCAGATTCCCAGGGGAGGTGTGTACACGTGTAAATTGAGAAGCGCTGCCTTAAGTTTCTCCCGCTCCCCCCCAATGCTCTGACACCAGGAGGGGCCAGGTCTGGAAAGTTCATTTACGAAGGAGGCTCTGAGTTCGACAGGGCAGGGGCTCAACCGTAGCTGGTAACGGGTACAGGAATCAAGCACCTTACAGGCACCAGCCACTTAATCCTCACAGTAATTCAGCCTGGCGAGCCCTAGGATGAGACCCATTTTATAGGCCAGAAAACTAAGCACAGAGAAGTGAAGCAAGTTGTCCAAGTTCATCCAGTTCATCCGGCCAGTGAGTGGTGGGGACAGGAATCCAACTCAGGCAGTTTGACTCACACAGTGTTCCAATGAAATATATGTAGGAAGGCTTTACAAACTGTAAAGTACTGTGCACCCAAAAAGGACTGTATCGTGATCTGAACAGGGGAAGGGGCGGTGGTGGATGGAGAAGCACACAGGAAGGAGACCGACACACCTACACAATGAACTACCAACGCGTGCCACGTGGCCCGGGAAGGGCTCCAGGAAGCACGTTTTACTGCAGCGCTCTTAAAAGTTAGAAGTCTTTCGTTTCATTGCCCTTGTACATACAGGGAGCCCGGCCAAGGGGCCAGATTGCCGAGCGGGACGGGGATGTGGAGCCCCCTCGTCCACCCCACGTTCCCGATGGGAACGTCAGCCCGCCGGTGCTTTCTAGCGCTTTCCACGCAGTCCCCCTTGCATTTCTGTCTGCGCGTCCTCCGCCCCCGCGCCACGCCTCCGGGAGCCGGATAGAAGGGGGAGCCGCCCGTCTCCTCCCGACGTCCCTCGGGAAGCAGAGGAGGCGGAGTAGGGGCCGCCGCCCGGGTGCCGCCACCGGGGGTCCCCGCAACCCCGATGCTGGGCTGCCCGTGCCGGATCCGGGTGGGCCGCCTGCCGGGCGCGCCCGGGGGCGGGAAGGAAGGGGGCGAGTTCTCCTGCCGGGCTGTCTGCCCAGACCCCTCCGGAAGCGGAGCCGGGGCTGGCGGGGAAGGACGCGCCGCCTGGCTGGGGTCCCCCAGGAGTCTTCAGCCTTGGCTGGCGCGAGCCCGGGAGGGAGGGGCGGTCACGGTCACGCCGGGGAGGGACGCCGATTCCGGAGCACATCCTCGCCTGCGCGCCCAGAGCGAGGCTGGGAAACCTGGATTGTTTCCCATCCGCTCCTGTCCTGGAGCTCAGTATTTCCCAGCTCTAACCTTTCGCAGCAGCGCGGGTGTTAAACCCAGAGGACTTGCCCCGACGTTTGAATCCTGGATCTTCTTGCTGGAGCCTCTGGGGAAGTCGCTTAACCTCTCTGGGCTTCTCATCCAGAAATCTACCTCCCAGAGGTTTTGGGAAGCTTGGACAAGCTGCTGTGTGTGGAAAATGCTTTTAAAACTCTAAAGCTCTGGACAAATATAAAGTATTCTTCCGATTCTTCAATTCCTTGAGACGCCATCTGAGGGGCTGGGGTAATAGCTACCGTTTCTTAAAGGCTTCCACGTGCTAAGATGCAGTCACTGCTTTAATCCTCCCCATACACCACACGTAGGAGTAGGTAGTAGTATTATCCCTTTAGCTTTGTCGTGTGGATTTGTGTGATAATTTGATTAATAGCGCTCTCTCCCCAGGGATGTAACTGCTTTTTCTCACTTGCTACTGTACCTGGCACTTAGGAGGTTCTTGCTAAATGTTTGCTAAATCCCTCTCAGTAGATAGAGGCAGAAGCAGCCTCAGAGAGGCCCGGGAACTTGCCCAGTGTGCCAGGCAGCTTTTGGGCGGCAGAACCGAGATTCGAATCCAGATCCACCTGACTAGGGCCTTGGCCATCAACCCTGGCGTCAGGTTCTCCATCTTGCGTCGGCTGGCTGGCAGCTGGACCTGGACCATCGCAGCCCTGCCCGTCTCCGCCTCCAGGGCTCCTGTGGGCCCTGGGTTGATGCCCACACCCACCCTCCCCTTCTCTCAGGCCTGCTGAGGTGTGCACAGGTCCCCTATGGAAACCCCCCAAATACCTCCCCCCAACACACAGAGTTCTGCACATAATCCTTCCTAGAGAGAAGAAGGGAGATAAAGGGAGGAGACCTTTGGAGCTGGTCTTGGACTGGTTATGGGGGCAGCTGACCATTGTCAGCAAGGCCAAACCCCACCCTATCCACTGTCCTCTCTCACCTCTTAGTATCCTGATTTAGGCGCTGGGGCCTCAGGATGGGAAAGAAGAAATAGGACAAAGGAGCCTGGGCTGGGAACTGAGTGTCTGAGCCCCTGTGTGAACCTCGGGGCAACACCCGCTAAAGGGGGTGGCAACTGGCACTGGAAGAACCTTTGTCCCTCATCAGCTTCCCAGAGGGGTAGGAACTTTGATCACTGTTAGAAATGACAGGGCTTCCCTGGTGGCGCAGTGGTTGAGAGTCCGCCTGCCGATGCAGGGGACATGGGTTTGTGCCCTGGTCCGGGAAGATCCCACATGCCATGGAGCGGCTGGGCCCGTGAGCCATGGCCGCTGAGCCTGCGCGTCCAGAGCCTGTGCTCCGCAACGCGAGAGGCCACAACAGTGAGAGGCCCGCGTACCGCAAAAAAAAAAAAAAAAAAAAAAAGAAATGACAAAGGGGTCAGAAGTATGGCAAGTTAGCTATGAAAACGAAAGTGGAAGTTATGGTTCTCTTTGTTCTGCAATAGTATAAAAATAGTATATCTTTTCATCAAGATAGGAAAAGACAAAGAAAAATGATAAATACTTTTATACGGTTTCTGGCCAGGGGGTGTCCATTCTGCTGGATCACGTGCACAGTTCCTATGCATGCTACCCCCAAGATGGTTTGATCCCTTTGTTGGGGAGCCTCCCTCCCCTCTCTGGCCTCAGCTTCCCCACGGGTAGAAGTATGGGATTGGGCTGGGCCTTCTTTCCCTGGGCGAGCTGTTGTCAGAGTTCTTTTCCAATACGCCACCCTGGCACTCTCTTCTCTCCCTACTCCCTCTTCTGTTGAGAAACCCCGGCCTGGAATCCGAGGTCCCTTCCAGTTTCCAAGATTCTTGTCTTGGCCCCAGGTTACACCCTTCAGTCAGCAGGAAGGAACAGTGTGTTGTGTGTTCTGTCCCAAGGCCCTCCGCAGCCTTCCCAAGGCCCTCAGCCCAAAGATCAGGGCTGTGCTGGGGAATTTCTCTCTCCCTCTGACATGCACAGCGCCCCAAGCCTGGAGCTGCGTGGAAGGGAGTTGTGTTTGCAGAGATTTCTGAGGACCTGTTGGAGAGCCTGAGCCTTAGCTGGCTCTAAGAAAGGGCTCTCTGACCTCGGGCAAGTCCCTTAAGTTCTCTGAGCTTCAGTTTCCTCATTTGTAAAACAGAATAGCCTCACCCACTGTGATCAGAAGGCTTCTGAGAAGGCAAAACGAGATGGGTAATGTGTGTTAACACCTAGCACAGTGCCGGGCACACAGCTGAGGCTCCTTTTGGAGAACCACCGGAAGAGGTTCTGCTGGAGATGATGCTGGAGAGATGACACAGGCGGAGATAAAACACGGTGCATCTCAAGGTACCACATCTCCAGAGCTGTGTGAAAGGGGTGCCTTTTCAACGTCTGGCCTTTTAACTGCTTTCCCTTCTCCACTACTTTTGCACATGAATCCGTGTCTCTATTGCTTCCAGGAGCAGTAACTAGAACTGAGCAGCGTGACCATCCACGTCAGTCCTCCTGGTCCTGATTCTTCCTCAGGGCCAGCGGGCGCCTCTTCCAGGACCGCAGAGGGAGGAGGCTGGTGCTCAGCTGGCTGCCTCTGTGGTTAAGGAGGAGACCCCCGGCCCCGCCCCGCCCTCTGCACACCCTCAGAGGGAGCAGGGCCATGATGGAATGGTCCGGAGCACCCAGAGAAATGCAAACAGGATGTGTGTGTGATTGCGGTTTCCACCAGGAGCTTTGACACCACCCGAGGTAAATTATTTCATAAGTAGCTGTCACGTTTGGCAGACCTTCTTAAAGTGAGCAGACAGCTTTATCGGAACTACGGGGAGGTTCTGATAGACCTTGGGGAACGTGCCTTTCTGGAGTCCTGTATTCCTACTCCCCAACTCTCACAGCCAGTTAACATAAATTTCTATCCAGGACCAGATAAACGGCCACAAGCCCCATATTCGGGTAGCACTCTGCAGTTGACAATTGACAATGGATTTCTTTCCCCCAGAGATAAACTTCTTTGGGGCTTTCCTCTGTACTACAGAATCATAGAATAGTAGACCTGGAAGGGGACTTAGAGATGATCTGATGTGGCCTTTACATCTTACAGGTGAGCCTAGAGAAGGTAAGAAACTTGCCTAAAGACACACAGCAAGTTAGCAGCAGAATTGGGCTGAGAACCCAGATTTCCTTTATAGGAAGCTATTTCCTGACTGTTAGGCTGCTTCCTACCGGGTCCTCTTAATTATCCTGTGAGGTAGGTAAGGTACACATTAGCCCATGGAACAGACGAGGAAATTAAGACCCAGAGACTAAATGGCTTGCCAGAAGTCCCCTGGGACCAGTTCAGGCTACGTCACACTGCACTGCAGGGGTGATGAGTATGGAGCTGTGCTCGCTCCAGGGATGGCGTCTGGGTCTGGGTCCAGGTCTGCCTCCCTGGGACTCCCCTTGGCAGATCCTCTGCAAATGGGGTCTACAGCTTCCTGGGCTACAGACCAGACCTTTAATGTGCTCGTTAGTTTTGATACTTTCAACTTCAGAGGGAAGAGTCAAAGCCCTGAAAATAGACAAGACCTGGATGGAGCCAGTCCCAAGACCAGATGGGCCTTTGCATCCACACCTCCCTGGCTTCCTGGGACTGGCTTGACTTTCTCTCTGGGCCCCGACCCACCTCAATGTCAGGGCCTTTCTGTCTCCCATGGGGGCCTGAAGAGACCTGGTGAGGCTCCCAGCCTCTTTGAGGAGCCCAGCAGTGGGGCTGGGGGATTCAGGGAGGGGAATACCTGGGGCTAGAGTCGTCTTTGCTGAGAGTCCCAGGTGGCGGGGGGTGGGTGAGGGTGGGCAGTGATGAGGGATAGTGGAATGGACTGGGTGAGGAGATGGGGTGTGGGGACCATGAAAGAGGGGAGCAGAGAAGTGGAGGGGGTACGGGGGCGGTGGAAAGGAGAGGCTGGAACAGCAGCAAGTTTCTGAGACGGTTGGGGCAGGCGAGAGAAGCGCTGGGCTTTGTTTGTGTTTATCAGTTCCAGATGTCATGCTCAGCTGTCACCGAAGGCAGCGTGGGCTTCAAGACCCAGGGCCCACTGCTCACACTGCTTCTCCACCACTGAGTTCAAGGAAAACATGACATAGAAGAGTCTGGAATGGGGGTGGGGACTGCGAGAGGAATCCTGGCCAGAGGCCAGGGCACCCTGATTCCGTGAGTGGAGTGGGCACTGGGGAAGCTGGCCCCAGGGGTCTGCAGGGGCCTCGAGTCCTGCCCCTCAGAAAGGGGTGAGTGTGGATTTGAGATCGCTCAGCCTGATACTCGGTGTCACGTTTGTGACCCAGGCGACACTCGGCTGAGGTTGTCCATTTATTTTGTTATTACCTCCTTTCCTTCTTCCTCTGTCCAACAGCCTGCTTTTTTAGAGATTCATTCGTAAAACAGTCTCCACTTTTTCTCTTCTCTCTTGATGGGAGTAAGATAAGAATGCGGGGGTCTGCTTGTGGTCAGAAGCAGCGCTCTGTCTGAATGGACAGACACTAGTGGCCAGCGGACCCGGGACTGGAGCATTTGTCCCGCTGCTAGAACTTTGTCCCTGTACCCTCTGTTTATGGGCTGAACTGTGTCCCCCCCACCAGTTAATATGTTGAAATTCTAACCCCCAGTACTTCTGAATGTGACTGTATTTTGAGATAGGGTCTTTCAAGAGGGGATTAAATTAAAATGAGGCAGTTAGGGTGAGCCCTAATCCAATCTGACTAGTGTCTTCATAAGAAGAGATTAGGACACACAGAGAGCCACCAGGGATGCGCACGCACAGAGGAAAGGCCGTGTGAAGACGTGACAAAAAGGTGGCTGTCTGCCAGCCAAAGGGAAACGCCTCGGCAGAAACCAAACCTGCCATCATCTTGATCTTTGACTTCCAGCTTCCAGAACTGTGGGAAAATAAATGTCTGTTGTTTAAGCTACCCAGTCTGTGGTATTTGTTATGGCGGCCCAAGCAAACTAAGACGCCCCCAACTCCCCATATCCGTGCTTATCACTGAGGAGAGAGAGGGAGCAAGGCCACTGGGGAGTACTTGGCAAGGCTGACGCAAGGCCATAGGGACGGCTCTGCAATTCCTCTAGACTGGAGAGCACAGTCACTTGTCCATGTGGCAGCTGGGCCCTCTCGTTGCCCAGCTGTGAGCCCCCCTAACTGCCTGGCCGTGGTGGGTCCCCTTTGTTGCCCAGCCACAGCAGCTCCAGCCATGGGAGTGCTTGGGAGGCAAGCCCAGCACCCTGTAGCGGATTCCTGCAAGTCCAACCTGCACGTGGATACGTCTTTCTGACCCAGCACTCACCCTGACCCTGGGCTGGTTTTATGACCGAAGTCTGGCTCTCTGCACACTTTTTTGTGAGTGAGACTGTAAAAATCCTGATGCATTTTCCAGAAGCACATCACGCATGGTGAAAACCCTCATGCCAGGCGATGGAGCCACTCTCAGAGAGAAAGTGAGAAAATGAATGAGTGAATGTCAGGCTGCACTAGAGGCTATTGGCCAGACATTGAATGAGCTTCTCCTGTGTACACATGTTTCAGTAGGTGCTAGGGAGACTGCACAGGTGAATCAGATAGCATCCCAGCCCTCTAGACACTTCAATTTTAAGGAAAAAGGCAGCTATATGCATCTAGAGCTCTGGATACGGGCCAACTGTGGTTTGATTCTAAGATGGAGGTGTCAGCAAGGTATGCTCCATGTGTGAGGGGAGAGAGGACATGAAAGGATTCTTGGACACTCAACAAACTAAGAGTAGAAGGAAATTATCTCAATATAATAAAGGCCATATATGAAAAGCCCATAGCTAACATCATACTCAGTGGTGAAAAAGGGAAATAGTTTCCTCTAATATCAGAAACTAGGGAAAGGAGGCCCACTCGCACCATTTCTATTCAATATAATACTGGAAGTCCTAGCCAGAGCACTCAGGCAAGAAAAAGAAATAAAAGGCACCTAAATCAGAAAGGAAAAAGTAAAGTAATCTCTGTTTATAGATGAAATAATCTTGTATGTGGAAAACCCTGAAGATTCCACAAAAGCCTCTTAGAACGAATAACTAAATTCAGCAAGGTTGCAGGTTACAGAATCAGAATGCACCAATCATCTGTGTTTCTATACTGAACAATCCAAAAGGGAAATTAAGAAAACAATCCCATTTATAACAGCATCAAAAAGGATGAGATACGTAGGGATAAACTGAACTAAGGAGGCAAAAGACTCGCACAATGAAAATTACAAAACATTGCTGAAAGAAATTAAAGGCACAAATAAATGGAAAGACATCCTGTGTTCATGGATTGAAAGACTTAATATTGTTAAAATGTCCATACTACTCAAAGTGATCTTCAGATTCAATGCCATCCCTATCAAAATCCCAATGGCATTTCTTTGCAAGAATAGAAAAAAAAAATCATCCAAAAATTCACATGGGATCTCAAAGAACCCTGAATAGCCAAAACAATCTTGAGAAAGAAAAACAAAGCTGGAGGCCTCAGGCTTCCTGATTTCAAAACATATTACAAAGATACAGTAATCAAATCATTATGGTACTGGCACAAAAACAGACACTTAGATCGATGGAACAGAATAGAGAGCCCAGAAGTAAGTCCTCACATAGATGGTCAAATGATCTTCAACAATGGTGCCAAGGCTACACAGTGGGGAAGGCACAGCCTTCAACAAACGGTGCTGGGAAAACTGGATCTCCACAGGCAAACGAATAAAGTTGGATCCTTACCTTACACCATATGTAAAAATTAACTCGAAATGCATTAAAGACCTAAAAATGTAAGACCTAAAACTAGAAAACTCCTAGAAGAAAACATGGAGGGAAATCTTCATGACATTGGATTTGGTGATGATTTCTTGGATATGACACCAAAAGCATAGTCAACAAAAGCAAAAATAGACAAAACTACGTCAAACTTAAAAATTTCTGTGTAGCAAAGGAAACAATCAACAGAATAAAAAGGCAACCTAAGGAATGGGGAAAATATTTGTGGACCATACGTCTGATGAGGGATTAATATCCAGAATATACAAAGAACTCCTGCAAGTCAACAACAAAAATCAAACAGTCCAATTTAAACCTGGACAGAGGACTTGAATAGACATTTCTCCAAAGAAGATATACAAATGGCCAATAAGTATATGAAAAGATGCTCAACATCACCAGTCATTAGGGAAATACAAATCAAAACCACAATGAAGTATCACCTCATACCTACTAGCATGACTACTATCAAAAAAACCCCAGAAAATAACAAGTGTTGGCAAGGATGTGGAGAAAGGAGAAATTGGAACTCTGTGCACTGTTGGTGGGATTGTAAAATAGTACAGCTGCTATGGAAAACAGTATGGAGGTTCCTCAAAAAATTAAGAATGGAATTACCACCTGATCCAGCAGTCCTACTTCTGGGTATATATCCAAAAGAATTCAAAGCACGATCTCGAAGAGATATTTGCACACCCATGTTCATTGCAGAATTGTTCATAATAGCCAAGAGGTGGAAGCAACCCAAGTGTCCAATGACAGATGAATGGATGAAGAAAATGTGCACACACATACAATAGAATATTATTCAGCCTTAAAAAAATAAAGAAATCCTATCACGTGCTACAACATGGATGAGGCTTGAGGACATTGTGCTGAGCTAAACCAGTCACAAAAAGACAGATACTGCTTGATTCCACTTACATGAGGTATCTACAGTAATCAAATTTTTAGAAACCGGAGGGTAGAATGCTGGTTGCCAGGGCCCGTGGGGAGAGGGTAAAGGGGAGTTGTTTTTCAACGGATACAGAGTTTTCCTTTTATAAGACGAAAAAGTTCTAGAGATCTGTTGCACAACAATATGCTTATAGTTAATGCTTCCGAACTGCACAGTCAAAAATGGTTATGATGGTAAATCTTACATTATGTGTTCTTGACCGCAATTTTTAAAAAAGCAGATTCAAATGCAAGGTAAGAAGTCTCAGGGGAGCTCCTTTATGAAGTTACAAGCTGTACTTATAAAATCAGCACAGGTTCTAGCGATACTATAGTTTGAAACTTCTAAACTGTAACTTTCACTGAAATGATGCTAGGTACAAGTGGAGTCATAAAGGAAAGAAGGATGGAAGGAAGGAAGGGAGGAAGGAAGGAAAGAAAGAAAGGGAGGGTCCTTGGAGTAAGTGGCTTTCAAGCTGGATGTTAAAATAAGTAGGCAGAAGAGCCCGGGAAGAGAAGGGTCTTTGAGGCAAGGCGAAGAACTGAGCAAATGCGGGGGGCGGGGGCATGGGGAGAAAAAGTGGGGTGCCTTTTCAAGACAAGTAAACTGGTATGGTTTCGTGGCAAGGTGAGTGGAGATGGAGGTGGGAGGGGGGCCTGTAGCGGGAAATAAGCAGGGAAAGAGGTCAATCTGTGGAGGGTTTTTCAACCTCAGGGGAAATTGAGAGTGCCCGTAAGCTGGGCACGGGGAGGTGGACATCAGATCTTGCAGGGGAGAAATCGGGGAAGGAGGAGCCCTGGGAGGCACGCGTGTTGGAGCTGCAGGAGGATGGGGCAAAGCGAGTCTGATGAAGGCAGAGTGAGTGTCGGCGAGCGGCGCTGAGCTGATCCGGGGCACCGCGACTCTCCCAGGCGGGCGATCAGATTCACCTGTAGCTGGGCTGATCACACGCGACCTTCCCTTGAACCCCGTCAGGAAATCACCGAGAAATCCTTCATTCCCATAAATTAAAGATGACCACGGTAGCAACGACAGATTGGGGGCAAACAAGAGTGGCCTTGCAGCTGTCCTTGCCAGCAGGGGTCTTTAACACCCCCTGGCCCCAGGGCGGGAGTCGTTGGGATGAGTTAATATCACAGCTGTCTCCTAAATCAGTTTTGTGCTGTGAACCAACAGAAAGTCTCAGGGTAGGAGCCGAGGACCCCTGCTTTCCTGACCATTTCCCTGAGCAAATCAGCTCCACTTCCAGTAATGGGGAGTGATGGGGGAGCAGCTGGGACTGGCAGAGGAAGAAGAGGAGAGAGCAGAGAACGTTCCTTTTGAAACAAACTTCCAGTAACTTTCTGTTACCGGACCCCCCTGGCCAGGCCAGCCAGTACGGAACACATTTACCAGGCGTGACTCACCCCCTACCCCAGCCTCTCTGGCAGATCTCTGAGCTCCAGGCTCCTAATGAATGGCAACTGGATTTCAGGACCAACAATGATTGCGAGAAATTCCCACATCTTATACCCCAGACTCAGGAATTTCTGAGACAGCGTATTTGAAATATTCAATTCCACTGTCGCCCATAACATAGGACTATTTATCAGATTCTATGTTCTGAAGACTGGTTCTGGAAATATGGGCCTAAGACCATTCATAGCTGCTAGTTATCGAACTCATGTGCCAGACACAGTGTTAATCTCACAGATCACGGAATTTAACCTTCACAGTGACTCCACATGGAGAGTGATACTGTTATAGTCCCATTTTACAGCTGGGGAAACAGAGGCTCCAAGAATTTAAGACCTTTCCCAGAGTCAAGCAGCCAAAAGTGGCAGTGCCGACCCTGCAACCTGACTGCCTGACTGTGAAGCACGATGGAAAACACACCCCTGAGCAATGCTGCTTAACCTTCCAGAGACGGCTTAGCAGGGGCCAGGGTGCGGTGCGTGAGACACGATGAATGCAGAAGGCAAAGGGTGCCCAAAACCTCAGTAATCAAGAGAAAGACTATTTTAACGCAAAGTTTTAAAAAATCAAAATGAATACAAAAATCCACAATGAACAGAATGTCAACATTGAAAATAGAGAATGCAACCAGTGGCTCAGGACGGGTAGGGTGGGGCGGGGGTCTTCGTGGGTTTGTCTCTTGTGAACTGAACTCCAGGCTCCTGGAGTTGGTTGTGAGCCTTGTCCATCGCTTTCCCTTTTCTTTAGGCTCTTACAACACTGGTCTTTCCTGCCTCCTTCCCCTTCGGTTACATTCTGAAGGAAGATGCAAGCAGCCGTGCAATAAAGGTTTCCATGCTGACCAGAGAGGGTCTGGGACCCCAGAGAATGAATGAGAGTCAGCTGGCTGTGTCCTGTCCTGTGCGACTGCTACTCCTGCTGCTGCTTCTGAGGGGACCCCGAGGGAGAGCCCAGGCTCCCTCCTGGGTGGGAAGCTCCCCCCACCAGAGGCTGACCCTATGAAGAGGGTGCTCTGGGGTGGCCAGCTGCTTGGTAAGTGAGCAGCGCCATCCATGGGCCACTCGCCAAAAGGAAAGATGGTGCATTTGGGTCTTGCTGAAACATGGAACGAGCTTTTGCCTGAGCCCAGCCCTTGGCTTTGCCCATGCCTTCCCAATGCTCTTGGCTCACAGTCCCCTGGAAAGTGGCTGGATGCGGCCAAGGTGGATGTGGGCAGAGATGGAGGACACAGTGGCAGGCGCCAAGGAGGGGAGAGCTCTTCAACTAGGCGCAGAGCCAAGTGGCTGACAGCTCATTGGAGAGGAGAAGCAGAAAGCGCCCCATTCTCTGCAAATCTCCATCCAGGCTTAGGAATAGTTCAGGGTTTGACTGGCTGGGGATTTAAAGGGCCCTTCTATTTAGTAGTATTATTTAGTAGTATTTAGTAGTAATATTTAGTATTTAGTAGGAAGGCTGTGGTTTTTATCATCCACTGTGAGCACAGTGAGGGGCTTCTTCAAGCATGGAGACCAGATATTTCCAAATGAGGATTCTGCTTGAAATCTACTGAAGGGTGTGGGATTCGGGGTCTGAAGTCTGGGGTTTGAGCTTTCTTCTAGGGTGACCAGCTGTCCCGGGGACACTGGACTTTCAATGCTAAAACCAGAAAAGTCCTGGGAACGTCGAGATGAGTGGGTCACTCTGTTTTGACTCCATGCTAGCAGAGATCCCCTCAGACTTTTCAGTCTTTCCTTTTCCACGTGTAAAGAATCAAGTCACTGACAAGACCTGCTGTACCAAACTCGAAAACTTGTGGGACTCAAAAGACTTATCGTATGTTTCCTGCAGCACCTCGAACCCCCTAGATCACAGCACATCCACTGCCGGAAAGGTATCTACTGGTTTCTCCTCCCTCTCAGTCTGAACTCTTTGGGGGTAAGACCACCTTATTCATCCCTGCAGTCCCAGGACCTCTGCCAATGCTTGGCAAAAAAAAAGATGCTCGGGAAATCTGCTACTTTGAAAGTGCTTCGTAAAGCAAAGCAGAGAGTGTTCTCGTTGGTTAGTCGGTCCTCTCATTTGCTGCCTGCCCCTTGTTAGCCCCATGAAAGGTCTTCTGTAGGTTCAGACAGACAGATGTGCCCCAAGGGTGGCCGTCAGGAGGATGTAGTGGGGCAGTGGGGGCAGGAGGCAAGGGCACTGTTTTGTTCCGGGCAAGGTGGGGACAGGAAACCAGACAAAAGGTGAATGGGTAGTGAGAGAGGCTGGGGGGGGGCAGTCCCACGGGGAAATGAGGAAACAACAGGTCCTCCCAACCAGGAGGAGATGGACTTTAGCTGGGACCTGAACAAGCAGGTCAGCTCCATCGTCTGGCCTCTGCTGCTCCAGCGCCGAGCAGGGCTTTACCTGCACTCTGGGGTCCAGAGCTTACCCTTTGCTGCCTGCCTCCCTGACTTTCTCCAAGACTGGCGATCCCTCAGGAGGGCTCCTCAGAGGAGTGGCCTTTTGGGGGGGTCACCCAGACCTTAGCACGCTGAGCTGCCCCTTGGCCTGGGCACAGCCCAGCTGCAGAGGGCGATACCTCATGGGCAGTCTGCCCCAATTCTTACTGCCTGCCTCTTGCGTCCCTGCGCTATGTCTGCTTCTCTCCCTCTAGACTCCTGGAGACACGGAGTCCTGGTTCTACTTGACTGCCGGGGGTCCCAGCCTTGGTCCTAGCCCTCTGAGCCTTGGTCTCAGCTGACTCCTCTGGGGAGCAAGCCCTGGGGCTCTGGAACCTGGAGCTGGCTGGGGCATGGTGGGGAGAAGTGTGACCCAGAGGCAGCCTGGTTCAGGAAAGCCCCTCTCCAGCCCTTGACAGCCTGTACCCAGAGGCTCTGTCCCACATGTCCTTCAAATCTTTGTGGATTCTGTTTCGTTCTCTTGCCAGCACATCCTTCCCAAGGCCCAGGAGAGCTGAGGACACAGACATAGCCCCCGTCACCAGAGAATCTTAGAACTCTGAGTAGAAGCAACCCCAAAGGTAACTGTTCTAAGTCTCCTGCCTTTGGGTGGATTAGATCATATTGTTCTGCATTCATGGTCAGGATACCTAGGCTCAGAGAGGGCAAGCAACCTCCTCAAGGTCACACAGCAAACGAACGGTCAGCTGTTCCTCAGGCACTTACCCGAACTCTCCTTTTTCCGCCTGGTTGACTTCTTCTCCGTCCCATTGGCAGTGCTCCCAAGGACCTCGTAGTCCTCGCCTGGGCCTCCCGTGGTGTCCACCAGGCCTGGGTTGCTGGCCCCCATCTCCTTGGAGCCCCCTGCTGGGCCCGGGTTGAGCCTATGCCGGGCCTCTGAGACAGGAAAGTGCCAGTCGGGAGGTTGTGGGAAGGCGGGGTGCTGCTCAGTGAAGCCGCGCTCCTCCCGGGGCAGGCTGTGTGGGGTGGCTGCTAGGCAGGAGGCTGAGAAGTCAGGGTACGCTGCCGTTGCCGTCCCTGGGAAGTCTGGTTTCTGGTGGAAGGAGAACGGGGTTGGCGGGTAGTGGGGGAGGCCTGAGGCCCCACTGCCTTCTGAGTGAGGGTTTCGAAGGCAGCCCCAGACCGGGGCCGGGGGATGGGGGCCCCTCATGCAGCTGCTGGCCACTGGATCCATCTGCTGTCTGGTCCACGCCTCAGTCCTTTCAAAGGCTGGAGTCTTACACTTTTTATATTCAAAGTGTTAAAAATGCAAAAAAAAAAATTTTTTTTAACAGGAGGGAAAAAGGTTCCACAGAAAATTCACCCCAGGAACCAAAACAAAAACCAAAGCCAACGTTGTTCCTTACAGCTACGCACACATGTGTCTGGCCACACATACGTGTGCCCGCACCTATGTTGGACTTCGTTCCTGGCTTCCTGGTCCCCCCCTCCGACACACCAACCTGCCTAGTGGGGTCCCCTGTACGTGTATTTGTCGCCGATGACACTAAACATTTTCACTGTCCCAGCCCAGACGCACCAGCTGATGAGTGCTCGTCTTGGAGCCCGCAGCAAATGCCTGCAAAGAGCTGGTCCAGGGCTGCTGAGACACACTTTTAAATCCTTCGGTAGGGGAGAGAGTGACAGATTTCTGAAGTGAAATGTGAGAGAGGAGAGGGAGGGGTTAACCAGCACACACACGATCCCCTCCAACCAAAACCCGAGCAGGCAACTATTAATCATCAGAAACCTTATATGCACATCTAATGGGATTTGCAGATGGAGTCTTTTAAAGAAACATTGTCTGTATTTTTTTTTTTTTAAGGAAAGAGAGCAGCACACACACAATTTCTTTAATGTTTCTCCTGTAACACTATGAAGTTATTTTATTGCACTGTTAACAAAATTCCCCAAGTCTTGGATTTGGAAAAAGACTTAAGTCATATCCAGAATCCATCAAGTGCCAAGTTCCAGGGAGTGAAGCGGGGAATGAGCGCAAGAGACAAGTTTGCTGATTGCATTTGATTTAAAGGCCCTTCTACTGCTGCTTGCAAAAAGGAAGGTGGATTAAAAGAAATCTTTTTTTGCAAGTCTCAGCGGCCCACTATGGTCTGTAGTAGAAAGACACACCCCAGAAAAAAATGATTTCTCTCGGCCCAAAGTGACATTCTCACTTTCTCAGTAACTTAAAAAAACAATCAGATTCTTCCTTCCGCTCTTTAACCCCCAACTTACATGCCAATTAGCCACACTCTTCTCCAGAGGCGTTTCAAGTCATTTTTCTCCACGGCAAAGGAAAGACACCTAGATAAGTTCCTTGAAGTTTCTCCAGGCCTCCCCCACCTGCTCTCTGATCCCCTAAACTTCACCCACCTGCTTCCCCTTCCCCACCCCCCAGAGACCAAGGTTTCCATGGAATCTGGGCATGGAAATAGGAATTAGGGGATTCTCATTCCCAAAGGAGTTCTCTTCGGCAAATGGTTGCATGGTCTTCCGGGCTGGTGCCCATCACAGGAGGACCCATTGCCATTTCAACTGGGCAATCAGTCTACTCAATCCCCATGACCTTGCTGGCCTCTCTGGAGGGTTAATATAATTTCTTGGAGGAAAACTTTCTAAGCACATGGGGCCAGAGCTCCTCTCCCACTGAATATTTCCATGGCCCAGTGCAGCAGGATTGGGATTGAAATGGGAATGGACCAGAAAAACAATGTCCCCGCTGGCTTATTGCAAAGATGCCCAGGGTTCCCCCAGAAGGGGCCACAGGTCTCAGTTCTGCAGACTGGAGGCTGCACACATGTTCTTCATGAAATAGGCATCCTGTCTTCCAGAACAGGTGGCCAGGGTGTTGCCAGCTGGTAGAGGAGATGGGGTCATAGCCACAAACCACACTCACCTCTCCGCTTTGTCCAGGACTTACCTGTTGCACACACATCTCTCTTCTGAACCTCGCAACTCTCCTATTGTGGGTAAAGTAAGAATTATGCTCCACATTTTACTGAGGCTCAGAAAGATGATGCGAGCTGCTCAGAATCACACAGTTAAGAAATCGCAGGGCTTCCCTGATGGCGCAGTGGTTGAGAGTCCGCCTGCCGATGCAGGGGACGCGGGTTCGTGCCCCGGTCTGGGAATATCCCACATGCCGCAGAGCGGCTGGGCCCGTGAGCCATGGCCACTGAGCCTGCGCGTCGGAGCCTGTGCTCCGCAACGGGAGAGGCCACGACAGTGAGAGACCCGCGTACCGCAAAAAGAAAACAAAAAGAAAGAAATGGCAGAAGCAGGAATTGCCCTTAGGTGTCTGGCTGTCCAGTCTGGAGCAGTTTGATGCAAAGGAAGAAGGAGCGCGGACTTTGGGGTTAGACAGGTCTGAGTTCAAATCTGAAGTTTGCCACTTCCCAACTGTGTGCCCTGGGGCAAGTCACCTCACCTCTCTGAGCTTCCATTTCCTCACCTGGGATGGTAGTTAAAGCTGCCATTCATCCCCTGATCTTAGCACCCCACACACATTCCCCAGTGGACACCCACAGAAGCCCTCGGAGGCAAGGGCTTTTCTCACCTTCTCCATCTTTCAGAAGAGGATTCTGAAGCACAGAGAGACTATGTAACCTGCACAAGGTCACACAGCTGGGAAGTGGAGGATCCAGGATTCAAACACAGGCAGCCTGACCCCACGGCATCAGAATGCCCACCCCACAGACGCTGGAGAATTTGAAATGAAATCGTTTATGTGAAGTGCGAAGTAGGTAATAGATACATGTGGCTCCCTTCCTAGTACATCTAGTTCTCAACCTCAGTGATTCCAAAGGGAGAGTGTGGGACTGCGGGGGGCACTGAGGAAATTCTACAGAAACAGCCTCGGGAGGTCCCTCGAGGGGCTGCAGGCTGTGAGGGCTCTGGAAGGAATCCACAGGGGGCTGGGAGGGAGGAAAGCCTTCCCGGGGGCCTGGCCCGCATGCTGTAATCGGATTCCTGTTCTGGCCTCCGCATCTGGCCAGGGACCCCATCCCAGGGAGGCCCAGAGTCTGGCCCTTTGCCCCTGGAAGGGTGGGCCCTGGGTCGTGGCGGGGGTGGGGGGGCGCTGAGAGGTCAGGAGGGGCACAGGGGGCCCTCTGTGCTGAGAAGGCAGGGCCCTGGCACCCCGGCGCCCGCACAGCTGCTGGCGTCTGTCAGCCTCCCTGCGGGGCGCAGCGGGGGGCCTGCCGGCCTCTACATCTTCCTGACAGGCCCCTCTTCTGAGGCCAGGAAAGAACAACAATGATCCTCCCCTCACGGCGACCCGTTTGTTAGATGAAGGCCGAGCACCGGCACCTTTAACCTCCTCCAAGTCAGCGTGTCCCCGCCAAGGCCCCGAGGCCTGCGAGACAGAGGTGGATGGACGTGGCAGAAAGGACCCCTGCGCAGCCGAGGGGAGCAGGGCTTGCAGGAAGGGAGGGGACCCCATTTCGGCTTGTTGTTGGGGGAGGCAGGGGAGGAAGAGGAAAAGGCTGCATCAGGAGGAGGGTCCCCGAGGAGGACGCTGGGCCTGGCCAGACCTGAACCACCCCAAGGAACTTTCGGAATTTCCCCCATTGTGCTCGGCAGGCAGGCGTGCCCTTGGCGCCTGCAGACCTGCTTCCGCACTTGCCCCCCTCCCACCTGTGCCTGGACTTGAAGGGGTGTCAGGGGAGAACCCAGGGCCTGGAGGCAGGGACTCCGATTCAAGGTGTGGCCTTGCCCTTCTTCTGCTGTGTGGCCTCAGGCAAGTCACACCCCTTTTCTGAGCCTCAGTTTTCTCGCTGGCCAAGTAGAGATGACAGGACCGGCCTCCTGTGGCTGTTATGAGGATAAATGACCTGATGTCTGTGAAAAGAGCTGGCTGACTGTAAAGGGCGATGTACCTGGGGAATTATTATGTCTTCCCCTTCCTTACTCAGCTGGACTACGGGGCAGGTCACGGCTCCATGGAGGGTGAAGACAGCCCATCCTAGTGGCCTCCTCACCCCATACTTTCTTCTATGGTAACGTAACAGAGGGTCAAGATCATAGCCTTGGGAATCAGGAGAGCATGCGTTCAAATCCTACCTCTGCCACTAATAAACTGAATGGTTTTGGGCAACTCTATCACTTGAACCTCAGTTTCCTTTTTTCTTTTTTTTTTTTTTGGCCGTGCCGAGTGGCTTGTGTGATCTTTGTTCCCTGACCAGGGACTGAACCTGGGCCCCGGCAGTGAAAGTACCAAGTCCTAACCACTGGAGCGCCAGGGAATTCCTGAGCCTCAGTTTCTTCATCTGTACAGTGGGAATAAATTTTTTCTTCTTTCCCCGTTGGGTTGTTGAGAAGAGAGTGAGGTGATGTAGGAAATCTTGTGCCATAGCCTGGTGTACAGTGTTTAGTGGTAACGTCTGGATATGATGATGAAAATACCTGAGGTTTTTGCCTTGAGGACAACTCCAGAAGGCCACCTGAGAGGGACAAGGTGAGGTCATTAACATTCACTCATGTAGCAGAACATGTGAATCAGATAAGACACCTGATCCCGAGCAAGACCACGAGGGATGGGAGGGGAGACAGACAAGCTCTAAATATGATGGAAATCATTTTGGACCAGAATGTTTATTGCTGGACCTGGGAATTATTTGGAATGTATATATCCTTTTTGTCTCAGAAAACTTGGAGACAGAAGGGTTACTACTCGCCTATAGGACTTTTGTGAGGCTCAACCAATGAGATGGACAGGTCGGAGTTGAGTAAACCACGGAATACAGTCCTCACAACGGTCACAGATGCTCCCAGGAAGCTTCCAAGACATTTCAGGGGAATGTCCCAGGGGGACCTGATGACAGGGTCTTCCCCTAAATCCCAGAAAATACTGCGTTAATAATAGAGACAGTTCCCTCAGATGAAACTTCTCTCTTGTGTATATATTTTTTAAACCTTTGGTGCAAACGTCACTTGTCTGCTACCAAGATTGTGGGCAGATGACTGGAAGGCACAGTAATGCACACAGTGGCCTGCATCTGGACCCCAGCTCCCGGAGGTCACATGATCTCTGTTTCCTCAACTGAAAAGTGGAAGCTGGCTGTATAGACGATGTGCAGTAGGTGCTCAGTAAATGCACCCCTTCCAGAGCTTCTGTGCCTGAAGGAGTTAAAGGCACGTTGATCTCAAGGGAAGGCTCTAAGTTAGGGCAGCCAGAAAAAATACAGGGAACCCAGTTAAATACATTCTATGCAATACTGGGGACACACTTAAGCTGAAAAAGTATTTGTTGTTTATATGGAATTCAAATTTAACTGGGTGTCTTTTTCTCCCCTCTAGGTCTGGAAACCCTAATCTAAGGCAAAACTAATCTTCAAGATGGAGAAGGCTCTGACCTTACTTTCTGAGTCGGGATATTTGCACTTTGACAGAAGGCTCTGGAAGGAAACTCTCAAGGGGGCATTCCAGGGGGAGAGGTGGTGGTCCGGTAGGTTTAACTTTGGCTGTGGGCTTTCTGGTTGCAAGAGGACCCCAGGGTCCCCCAGGAAGGTCTCCCATGGAGGCCTTTGGAGTGAGACAAAGCAGACAGGAGGAGGGGGAGGAGGAAGGGCATGCAGGTGAAGGGAGTGAGGACAAAGGTGAGTGCCCTGGGCAGGAAGTGCTGAAAGAGAGAAGGAGGGAGGCCTGGGCCGGGCGCCAGCCTGGGAGACTCCCAGGCCCACTTCCCGGGGCGCACTTTTCCAGCCCTTGATGCAAGGCAGCAGTGCTATTATTTGGGGGAAAACCAGCTAACCAGATAGGACAGCAAACAGGGGATTTATGTGGTGTGGGAACAGCTCGGGTTTCCCTCACTGTTTATCCAGCAGTATTTTTTAAAACAGAAATCAGCACGCGGGTAACCACAGCTGTGAGTTACTGGCTCTGGCTGCGAGGTCTGTGAGGGCTGGGGGGGGGGGTGGTTTCCTCAAAGGTGCTTTGCTCTGCGTGGGCTTGGAAGGTGCTCGGGGCCAGGTGAGAAGAGTGGCCCTGGGCAGCTCCTGTGTCACTCTTTCTCCTTAGGACAAAGGGCAGCATCCCTGAGGGAACTGTGACTGTCAAGGCCTAAAGGCTTCGAGACCTCTAGGTCTAGGGGTCATGAACCCACAGGGGCCGGGGAGGGGTGGGTGGGCAAGTAAACACAAGCTAGGAGAGCCAGCTGGGAGCCACAGGGGTAGAGTGAGAGATGGGGGGGCCCAACAGCTGCTTGACACTGGCCAGTTTTGCCTTGCAAGATCTTGGCTTGGTTTAACCAGACTTTTTCTTTTCTTTCTTTCTTTCTTTTTTTTTTTTCAAAACCATGATTCTAGATTTTTAATGCAATCTCTCAATTTTTATTCATTTATTTATATTTATTTATTTTAAAAGGGAAATCTAGTTGATCTACAATATTATGTTAGTTTCAGGTGTACTACATAGTGATTTGACATTTGCATACATTCTGAGATGATCACCACGATAAGTCTAGTAACCATCTGTCCGCATACAAAGTTATTACAATATCATTGAATATATTCCTTATGCTTATTTATTTTATAACTGGAGATTTGTACCTCTTAATCTCCTGTACCTATTTCTGGCAACCACCCATTTGTTCTCTGTATCTATGAGTCTCTCTCTCTCTCTTTTTTTTTTTTGATACATTTATTTATTTATTTATGGCTGCGTTGGGTCTTCGTTGCTGTGCATGGACTTTCACTAGTTGCAGTGAGCAGGGACTACTTTTCATTGCGGTGCGTGGGTTTCTCATTGCAGTGGCTTCTCTTGTTGTGGAGCACGGGCTCTAGGCATGTGGGCTTCAGTACTCGTGGCACACGGGCTCGTAGTTGTGGCTCGTGAGCTCGAGTGCAGGTTCAGTAGTTGTGGCACATGGGCTTAGTTGCTCCACAGCACGTGGGATCTTCCCGGACCAGGGCTTGAACCTGTGTCCCCTGCATTGGCAGGTGGATTCTTAACCACTGTGCCACCGGGGAAGTCCTATGAGTCTCTTTTCATTTTGTTTTGTTTGTTTGTTTTGATTTTTAGATTCTACATATAAGTGAGATTGTACAGATTTTGTTTTGTCTTTGTCTGACTTAATTTCACTTAGCATAATACCCTTTAGATCCATCTATGTTGTCACAAACAGCAAGATTTCATTTTTTTATGACATATATATATATATTTCACATCTTTATCCATTCGTCTGTCAATCGACACTTTGGTTGCTTCCATAGCTTGGCTATTGTAAATAATTCTGTAATGAACATTGGGTGCATATATCTTTTTGAATTGGTGTTTTCATTTTCTTTGTGTAAATACCCAGAAGTAAAGTTCCTGGATTGTATGGCAATTCTGTTTTTACTTTTTTGAGGACCCTCCATAGTTTTCCATAGTGGCTGCTCCCATTTACAATCCCACCAACAGTGCACGAGTGTTCCCTTTTCTCCATATCCTCACCAGCACTTGTTATTTTTTGTCTTTTTGTTGATAGTCATTCTGACAGGTGTGAGGTGGTATCTCATTGTGGTTTTGATTTGCATTTCCCTGATGATTAATGATGTTGAGTATCTTTTCATGTGTCTGTTGGCCATCTGTATGTCTTCTTTGGGAAAATGTCTATTCAGATCTTCTGCCGATTTTTTTTTTTTTTTTTTTTTTTGGTGGTATGCAGGCCTCTCACTGCTGTGGCCTCTCCCATTGCGGAGCACAGGCTCCGGACGCGCAGGCTCAACGGCCATGGCTCATGGGCCCAGCCGCTCCGCGGCATGTGGGATCCTCCCGGACCGGGGCACAAACCCGCGTCCCCTAAATCAGCAGGCGGACTCTCAACCACTGCGCCACCAGGGAAGCCTCTCTGCCGATTTTTTAATCAGGTTTTTTCCTTGTGTTTGTTTGTTTTTTCTGATGTGGTAATTGTATGATCTCTCAGTTTTTAAATATTGGTAATGAATTTAAAACACTGCTAGTCAGAGAATTCCCTGGAGGTTCAGTGGTTAGGACTCAGGGTTTTCACTGCTGAGGGCCTGGGTTCAATCCCTGGTCAGGGAACTAAGATCCCGTAAGCTGTGCAGTGTGGCAGAAAAAAAAAAAATGCCCGTGGGCACAATTTGGTTCTTTTTTTTTTTTTTAACATCTTTATTGGAGTATAATTGCTTTACAATGGTGTGTTAGTTTCTGCTTTATAACAAAGTGAATCAGATATACATATACATATATCCCCATATCTCTTCCCTCTGGCGTCTCCCTCCCTTCCACCCTCTCTATCCCACCCCTTTAGGTGGTCACAGAGCACTGAGCTGATCTCCCTGTGCTATGCGGCTGCTTCCCACTAGCTATCGATTTTACATTTGGCAGTGTATATATATCCATGCCACTCTCTCACTTTGTCCCTCAGAATTTGGTTCTTGAACTGCCACTTTGCAATTTCTGGTCTCCTCCAAGTCTGCCTGCTTCCATTTTACAGATGACGAAACCGAGGCCCAGGGAGGCCTAGTGACTTGCCCAGAGCTGCACAGGTTGCTGTTGGGAAAACCGTGGGTCCAGGAAGCCTGTGCAGTGTTCCTTGCCCAAGCTAGCAGTTTTGTTGGCTGAGCCCGAGGTCTTATCAAGCAATTCTCAAGTGCTTCCCATGTATCTCTCATTTGCACAGACGTGACATTCACAAACACATCCGTAACCTACTCGATTCTAGCAATGACCCTGAGGGAGCCGGGCTGGCATTAATCCATTTTTGTACAGGTGGGGAAACCGAGGCTGGGAGAGGCTAGGTGACTTGCAGGGTCAACAGTCTTAGAAAGAGCTGGAGCTAGGGCCTCCAATGACCGATCAATGATTTTTCCAGCCCCCAAATACTGTCATCTTTGGGGGATTCAGCCTGAGATGCATAGTAAACCCCTCCTAAAAGGGAACAGAAAATGGATGGGATACTTGGGTAAACTGAATGTTCTTCGTAACTTAAAGTTAATTGAAAATCCATAGGTTATCAATTTTCCAAGCAAGAGAATAAAATAGAAGATATTTCAAAAAGCAATTATACTAGGCATGGTTTAATCTTTCTTTGATGATTCCGAAGGCATTTCAGGGGAATGTAATGCCTTGGGGTATCGTTACGAACACTAATAATTACTGTGTAGGGCTGTAGACAAGTTCTCATCAATTTTCTCCTGGCTATTTGGGGGTGTTCTAAAAGATCGCAGCCCACAGTGGTGAGCGTGTGTCTGTGTTCCTGATGCTCTTTCCATCTTTGCCTGTTTCAGGGTGGCCTTGTGGAAAGACCAGTGTCCCAGGAGAGATCTTGCTGCGTTTCATCTGTAAAATGGGGATAGTGCTGACTCCTTCTATACTCACTGTATGAGGTTCTACTTAGAGGATCTCAGATCTCACAGCATCAGAGCAGGAAGGAGTTTCCGATCATAGGGTACATCAGCTTCATTTTACCAGGGAGGAGTCTGAGGCCCAGAGAAGTTAGGGGCCTTGTCCAAGATCACACAGCCAGGGAAGAGGTGTTGGAATCTGGTTTTTCTGCTTTCTAGACTTTCCTGAATACCACATTGAGGCAGAAAAGACCTGTAGGAACTGAAAGATTAACACACAATTACACGTGCCAACAGAGACACACGGGGTCTCTCTGGCCACAGAGAGGAAAAGCTCAGATCTCCCCAGCCAATTCTGGGGAGGCTGTGAACCCCTTAGTTCAGGGCAGGGAGGAACCCAGGTTAGGGGGTAGGGTAGCTGAGACACCCCTGTGAGATTTATGGTTTCATGAAAGTCAGAGCATTTTAAAATGTGGTAATTTTGAGTGTGCAGCCTCCCAGGGCCCTTCTTCTTTTAATTGAAGAAATAAACAATCTCCTCTAAGGTATCCTTGGCCAAGGGGAAAGGCAGGGGCAATGTTGACTGAGGAGGGGGCAGCCTGGGAGGACACTGGGTCATGGAGAAGTACAATAGCCAAAGAGCTAGCTGGCCTGGCCTGAGCCCCAGGGGAGGCAGGTCACAAGGGGTATGCCACACATATCAACATGCGGACACACCTGCACACCTCCTGCCTGGGCCCTGAGAGTCCCTACGTAGAGCACACACATACGCAAAATCAAATACAGAGCGGCTCAGCGCACCAGAAGCTGTATGTGTGTCTGTGGTGGATGCTCTCAGAGCAGCTACTGGGTGACCTACTCACGCTTAGGGCAGAGCGCTCGTCATCTGGGCAGAAATACCAGAGCAGAGGCAGACACACACGGCACAACCACAAATGCTTGATCTAGGTACTCCCACCTGCACACACACACCACTAGACACACTAGAAGGCACGTCAGGACGGAAGTTTCCCCACATCCCTCTCCCTCTACACATAGGAATGTTCACCCTCCCCAACCCTCTAAGGAACGGTTTTATCAGTCCAAGTTCTCAGACAGCTGGACACAAGAGATGAGCTCTGAAACCCCGATGTACATGGGCGCTCTGGTCTCTCACACACGTGCACGCACACTCGCATGCGCACACTGACGCGTGTCCTCAGCCTTTGGGTTAGTTTTGCTGGTTCCATTTTCAAACAGTAACAGCATTCATCTCCTCTGTCAGCTTAACCCACAACCCAACTCCCACGTTCGGCACACAAACAGTTAATGTCCCAGTTCTTGGACCTTCAAAGCATCTCACACCCTGGTCAAAGGGTCCTGCTTTATAATCTCTGGAGGAGCTTCCACCTATTATACAAGGAAAAGAAGAGTAAGAAAAACGGGTTCAGGGTTTAAGGTGGAAACATTTTGGAGCTAGGGACTGGCCCTGGGCCCTACGGCGCCATCTGGTGGTGGGAATAAGAACTGCAGCGCATTCTACAATGAACCCAGGTCTAAGCTTCGACCTCTTCCAGAGTGTGAGGACATGCTTTTGACCCTAGAATGGTGGGGGGAGGATGGGGTATCAAGCCCCTGTGGCGTCTGTGGCCCCACAGCTGCATGCAGACACAGAGGGTAGGAAGAGAGCTACCTGCTGTTTACTGAACCCCTCCCCTCCAAAGCACCCCAGGCTTATGTCAGCCCCAGCTTCTGTTTTCTGGATTTTAAATGGAAGATAAAGTCGGGGGGGTGGACAGCTGTCCCCACTACAGGCCCGAAGTGTCCCCTTCCAGTGAGACCCAGTGGCAGAACTGGAAGGCAGATGCTATCAGGGCCTGCATCTGCCTTGTTCACCTGCCCGGGCCCAAAAAAATCACCCGGTACAGTACCTGCCACAGGCAGAATCTCTAATATGGAGAAAAGAATTCCTGTCTTACTAAGTTCAGGCATGGCCTCTCCGAAAAGGTGACATTTGAGCAGAGACCTGATGGAAATGAGGGATGGAGGGAGCATGCTGAAATCCAGAAAACAGTCTGGGCCAAGAGAGCAGCACGTGCAAATGCCCTGAGGCACAGGGGCACTTGGAGACCCCAAGGAATGGCAAGGAGGCTGGAAAAGAGTGAGCGAGATGGAGAGTGGTCAGAAATGTAGTCAGAGACATAGCTGGGGGGGGAGGGGCGCACTACTACACACTGCTACCCATCTTGTTCCAAAATGGAAATGAAGGCAGCTCTGGGCATTCTCCGTGAAGAAACTGCCAGGGACTCAGTACCACCCTGAACACTTGGTGATACAAAATGATGAGTCCCTTCCTCCACCTGTCATACAGTCCGATTTCAGAGATGAGACATATTCATATGAATAATAACAAAGGATATAAGAGACCCAAGCATATAAGAAACACAGCAAACAGTGTGGCATCCGTAGGCACTGGAGGCCTGGAAGGTCACTTGGGCTCCGAGTAGCCCCAGAAGTCATCATGGAGGACACGAAGGTGTGAGCCTGGCATGGCAGCATGGAGGAGAGGGGAGAGGGCAGTCAGGAGGGGGCACAGTCTGGGCAAAAGATGGCAGGGGATGGGGAGTGTCACTTTGAGGATAAAATCTGCCACGTTTCAGGAACAATAGAAAGTGTCTCGATCATTTATTGAACATGTATTTACTGAGCCAGGCACTGTTCCCCAGTTGAGCCCCTTCCCGGCGGGGTGACCCGTGCTGAGTCCACAAACCTCTCTGAACCTTAAGGCAGCATGGTAACTACACCACGAGCAAAGGCGGTGCACCCACGGGGCCTACAGTGACAGGCCGGGTGCTGTGGTGGCGATAGGAGGCTTGCCCAGGAGCTCGCAGTCCAGAGAAGGGAAGATGGCAGATCCATTAACCCCAGAGACAGACTGGGACTTGAGGCTGAGAATGGGTGAACAGAGTGGGGTTTGTGGAAGGACAAATGGCCCAGCAGGACAGGGCTGGGGTCCACACTCAGGATGAAGCGGCCTGACCTGCCTCCCCTGCAATGCACTTTCCAAGCAGGCTTGTCCCTCCAAAACACAGGAGTGGAAATTTCAGAGAACCCATCTCATTCTCCCTGCGCTGCTCAGAGAAGACGACTGTAAATGTAAGAACACTTGTCAACCCACAGACAGGCACTGAGCACCTCCCTGGGAGATCAGAGAAGAGGCCCTGGCCTGGGAGCTCCTGCAGGTGGTCCTTGGGGGCCCCACGGGGCATCCTAACATCAGGGCAGTGGGGAACAGGAACCAGCCAGAAGGAGCGGTTCTGGTGGAAAGCAAGGAGAGAGGATGTTGGAAGGGTCGCTGAGAGGCAGAATGCAGAATGGAGAATGTGGGGTGATGAGTCAGAGGGCACTGGAAGGTGCTGAAGTCGTTTGTGGGGGGCGGTGGGGGGGGATGAGTGTTTGCACAGGGCATGGAGCTGCCCCAAGGGTGGGCTAGGGGCAGGACCTGGAGGGGGAAGGAGGCTGTAGGAGGGGGAGGGGAAGGCAGCAGGGAGGCCAGGGCCACCGAGGACTCTGCAGGAGGCATCTGTGCCCATTAATGGTCCCTGGGGAAGCAGCTCTGGATTCAACAGGTCTCTGGAATGCTCCTCGGGCTGCTCCTTGAATTACTGCCACAACCCCCCGGGTCTGGGGGTCGCATAAATTCAGGGGCGGGGCACACCTGTATTTGTCGGGAGCAGTCCAGCCCGCCTTGCCTATTGTCGCTGAACAGGTCACTGAACTTGCAGAGCAATCAGATCCCAGGCGGGAGGGGCCCGAGGACAGAGCAGGCCCTCCCCCCACTGCCACCCCGAGGATGGGCACAGCCTGGTGCTCCTCTGGCTGCGAACACGTCTGCTTTTCTTTCTTCACTTGGGAATCAGAAAGAAGGTTCGAGGCCTGGCTTTGCCCCTCACCGGCTCTGGGACCAGGGTCATGCCTGATGACTTCTTGGAGCCCCCTAACTCCTGTAAGCCCGTGAATCCAGGAGGCGGCTGCTAACACTGTCTTCAGTGTTCCAACTTCTCTGGTTTAAAAACCCTTTCTCCTCTGACATGGACACCCCCCCACCTTGTGACCCTGCACTCACTCGCACCTCAGAGGGGTCAGGCTGTGGTGAAAGGTCAAGGTGAAAGGTCATGAGTCCTGCTGCTGCTGCCGCTGCCCTGGGGTGAGCAAGATTCCCAGGCAGCTCCACTTCCAGAGACTCTGAGGCCCCAGGCAGGCCACGCAGACACCGCCCCAGGGTCGGGTGGAGGACGTGTGTGCCTCTTTCCTTGCCAAAGCAAGGCATGGTGGTGGTTGCTCCCAGATCCCAGACCACAACAAAGTCCTGCCGCTTCCCACCGCTGTGCAGTCAGTTGGCTTCTTCCAGGCCTGGGTCACCTGTTCCTGCCCTGGAGAAGAGTTTACACCGTGAATCCCTCCTCGACCAGAGGAGGCTGGGCAAAGTCACCGCCACGGGGGCCCTCGCCACCGTGTCCCAAGCACTCCGACTTTTTTTTTCCAGAGGAAACAGAGCCTGTGGGGACTCAGCCTCCAGCCCCACTTTATTCCTCTTAGAATAAAGCCCTGTTTCCGGTAATGATGACTTTGGCAAGGGGGAGTGGGGAGGACACAGAACATCCAGGCTAAGGAGATTTGTGACAATTTCTCCATAGGGAGAGAGGAGAAATCATGAAAGACTGGCAGGGTTGGGAGAGCTGGAAGGGAAGGCTGACCACCAACACCAACCCGCAATTCCTATGGGCTCTGTGAGTTCGTATTCTTATTTACCAAAGAAGCTGCATGTACTTGCATTTATTTTCATCTCTCATATCGATCATCAGGGACATTTCCTAGTTCAGGATGACAGAAAGCACCAGTGCCTGCAGGGCGGTCAGCCCTTGGCACCTGGGTTTGTCTGGGCCACTCTGGGCAGCCGTCTAGGAGGTAGATGTGGTGCCCTCCATTGGGTTTCTGAAATAGCTGAGGACAAGCGCCCTCCCCTCCACACACACTGCCTTCGGGGCTTCAGGGATCTTTGGTGCGCTAACCCTGAGATTTCACAGATGGGGCAATCCTCAGCCTTTCCATCACGGACTGGGACCAGAACCCAGGAGGCAACACTGGGAAGGCATGTCCCGTTTTCCGCAGCCGGCCGGAACGCGGCGGCACTGTCCAGGGACTCCCAGTTTCCCGATGCAAGAGAAACGCCCTGGCAGTGTTTGGCCCCTACCTGCCCACAGATTTTGGCTCCAGGGAGCCTTGGAGAGAGGAGCCACGGGTCCCATTTGTCCCTGCTCTGGGCGCTGAAAGCGGACTCCTGGTCCCACGGCAGCTCAGCCGGCCGCCCACAGCCTCCCATCTTCCCCTGCTGGCCGATCCCAGAACTACACCCCCGCCTTGCCTGGTGCAACCCCCCAGAAATCAGCAGGGATGTGCCCACCGGTCCCAGGGGAGTCATCCTGTGTCTCATTGTGGACACGGGTCTGTTTTCACTTTCTTCCTTTTATTTACTGCTTATTCTGGGGGTTGAGGGTGAAGGAAGGGCATGACTCCAACAGGGTAGGATACAAATGAATCTCACCTCCCAGGGAGGGTTTGAAGACCAGCCCTGCCTGCTTTTAGAGAAGGGCAACTGTCTGTCGCTAATGATTTGTCTTTGGCTTTGGCTTTTAATGGGCCATCAAGATATATCGTGAAAGAAAAGCGAAGGAGCTTTTTTTCCACGGAGGTCCAAGAGGGTGTGGAGTGGGACCCCAGGGGAGGATGAGGGGAGGGGGAGTAAGCAAGGGGGTGGACTTAGGGACAGATCTGGGGAAGTGGCTCACTAAGACCCTCCTGAGTCAGGAAGTGCTTGTGAGTGGACAGTGAAAAGGATCAGCAAGGACACTGTTTACTAGAGTCATCACCAGCCAATGCCCACGGCCGAGATGGCCCCACTGTCTGTGCCCAGGGACCTGCCATTGGATCCCCAAGTCTGCACCCAGGATGGGAAGTTCTCTCTCTCTCTATCCATTACCTGGACCTCTAGAGCCCTAAAGCAAGTCCCTGGACTCCTAGGCAGGTGGGGAGAGGAGCTGTACCTGGGAGGGGGGCTCAGGGGAACACAGGGAACCCCCTTACACATAGGGTCTTCTGGAGGATCTTATTCAAGGACTGAGTCCTCTGGGAGGAAGGGGTCATGCCTTCATTTGAACTGCTCAGCAAGTGGTCCCACCCCAGGGAGGTCCTGGAGGGCGGGAGCGGGGTTGGCGGGGCAGCTTGGTGAGGCTGGGGGAGGGGGAGAGGGAAGAAGAGAGGGAGGGAAGCGGGGGAGGGGATTTATGTTAAACCTCAGAGAGAGAGATTGGGGGAGGCCAAGCCAATTTGCTGCTCCTCGAAGGTTTGCCTGGGTTTGTGTGTGTGTTGGGGGCAGATGGCCCAAGGATGGGTCACACCAGAGTGGCCTTCCTGCCCCTCCTCTGTGTTCCTCAGCATTGCTGGTCCAGAGAGACTTTCCTTCAGAGAAGAATATGGCTGGTGGAAGGCGAAAGATACTGCAGAGGGAAGGAAGCACAAGCCTGCTGCCTTGAGCATTAATATGATTTAGGAGAGACACAGGTCACCCTCTCATGACTGAAAGCCATCCCGGAATGCAGGTTTGCAGCTATTTCTAGGCAAAACTGTGTGATGAGATGAAATAGCTCAACTCCTGACCATTAAGTCATGAAGGCCATGACCATCATAAATCTCAATGTCTGCAGCCTTCTCTGTCCTGCATGGAAGCCGAGCCCAGCCAGTGCCAGCTGCCTTGGTGGGATCCTCATCGTCCTGGCATTGCCTCTGAGGACCGGCAGGCTTCAGAACCAAGGACTATGAAGGCGCTTGAAAGCCACCCTGAATGTTAATTATTTTTCCTGGGTGATCTAGAGTTCTTCCTGATCTGTACCAGCTCAAAACCTCCACAACTCACATCAGACAATCTGGCCCTGCCACTTAGATATCTGATTACTTTGTGCAGGTAAGTTTATCTCTCTGAATCTTAATTTCCTCTATTAAAGCATGAGCAAGGTTGTTTGTGAGGGTGAAATGAAATAATAACCATAGCATGCACCTTGGTACAAAACATACCTTATATCCTTTTGTTACAAAGCCTGGCTCAGTTCTGTCCTCTCTTCCAGGAGTGTCCTTCCTCTGTTGTCTTCCTGGCTAATTCTTACCCATCCTTAAGGGCCTCATCCCCAGGGGGTCTTCCTGACTCACCCAAGCGCAGCTGATACACTGTTCCCTTCTGTGACTGCACTGACTACCCTTTGGCATGGTGGCTTTAAGATTTAGAGGCAAGGTGACTCTGAAGAGTGGAAACAGCTGGATTTTCTTTCTATTTGAGGAACTAGGAAAGGGGGATGGGGTTAGAGAAGGTAGTGGTTGGGGACAATTTCAGACTGAGGGATTTGGGATTAAGGGAGATGGGGTTATTGAGTTGGGAATATAGATCCTCTCCCTGGCTAGCAGACGGAGGACAAACCTGCCCTGTCTCTCCCAGACACTAGGCCTGCAATTCCACTGGTGGCCACCAGGTGTCAGTGGTGTCCCTAGGGCAGCTGTGTTGAGAGAGGCCCTCTCAGCACTCCTCCAATCCTGCATTAATGAGGTTAGAGCTGCAGTTCTTGCTTCTCCTGCCCTGCCACACCTTGTGATGATATTGGCTGGTGCCCTACTCCCCTGAGAATCTACCTCAAGGACCATGAAGGGCAAGTTCAGTTCTTCTCAGACTTCGGTACTTTAAAACAAGGAATATGACACCTCTGACATACTTCAAGATGGTGTGTGGTAACATTGTAGTTGAGAAGCACTGAGCTAGAAATGCTGAGAAGGTGGCCCTCCGAAGACAAGCAAAAACTCCAGCCAGGGGGCTGTCACCTTCTGGCTTTTCCTGGCTATCTTTTCAGAGAGGCAGCAGAGGGGAGTGATTAAAAGCAAGACTCTGGAACCAGACTGTCAGCCTGTCTCTACCACTTATCAGCTCTGAGACCTGTGGCAAGACTTATCCTCTCTGTGCCTCAGTTTCCTCATCTGTGAAATGGGAGTCATAATAGTCCAATCTCATCTGTTGTTGGGAGGATTAAATGAGTTAATACAATGTCAAGTGCTGAAACAGTGCCTGGCACACAGCAAGGCCTGCATAAGTATTAGCTCTTATTATTATTAGAAGAGGCCCCAACCTACCCACTTTCATCAGATGCTAGGTTCAGAGTACTGATCTTTTAAGATCAGACATAGAGAGATGCGTGGGAAGGAGTTGGTCAAAACAGACTTTCATCCAGGCAGACAGGGCTTCATTGGTGTGCCCGGCCTTAAAAGGGCCTCACACTTATAGCTTCATGCTCTGCTATTGCCGTCTCGATATTCTTAGTCGTGTATGAAGAAGGGACCCTGCATTTTCGTTTTGCATTGGGCCTGCAAATAATGCAGCAGTTCCTGCAAGCAGATTCCTCTGGACGCAGAAGGCCCTTGCCCTCCTCTTCCTCTGCTCAAACCAGTTCCCTTCTCCCGTCACAGGCAGGCCCTCCCCCTGGGGGAGATTTGCCCCAGACTGGGCCCTTTTTCCTCTGCAACATTTTAATGCAAAAGTGTCAAGCATCTAGCAATGTTGAAAGAATTTTAGAACACCTGCCACCAAGAACATTTCCTATATTTGCTTCGTCATCTCTTGCTAACCTCTCTAAAGCCTCCAGCCCTGCTGTCTGGACCAAGAAAGGCCTCCTGTGTTCTGGGGTCACACAGTGGCCTGCAGGAAAGGGCGTTGTGGGTGAGGGGGAAGGCAACTGGGGGTTCTGGAGAACATGCTGGGGAAAGGCCCTGTGGAAAGGAGGTGAAGAACCAATTAGGGTGAGTTCTAGGAAAGCAAGGAAGGTGTCATTCTGGAGTTTGTGGACTGAGATTTTTACCCTTGGCCACAGTTCTGGTTAGTTCCGTGTATAGTTTCTTCCATCTTCCATGCTCTTCCAAGCATTTCTCACAATGTGGTCTGGCAGGCAGACCCCAGAAGTCCTGGGAGGGGGCAGGGAGGAGAGACTTCTCCCCACTTCGAAGCTGGGGAAACTGAGCCTTCCTTTCCTTCAATGACCTGCCCAAGGCTCAAAGAGGCAGCCCCGGGAAACACGCCCAGCTCCTCAGACCCCAAGAACAGGCCTCCTTCTTTGATCCCACAGGGGGAGGGCAGCAGTGTCACATTCCCCTGGGTAATTTGAGAAAAAAAATCCCCAAACTTTCTCTCTTGGAAAAAGAGGGTGTCTGGCCTGTGATTTACCTCTGAGAGTATAGTTGGGCCGGGAGTGATCACATTTCAAAGGGTTTCTCTGGACACTGTGGGCTTCTCCCTGCCCCTCCCAGCATCCCTGCCCCCTCTCAAGTGCCACAGGCAGGTGACACCTGTATTATTGCTAAGGGTTAAAAAGCCCCCGAATCAATAAAACCCATTAATGAGTGTTGGTACCTCGAAAGCTACAGATAAACCCCTTCTACTCGGTGAGTTCAATCCCATAAAACAGCTCTCGCCTTTCGATCCTGGCATTCATTTGATAGAAAATGTGGAGAAATTTTTAAAAGGTGACTTACTAATTGCCTGTAAAAGAAAAGGCAGATGGAAGCTTTATTGCAGTTGAAGGAAGTCAGGAATATTAAGGTAAAATGTCAAATAACAATTGATTTTCTTCAGACATAAAGGGGCGATTTATGGCTTCCTAGTTACTACAAATGAGAAATTATTTGAAGTTCTAAAAAGTATGAGGCGAAATAAAGATTAAATAGAAGATGAAATCATAGGGATTTCTCGGGGAGGTGACTTCAATGCCCCTAGGGACTAGAATTCATGTGGCTGGGGGTCCAGGCAGCTGGGGCTTCACACGGTGCTTTCAAGATTTAGAGGCAAGGTGTCTCTGAAGAGTGTTTGCTTTGTTGGAGGAACTGGGAAAAGAGATGGGGCAAGAGACGGTGGTGGTTAGGGGTGAATCCAGTTGGAGGGGTTTGGGATCAGGGGAGATGGGCTTATTGGAGTTGGGAATAGAGCTCAGCTCTCCGGCTAGCAGAAACTGGGGATCTAAGAAAGGAAAGGGTAAGTGACTTCCCTGGGACCACAATGGCTTTCTTCCATTTGGCCCATCCTTGCGGATTCCTGGACAGCAGTGATTGCACACCCCTCTCCAGGCCACAGCACTACCTAAGGCCCTGCAGTGACTTCCCCTGATCTGGACTAACCTGATCTCCACACTGAGAGCCAAACAGAATTCACTTCCTGGCTGCCAGACACTGTGCTAGGGCTCATCTCAGCCTGGAGTTCCCCAGACACCAACCTGAGACAAGGAATCAAGGGCAAGTTGTTTATCCGAGAGGCGCTCACAGCCAGCTCCAGCAGGAGCATGGGGAGGTGAGGCAGGGGAGGGAAGGCAGCTTACAAGGGGTGTGTTACCAGGCAGGTTACCCCTGTGAGTGATTGGGGCTTAATCTCGCTGGGGGACTTAGGGGGCCAGTGTGGGAGCCATACCTCAGAGTGATCTGCCCGAGGGAAGAGGGAGCTGGGGTATTTATACGCCAAGTCCATTCTGTCCTGTGTGAGTGGGCCGGGGCCGGGGGCTGAGTGGGCCGGGGGCATTCATTCTGTGGTACTTCCAGGCCCGCAGACAGTCAGAAGTTAGGTCCTTTGGGCTCAAAGATGATGGAGCCCTGGGGGATAGAGGCAGGGTAACCACAGCCTCTGCCTCTGTGCTTTACGTATTTATGTTAATCCTCATAATTCTTGTCATGTGCAAATCAGAACCCCCACTTTATGGAAGAGACACTGGGACTTGGAGAGCTTGCCCAGCTTTCCCACACTGGGAGGGCTCAGCCCGGAGTGGCTGACCTCACACCCTTTCCATAATTAATAAAAAAGAGTGGTGTCCAGGAATATGCACTCCAATAAGCCACCAGCCAGGCTAGGCAGGCCACCGGCCAGACTTCAAGAACGACTACCACAGCCACTGCCAACCTCTTTTTCACAAATTTCCACTTTCCCTCTTCCGCTCCATTTGGGTCTGTTCCCCAGGTGCTCCCCCTGGGAGCCCTGAGCCGCAACTCTGTCCCTGAGGACCCAGGGTTGGAGAGAGCAATCGCCAGACTGGAGCAGGTCCCCAAAGAGGCATCGAGAAGGGGCCTCCTGGCTCTGTGGCTCCCGAGGCCGTGAGGGGTGGCAGGGCTGGTAGCTGAGAACAGGAGAGGCTGCAGGGGTTGGGGGGAAGGATGCCCTGGACAATCTTGCTGTTTCCTTAGCTTCTCAGAGGTAAGAAAAGGAGGGGAGCGTAGTGATAACCCTTGGAGGGGAGTGACTTCCTCTCCCAAGATTGGGGTGGGTCAGGCTGCAGAAAAGTTGCAGACAAGGGACCAAGCAAATGGGAAAAGAGCCCATTGCAACCCAGCACGGAAGGGTGAGAGTGTCACAGAGAGCAGGTGGGAGGCAGTGGCCCGTGGCCTCTGGACAGGAGGAGCCACCTGCTGCCGGGGATCACGTGGGGTGACCCTCAGGGATGGGGTTCCCTGTCTAGCACTGTCTGCAGACACTGCCCAGTGCAGTTTCCTGGGACAGAGTTTCTCTTTAACACCATGTTAATTTCTTCTTGCTGCTGTAACAGATGATCACAAGTTTAGCGGCTTAAAACAATACAGGTTTAATATCTTACAGTTCTGGAGGTCAGCAGTCCTAAAACCAAGGTGCCAGCTGGGCTGCATTCCTTCTGGCGGCTCCAAGAAAGATTCTACTTCCTTGCCCTTTCCGGCTTCTAGAAGCCACCACATTATTCTGGCCTCTATTCTGTTCTCACTTCTTCTCTGACTCTCCTGCTTCCCTCTCTCCTTTACAAGGACCCTTTTGATTATATTAGACCCATCGAGGATAATCTCCCCATCCTTGGTTTAATCACACCTGGAAAGTCTATCTTCCCTTGTAGTAACATATTCACACTAGGGCAATGGAGAGGATTCAGATGTGGACATCTTTTGAACTTTTTTTTTCTTTTTTGGCCATGCCACATGGCTTGTGGGATCTCAGTTCCCCGACCAGGGATGGAGCCCACGTCCTTGGCAGTGAAAGCTCAGAGTCCTAACCACTGGAACGCCAGGGAATTCCCTAGGATGTGGACATCTTTTGGGGGTGGGAATAAGGAACAGGGTTTCTCATCTCACATCACATCAAGTTGGTGACCATGTCCATGAGTAAGGCGTGTCCCCTGTCTGGGCCTTGGTTTCCCCACCTCTGCAGTGAGGATGGGCCCTTCCAGCTCCTTCAACCTGATTTTTTTGCTGGGGGAGCCTCTTGGCGCCAGGCGTATAGTCGTTCTATTTCCAGGCCTGCCAAAATCCTACAGTGCTGTGTGTCGTGCCGTGTGTGTATATTTAATTTTCTACATTTGGATGTGGTCTTCATCCAATAAATGCTTAGGAGATTTCTATAGAATAGATTAATTTTTACTAGAAAAAAAATATAATTGGTGGATGTTCAGGCTACTGCCCTGACAAATCTGCCTTGGCTATATATCTGAGAAAGTAAAAGACCTGATACACTTGCACATAAATGTGCCATCCTCCCTGCAGGCGCTGGCAACGTACTCTGGGGAGGTTTCCCTCGGTGATTTATTCTTCATTAATAAGCTCTGTGCTATATTAGGATAGATTTACGGCTCTGCCTTTCCAATATTTCTGACATTTCATCTACGAAGAATTACAAATGAAATCTTGAAACTTTGTCGCTCCTCCCAGGTGGTGCCCAGAAAGGAGGGGCCTGAGGAGCAGGGCACAGAGGCTAGTTTCTAGGGGAGGGGACAGTCAGCTTGACTTTGGGCGGCGTTAGGGTTGCGCACAGCTCGGGAGGTGAGCAGTTCAGGCTGGAAGGGTGTGGCCATGACCATGGCAGCAGCAGTGATGCCAGTGACATTTATTAGAGGCCGGCTGTGGTGCCAGGCACAGTGATTCATTCATTCAACAAATATTTATTGAGCCCTTACCATGTGCCGAGTGCTGTGTGAGCTGCTTGGTGATTGGGATCCAGCAGAAGATAAAATGAAGCAAAGACGAAGATCCCGGCCCTGACGCGGACCGTGTCCTAGCAGAGGTAGGGGCGTGTCCATCTTGAACGTGTGAACACGATGACTCTGGAAAATATAAAGTACAGTATGATTGCATGTGATAAGGGCTTTGGCAAGAGGAGCGGGGTAAAGGGAGCCAAGCGTGCAGGTCGTGATGTTAACTAAGGAAGCACTTCAACGCGTCAACTCAGGGGACTGCAATTATCCCCATTTCACAGGCCGGGGAAGAGGCTCAGGTGGACGAGAGGCCACACAGTGACCCGAAGGGACAGTTTGCAAAGTGCTATCTCAGCCCTTAGTGTCCGTTCTCCCCTTGGCCGCACACGGAATCCCCTGGGGACCTGAAAAATATTGTCACCTGGGTCCCACCCACAGAGGGTCTGGGTGCAGCCTGGGACTTGGGGTGTTTAAAGGGCGTCCGGTGATTCTATCGCACCGCAAGGGCTGAGAAGCTCTGGCCTCAGGGCCAAGCTCAGGCGTTAAAGGCAGAAAGGGCTGCCTGTGAATTTCAGTGCTGCCTCACCGGCCTCTGTTTTCTCACCTGTACTGGGTAAAAATATTTGCCTCTGTGCCCCCAAGGATGGCATGAGAGTGGCACGTGGCAAGTACTCCACGCCCCTCGGCCCCCTCCCCCATGCCAGCCCCCCACTCCCAGTTGGCCCTCCTGACCCCAGACTGGCTCTGATTATTTCACAACCAGAGCCAGAGAGCAGATCCCTGGGTCATTCTGTAGTGCTGACCAGTGCCCTAGAGGTCACAGTAGCCAGCAGTGATTTCTGCCGATGCCCACCATACGGGGTGGCAGGAGGGAGGGGCCCTGTCAGTCACCCCCATGGTGTTCATGAACCCACCCACAGTGGGTTCCAGCATGGACGGTGGCACTCTCGTATCCACCCACCCCCTCAGGTGACAGAGGGGACGAAGAGAAGTAACTCAAAAAAATTAAGGTGCTGGGCAGAAAGGGCAAATGGCAGGTGTATGTGTGACATACGTGTGGGGGAGAGCAGAAAGGAGGCCATGAGCAGCTGTGATGCCGTGCTGGGCAGTGGTTATTCAAGCAAGGCCAGGAAGGCTTCCTGGAGGAGGAGGGACTGGTAGGGGCTGAAGAAGTGATGCATGGGGATTTGGAGAGTGTTGTGAAGGGGACCCACTGCCAGCATCCCCCACCCCCACCCCGCAGAGCACTCCCTCTACTCCTCTCCGTGTCATCTTTTCCCTCCAAGGGGTGCTCTGCAAGGAAACAGCTTGAATACCAGCAGTGGGGGGGAGGGGGGAGGGGAGGGGGAGGGGGAGGAGCCCAGCTGGGAAAAGTCAGGAAATACAGGTGGAGAGAAGGTCGTTCCAGGCTGTGTGGGCCTCGAAAGCAGGCCTATGCACTAGGACTTGATCGCTGGGGAGCCAGAGCAGCTTCCTGAGCAGGGGAAGGGCGGGATGACAATCCAACTAGGGGCTGAGGGAGGAACTGAGAGGCAGCAGGTCACATGAGAAAACATGCTCCTGTTAACTTACTCTGTGGCTTGAGGTGGTCATAACTGCCCAAGCCTCAGACTCAGGCTTATTCGTTTAACGGGAAGTCATGACGATTGGGAAGAATCAATTAGGTAAAGTACATGAAAAGTGCTTTGAAAAGTATAAACCACAGGGCTTCCCTGGTGGCGCAGTGGTCGAGAGTCCGCCTGCCGATGCAGGGGACACGGGTTCGTGCCCCGGTCCGGGAAGATCCCACATGCCACGGAGCGGCTGGGCCCGTGAGCCATGGCCGCTGAGCCTGCGCGTCCGGAGCCTGTGCTCTGCAACGGGAGAGGCCACAACAGTGAGAGGCCCGTGTACCGCAAAAAAAAAAAAAAAAAGTATAAACCACAATGTGAGTTCTGTTGTTGCTAGTGTTTGAAGGACTCATCGAGCCACCCCTTGCCAGTTGAGAACCACTACATTAAAAAAGAAAGAAAGACTTCTGTATCTGCTGCCTATGGACTAAATTCATTGAAATTGATCTAAAATGACCGATTCCATTTCCATATGAACATTTTCTTTATTAGCTGCCATTTTATCTCCTAGTAAAGCACAAGTCACATTTAAGGTGCAGCTAGACTTCCTTTTGTAAATAATACCTAGTGGATTTAGTTTTGTCAGCAGCCTAGAAAATTCCAGTGGCTCAGAAAGGAGTGAAATACCGGTTGGACCACTGCAACTGAGAAGGTCTTCTGACCAGCACTCTGGTACCCCCTTAACTGCTCTGTACTTGGGGTTCTCAGCTAGGCTGCAGCAGAATCACCTGAGCCGAAAAACCAGACTCCCCCCTCCCTTATCTTGAGGTTCTGGTTCTCTAGGTCTGGGGTGAGGCCCTGAAGCCTGTGTTTTAAAAACTCTACGAAGAATTTAGATGACCATCCTAGGCTATAATATTGATAATATACTATTTCCCCCCCTTCTTCATTGTCCTCTAGACCCGCCCTGGAAATTAAGAAGGGAGTTCTGCTGGGGTGCAGTTCTAAAACTGGCCACGAGATGTAGCTTTTCAGCCACAATTCCCCACTCTGTGACCCTGCAGAGACATGGCCTTTGTTGAAGGTCCAAGGCCTCGGTAATCCCGGTTCCTTCGCTATGTATAGCCTCTCCACAGATGTGAACTGTCCCAACTCCTGGCCTGCCCCTGCCCCAAAGCCTCTCACAGACAAGAGCTGGGAGCTACCAACTGAGCTATTACTAGTTCCCATTTTGTTTAGAGCCACCAAAAGCAGAATTATGAGCGTCGAAAGGGGCCTCAGAACATCTAGTGCAGTGGGTTTCAAACTTTTAAATCAATGGTGTGGTCTTGGACAAGTTATATACTCTCTCGGCCTCAATTTCTCCATCTGTAAAATGGGATAAGAATATATCTTGTGTGTATGGGTGTTATGAGGAGAAAGAGAATGAATGCATGTGAAGCGCATGGTTATGGCCTCCATCAACGGAAGCTTTCGTTGTCATTATAATTTTACATATGGTTTCACTGAGGCTCTGTGAAGCGAAGTGACTTGCGCAGGGTGATACAGTGAGACAGTGCTGGATCTGGGGCTCCAGCTCAGAGTTCCTGCTTCTTGTTCTACCACTATTTTCAATGCTCTGATTCTTCCTTCAGGGGAAAATCAAAACCCCAGAAGACAGCACAAAGAACAATAAAAGATGGCTTTTGAGTCAGTGAGTTCTATGCAGAGTTGGGAAAAACCCTGATCCTGGCTTGAGGACAGATGGGTGAGTTCCCCTTTGACCTTTCTCTGGCTTGTGGATGAGGATGAATTCCATCCCCGGGGCCATGAGAAGAACAGGGGCTGTGCCTTCCAGGAGGGCAGTGAGAGTCCGACCGGAACATCAGAAAGACTCGTCAATGTTCAGCGTGATCAGAGAGCCACGGACCCTTCCCCTGCACCCCTCCCCCTTCCCTAAGAGAGGTGGCCCCTCACAGGAGGCCATGGGTCCAAGACTTGACACCAAACCAGAATCCCAGAGACCTCGGCCTAAATCTGGTTCTGCTCCAATTTGCTGTTCGGCTTTTGTCCAATCACTTCTTCATTTGCGAACTGGGGGAGCTGGATAAAATTATGTGGGGGGTTTCCTTCTGGCTCCCATAATCCTTACGTGCTCACCACATCCCCTTTGATTTAGCACGCACAGTCCAAGAAAGGGTTAAGCCGTGGCAACCGCCTTCCAGTGGTGGCAGCCCCTCTCCCTCTTCAGACAGGAAGGTCAGGGGTGAGGCCAATACAGGAGGTGGCCGCTGTCGGTGGAAACGATAATACTTGCTTCCTAGACTCACATTCGTCCCCCGTCCCTGAAGCCTTGCCTTCAGTGTCCTCACAAAGACGTCGGCGAGGGGCAGGAGAGGAGCTCAGCGCTTCTCTGAAATGGATACGCTGGCTGCACCCCCTCAAGGCTGGTCTCATTTGCCTTCTTCATTTTTAGACACAATCCAAACTTTTCAGCAAATTACAGTGTTTGCCAACTGGCCGTCTGGGACCCAGGAGAGATGCTATTTATAGCAGTGCTGGGACGCTGCCATCCCAGAGCAGCCTGTAAGAAATTGGGCCAGGGTGGCCGGGGGTGGTGTCCTGCGCCCTAGGGAGAGGCTGGAGCTCCTGGAGCAGGATGACAAAGCTGGGCAGCCCATGGCAAGGCCCACTGACGCAAGTCCACACCCGGGAGAGACAGCGGTAGCGCTATGGTCACTGAGCAAAGGCAAGGTTAAGACTCACCATGGATCCGCTCTTGTTCATGCTCCATTCCCTCCCTCCCTCCCTCATTCCTCAGGGCCTGAGCGCCAGCTCTGTCACTACCTGGGAGTGCTGAGTCACCTCTGTAAGCCTTGATTTCCCCTTCTGTGCAGAGGGTGGATCTGAGCCCCAAGGTTCCTTCTACCCATCCATGTGAGACCCCTGCAGGGTGTCTAGTACACGGCAGGTGCATAATAAACGTTCGTGTTCCCATCCTCCCCGGTGCTGGGCACGAAGGCACACAGAGGAGAAATATGAATAAATGTGGGTTTTGTCCTTGAAATATGGGACACAGACCAGCTGGACATGCACAGGACAGCAGCACACCCTCCCATTTGTGCTGGACATTACAGTTTACAAAGGGATTTTGTGGCACGTGCCGTTCCCTATGAAGTGTGGTGATGCCCATTCTCAAGGGAAACACTGCATCTCAGAGAGGCTGAGGGTCAGTTAAGTGGGGAAGGAGCCAGGTCCTCCTGGTGTTTTTCGGGGCTCTGTTCTCCATTTTAACATGCTCTCTCGGTTTTTTTTTTTCTTTTGCGGTACGCGGGCCTCTCACTGCTGTGGTCTCTCCCGTTGCGGAGCACAGGCTCCGGACGCGCAGGCTCAGCGGCCATGGCTCACGGGCCCAGCCGCTCTGCGGCATGTGGGATCTTCCCGGACCGGGGCACGAACCCGCGTCCCCTGCATCGGCAGGCGGACTCTCAACCACTGTGCCACCAGGGAAGCCCCTACCATGCTCTCTTGGACTTCCCGGACTCTGGGTCTCCCCTCTGTGGGGCCCCCCAACTTTCCATTAAGAACTCAACTTTCTTAACGTTCTTTCTTATCTCTTTCCACCCCTGGAAAACTCTTCCCGTTCCCAGAAAAGGATTTGATTTGGTCGCTTGCACCGTACCGTAGCTCACGCCCAAATTACTGTGGGGTCTCCAGTGTCGGTCCCATCTCCTGCTGGGGAAATCCACGCTGCCCTTCTCTGCTAGGAAGGGGTGTGGAAGACCAGCAGCTGAAGACACCTTTTTTTAAGGGAAGACTTAACTGTTCTTAGATTATGCGATTTTTTTCTTCTATCTTTTCTGTATCTTCCATATTTCCACAATAAGCATACATTACTTCTACAATTTTTTAATGTTTTTATTGGAGTATAATTGCTTTACAATGGCATGTTAGTTTCTGCTTTATAACAAAGTGAATCAACTCTACATATATCCCCATATCTCCTCCCTCTTGCGTCTCCCTCCCACCCTCCCTATCCCACCCCTCTAGGGGGTCACAAAGCACCGAGCTGATCTCCCTGTGCTATGCGGCTGCTTCCCACTAGCTAGCTATTTTACATTTGGTAGTGTATATATGTCCATGCCACTCTCTCACTTCGTCCCAGCTTACCCTTCCCCCTCCCCATGTCCTCAAGTCCATTCTCTACGTCTGCATCTTTATTCCCGTCTTGCCCCTAGGTTCTTCATGACCATTTTTTTTTTTTAGATTCCATATATATGTGTTAGCATACGGTATTTGTTTTTCTCTTTCTGACTTACTTCACTCTGTATGACAGACTCTAGGTCCATCCACCTCACTACAAATAGCTCAGTTTCGTTTCTTTTTATGGCTGAGTAATATTCCACTGTATGTATGTGCCACATCTTCTTTATCCATTCATCTGTCGATGGACACTTAGGTTGCTTCCATGTCCTGGCTATACAATTGTTTTTTTAAGGAAATCTTCATCTAAAACAACAATCAGACCCAAGGCAAGATGTGCTTAAGTGCCAAGAGGCCAAGTGGCAGGAGGGGCATTGGTCACTGAGGCCCTGAGTGGCCCCGCATGGAGGGAGGGGCGGGAAGGAGGGCAGGGAGGGCGGCGGGGGCACCCTGGGGGGCTCTAGGAGCTGTAGGCTCCGCGGGTGCCCCTCTGCCCCTCAGGACTCTGGACAGTGCCTTGCGCACAGTAGGCCCTCAGTAAATACCTGAGACAGGGCGTGGACGGGGTACAAAGTGTGCTGGAGGCCGGGGCAGGGGGCGGAGTGCGGGCGGTTCCTGCTGGGCTGGAGGGGAGGGTCAACTCTGGGAGCAAAGGCCAGCTGAGACCCAACCGGAGAAGCCTTTCAGTGCCGGCCCTGAAGGGCTCCCCCATCGCAGGGGGAGGGCAGCCACCCAACACAGCGGCTGAGGAGCGACACTTTGGGGTCAGTGTTTGAAGGAAATGGAGCCAGTGGCCCAGGGGTGCTGAGCTGTGAACTTGAATGGACTCTGGGGGTGGGGAGGGGGTTTTCCGGAGCTCCAGGGTTTCAGACCGTCCACGGAGAGCCCCTCCCCGGTGATGGGCTCACTGTAAGACAAGTCCAGTGTGAGAGGCCACCCCGGGGGCCACAGCTAAGCAGGGAGCTCTTGACAGAGTGCCCAGGGTCCCAGAGACAGGGTGGGGCTGGAGAGCTGGGAGTCGCCCCCACCTTGAGAGCCAAGATGGGGCTGACTGAGAGGACCAGGAAGTTGAGGGCTGAGCGTGGGGCAGGCCCAGTGAGGGGCTCGGGGAGCAGAGAAGGCACTGGGGCTGTTGGAGAGGTGGGAGGGGAGTGAGTGTAGGGAGGGGTCACCGAGGCAAGGGGTGGGGAAAGCCTCGCCAGCAGGAGGATGAAGCTGGAAAAAGGCGCCGGGACACTGGCCCGACTGTGGCTTCCACTGGCCCTCTCCTTACAGATCCCAAAGCAGGGGATTCAGCCAGTGGCCTCCCCAACCCCCTCTGCCTTTTCACACATTCTCAGGCTCTTTCATCAGACACCTGGAAACAAGTTATACTAGATGATGTGAATAAAATTCCACATCCTTCTCACAGGGTTTGGCCCCAGCCCCCTCCCTGAGCCGTCTCGCGTCATGCCCACCCTGCCCCTCCGCTGGGTCCTGCTCCTCCAGACACCTCATTCCTGCCTCAGGACCTTTGCACTTGCTGTTTCCGCTGCCTGAAATTCCCTCCCCTAGATAACCAAATGACTCATTCCCCATTTCCTTCAGCTCTCAGCTCCCTTATCAGACAGCCTTCCCTGGCTGCCCTATCTCAGCGGCACCCACCGCTCTCTTCCTCTTCTCCAACTTCCTTTGCCTTTCTGTTTCTCTCACCACCTGATGTCATGCATTTGCTAGTTGGCTTGTTTATGTTCTGTCTCTGCCCTTCTTAGTCAGCTACTACTGAAATAACGCTGTGTAACAAACCACCCCAGGACTCAGGGGCTTAACAGCATTTCTTTTTCTTATGTATGAGTTTGTGGGTGAGCCAAGGCAGTGCAGCTCCAGGCAGTGGCTTCAGTGTAGGTCTGTTCCAAGTATTTCTTCATTTTTCTTGGACTAGTGGGACTTATTCTTTCCATGGAGAATGGCAGGAACTTAAAAGCCAAGCCGAACCTCGCAGCACATTTAAGGATGCTCATGACACACCGCTAACGTTCTACCGGCTACAGAAGCGCCACGTGTCTCTTTTTGAATGATGGTTTTCGCAGGGTATGTGCCCAGTAGTGGGACTGCTGGGTCATATGGTAGTTCTACTTTTAGTTTTTTTGAGGAACCTCCATACTGTTTTCCAGGGGTGGGATAGGGAGGATGGGAGGGAGGCTCAAGAGGGAGGGGATATGGAGACATATGTATGCATATGGCTGATTCACTTTGGTGTACAACAGAAACTAACACAGTATTGTGAAGCAATTATATTCGAATAAAGACCCATTTTAAAAAAAAAAACAAGAAGTATCACGACCAAGTCTAATAGAAGCAGAGTGCGGAAATATACACCTTTTACAACAGGTGTGTGAATGTGGATGTGGGGGTGGGCGAGTGACATACCACAATCCAAACTATCACATCCCCCAGTCGAACATAAACACTACAGGGCTGGGGCTGGGGCCCTATCCAGCCTTATCCCCAGCACCTAGAATAGTTCTCAGTACAGTGCAAGGGTGTAATAGACGTTTGTTGAATGAATATACAAACTAGCCACTTAGCATTCAGATGACAAAGCTGTCCCTCTCCTCCCAGCTCCTGTGCCTGAAAGGTTGGTGGTCTCCCCATCTCCCTGACACAGCTCTCCTGCCCCCACCTACCTGGGCCTAGGAATTGGCTGCTGTTAACAGGAGGCATGGGAGCCTCCCGTCTCACTTGGGCTCCAAGTACCTTTGAGAACCAGTGTGCCCCTTCCCCTGCTCACCTGGACTCCATCCCGTGGGACCCTCTGGAGGAAGCTTCCAGGACTCCCCAAGCTTAGCCAGATCTTATGTCTGGCTCCACTTGCCATCCCAGGCTTGGCCTCGTGTTCTGACCTGATCACAGCTTCATTCCTCCTATCTGACTGCAGAGTCCTGGCCAGCCATGGGGCGAGGGGCAAAGGGGGTCTGTTTCCTGGGACCTTGACTGTCGAAGACTTTGTCGGGCTGGACTGAAACAGGAAGTTGCTATAAGGAGGGGTATTAGACAGTCAGTGGAATTAGAAAATGGATTGGAAATTAGATCATAGTGTTGTGTTGCTATTCAATTTCCTGAGATTGATCATTTTCCTGCAGGTAGGTAGGAAAATGTCCTTGAAATATTTAGCGGGGAAGGTCGTGATCTCTGCGACTTACTCTTAAATGGTTTAGCAAGATAAAAGGCTAAGAAGAATAGTGTGTATTTTGTTATATTAGATATACATATGTACCGCGAGAAAGAACTAAAGCAAATATGGCAAAATGCTAAGACTGGGTGAATTTAGGTGACAGGCGTTCGGAAGTTTATACTATCCTTGCACCTTTTCTGTAGGACTGAACAATTTCAGAATACGTTTAATAATAAAAACAAAAGGTGGAGCCCTTCCAGTGCTCTTGGAGGGAGCTGCCCCCCCTTTTCTGTCCCCTCATTTTCTCTCAAGCATCCCCATCCCCACCCAAGGGCCCAGAGTTTTGTTTACTAAACACCTCAGCAAGGAGCCCCACCACCACCCCGACTTCATCAATTATAAATGTGCTTGCAACTCACCACAGGGCAATTTGCGATGGGCTGTGGCTTGTGGCGAGAGTAGCACCATCCAAGTTCACCGCAGCGTCGGGTAGAGGCGGAGGGTTGGGGCCAGACACAGGGCTGTGAGGGGCGGTGGGGCACCCAGGCAGCCCCGCCACCTTCCTGTTTGTCAGCCAAGAGAGGCTGCGGAGGGCAGGGAGCAAGTGCTGCCGGGCCAGCCTGGGCGGGTCTGTGCCGCCAGAGCCAGAGGTCCCCCCCCAGAACCTGAGGTGTCCCGGCTCCTGGGTACTTCAGCAAACACTCCTCTGCTTCATGTATAAATCCATTTAATCGGCACAACAAACCTAGAGAGCTGTTGTTATTATACCCCTTTTGCCAATGAGGAAACTGAGGCATAGAGAACTTAACTTCCTCCAGGTCATTGGTAAGTGACAAAACCAGGTTTTAATCCCTTCGCCAGGATGCCATGTTGCTAAGTAATTTACATTAATAGATACTATGTTTTTAAAATTGACACCTAATGGTTAAAAGTCATGAGTAGCAACAGTTTCACTGCTGTCTGACTCACCTCCCTGAACCCCAAGTTGATACGGTCTTTTCCCTGTGTAATACCATCCATTAGCTCTTACTGCCAACTTATAAAGTAGAAATCCTTAATCTGTCACACAAAGCCCTCTTTCCTGTCTAATTTCCCATTTCCTCTTTCCCTCTTCTGGTAATAGCCCTTTCCCTACTTGCCTTACCGGTAGTTCAGCGGGAGCTGACCCCACCTGGCCACGGCTCAGACAAATCATGTGACCAGGCCTGGCCAATCAGGTCACCAAATCCTCCAGCCATAGCGGTCAGTGTAGGGAGGGACACATAACTCACCAGAGCCAATGAGGATCTATTCTGGGACCTGTCTCTGAACTCTTCGGAAAAGAAAACCTCTCCTAACGATGGGGTGCCTGGGAGAATGAATGTGAGCCAGGAGCTTCCCACAGCCACCGTTCCCCTCAACTTCTGGAGAGTTTCCACTCCTTTGAACAATTCCAAATCTTAATTTTTCCCTGCTTTCTTCCTTTCACCAGTAATATTACAGCACTCAAGGGCTTACGTGGTTTCTCAAACTTATGGAGTTAAAAGCTGACTTTGGGGCTTCCCTGGTGGCGCAGTGGTTGGGAGTCCGCGTGCCGATGCAGGGGACACGGGTTCGTGCCCCGGTCTGGGAGGATCCCACGTGCCGCGGAGCGGCTGGGCCCGTGAGCCATGGCCGCTGGGCCTGCGCGTCTGGAGCCTGTGCTCCGCAACGGGAGAGGCCACGACAGTGAGAGGCCCGCGTACCGCAAAAAAAAAAAAAAAAAAAAAGCTGACTTTGACCTTCTAGCTTCCCTGGCCGCAGTGACGATCTGAACCCTGCTTGCTTTCTGCTGATGGTGGGGAAGGATTTAGCCTGCCTGCCGTTCCTCCCTGGTTAGTTCTCAGACAGCAGATGCCCTGCCTCGCTCTTCTCCCACACAGGTAACAAATGAGAGAGTCAGATCATGGCCCTAAACGCTCCAGAGGTGGTGGTGAAGCACAGAGAGGTCCAAAGTTGGGACTAGAAGACTTTGGTTAGAGTCTAAACTTTGCCATTTACTAACTGAGCATTACCATGCACATTAGTTAATCTCTCTGAGGCTCAGTTTCCCCATCAGTAAAATGGGTACTGCTGAAGGTTAAAGGAGATGTGGTCTTTCAAAGTATTCTCTAGACTGTAGGGCACCATGGTTCCTGATTGTTGCCTCAGCAGGATAGAAATGGGTTCTCCCTCACTCGGCGTGTCATTGAACTTCTGGTCATTGTGAGATGCATGACTGAGAGCAGGTCTTTGAACACCCAGACAAGGCTGTCTTCTGTGTTTCTGGAGCATTCCCAGCCAGCATCAACCACATATGGACCTTGGATCAGAGTTTGCAGAATGAGTGAATAAATGAGAATTGTGTCAGAAGACAAATGTAGACATTGTCTTATTTTAGTTATTGTTACTCCCGGGGACCATTCTTGCTACAGTAATATTGCACAGTACCCAGAAACTCCAGTGTCTGAACTGAGACCATGTTAGTGACTTAAAGTGACCTCAGAACTCTCTTTTACGTAAGAAGGGACAGAAAAGTCATGGGCCTGCGGGGGTTTTCATTCAGAAACGGGGAGATTCTCTCACAGAAGAAAATTTAAAAGAAGGTGGGGGACAAAAATAAAGTTGTGCTTGTTCAGTGTACCATTTACACCTGCCATCAGAGAAGTTATGAGAAAACCTGGGAGTCTAAAATTATATCCAGGGTACTTCCCTGGCGGTCCAGTGGTTAAGACTTTGCCTTCCAATGCAGGGGGTGCGGGTTTGATCCCTGGTCGGGGAGCTAAGATCCCACGTGACTTGTGGCCAAAAAAACCAAAACATAAAACAGAAGCAATATTGTGACAGATTCAATAAAGACTTTAAAAATGGTCAACGTCAAAAAAATCTGAAGAAAATTTTAAAAATAAAAATAAAATAAAATGATATCCAGAAGCCTCTGAGCGCATGGGAGTGGGAGGAGGGGGGGTGTCCCTCGGCTAAAAGTATGAATTAAACCCCCAGAGCCTTCTCAGCCTGTCGGCCCCTGTTTCTAAGAACCCCGTCCTTGAATCTCGCTGCTTCTCCCATGGGCTGCTAGAAACCCAAATCGGTCCCCCAACCCCCCTCCCCCAGGCCCCAATCGTGGGAAGGGGAGCCCCTAAGCAACAAGCCAACCCCCGGTTCAGCCTGGACCCAGATTCCCATCCGTGGGGTGGTCTGGGCAGTGGCCAGCCCAAGAGTGGTAATTACTGCTGAGGCACGGGGAGCTAAGGTGGGTCCCGCAGGCCCCCACCTCCATGTGGGCAGTGAATGGCCCTGGCCATGGATAAGATGGTGTCAGCAGGCGCCTGTCCACCCCTTGCTGGGTTCCCAGGACCCTGGAACCCTCTCGTAAGAGGAGCCATTTGCCCCATAACCAGTGGGTGACCAGATTTTTAATCTTGGAGGCCCCTTGGATCTCAGCTGGGAAGTGGATTTGTCAAATGCAGAGGGGAGGCCCTGTCTGGGAATGCCAGAGGGCTTCTCAGCAGAAGGGGGTCATCCTGGAGCGATATGTCTCCAATCCAGACCAGTCCCCCCACATCCCTCCAACCTCCCCCAACCCCAGAAGACGGCTCTGCTCCTCCACAGTGTCTCCAACACGCCCAGCAGCTGAAAGTCAACAAATGCCTGACTTCGAAATCGGGATGGCTTATTTTCTACTAACTCAGGTGTGTGTCAGATTGCGGTGCCTCTTGGCCAGATCCTCGTCCTCCCTTTTTTGAAACTGTCTCTCTGGCCTGCTGCCCGTCAGCAGCTGCCCTGTGAAGACCCTCTCCCTGGCCACTGATAGCTGCCTCCTGGCTGTCTGGAAGGGTGAGAAGAACACCAGGCCAAAACCCGCCTACTCTCTGCCACAACTTGCTGTGTGACCTTTGGCAAGTCACTTCCCCTCTCTGGGCCTGAGTTTTTTTTTTTTTTGCGGTACGCGGGCCTCTCACTGTTGTGGCCTCTCCCGTTGCGGAGCACAGGCTCCGGACGCACAGGCTCAGCGGCCACGGCTCACGGGCCCAGCCGCTCTGCGGCATGTGGGATCCTCCCGGACTGGGGCACGAACCCGTGTCCCCTGCATTGGCAGGCGGACTCTCGACCACTGCACCACCAGGGAAGCCCTGGGCCTGAGTTTTTAAAAGTAGGGAGACAGACTTGGAACTTCTTGAGTGCCCAGTATGTACCATGTTCTTGACATGCCTGAGCCCAAAGAAACCCTTGCCAGTGACCCTGTGACACAGTCTTGCCCTCAGTTTACAGGGGAGGGGATATCGCCTGGGAGAGGTGAAGCAGTTGTCTCGGGCTGCACAGCCAGTGGGTCCAGGGCCAGGATATGAAGCCAGGCCTCTCGAACGCCACTGCCTGAGCACTTTCTCCTCTGTGGTGACTTCCAGGTGATCCTGAGGATGGCTTCCAGCTGAGATTTCAGCACCTCGGGTTCTCGCGGCTTCTCCACCTTCCCTGTGGCCTTCGCTGCCTGACTACCTAGCTCCTTTCCACTGAGGGTGCTCCTCCCATCTCATCTTTCCCAAATTTGGGGGGGATGTGCAAGCCACCCAAGGTTTCACCTTTGAGCCTCAGTTTCCTGATCTGTAAACTCAGCTTCCTAGGGAGGGTTGATAAACTCAGATGCCACCTCCTTAGCGAGGTCTTCCCTGACCACACTGCGTGAGCCAAAGCCCATCATTCTTGCAGGAATCAGATCATTTTACATCTTCATTTGCTCACCACCAGCTGTCTCCCCACTAGAATAGAAGTTACACAAAGGTGGGTGCTTGACCTGGTACTTTCACTGTTATATCCCCAGCACCTAAACCATGCCTGACACCTACAGGGCTCAGTATGTATTTGTCGAGTGGACAAATGAATGAATTGATAATAACAGTACAGCTACCATGTTTGGAATGTTTACTATGTGCCAGGCACCATGTCAATCTTCACAACAACCCCACGAGGAAGGTTAAGTATTATACCCATTTTACAGCTCAAGAGACTGAGTCATACATAGACTGAGTCATACAGAGGGTGAATACCTTGCCCCACATCCTGTGGTCTGGCTTTAAACCTCTGCATATGTGACTCTATTGCTCATCAGAATGCTTTGTCAACTCAAAAGTGCCCTAAAACTCAGTGGCTTATATCAACAGAGCTTCTCTCAGCCTTGCTTAGACCTGGACCTTTGATATCAGTGGAGCCCTGTGTGCAGCTGGCCCTCTCCTAGGCCTCTTGCTCTTGCCAAAGAGAGAAGCACTGAGGCCCCACAGAAGCCCTGAGTACAGAGACCTGGATCCTTTCCCTCTCGTGGGCAATGGTCCAAAATTGAAAACAAATACTTTAAAATAAAAGCCATATTAAAAACAACCCCCAAATTTCTGCCTTAAAATATTGTGAGCCAGGGGCGCAATTAGCAATTATGCTGTATTTTATTATGAGAAGATGGAATTCTAATTGGACTGATTTGAATTCCACACACCTCCACAGATTGTTTTGGGAATTAAGGTATCAGCTGTATCAGTAATTATGGTTTACCATTAAATTACCCCTCCACAGAAAACTGTTAAATTGTCTGTGACAGTGCTTAAATTTAGCCCAGACCCATGTCCTCTGAAGACTGCGCAAGTCAATACAAGCCTCCCGGAAACCACTGGGTGCCCTGTGCCAGGCGGTAATTAGGCGTTGAGGTTTCCAGAGTTTTACCTGAGATAGCAGGGACAAGCCCGGGGCTGCAGGCCGCTCACGTGAAGGGCTTGGCCACCCCCCACGCCCCCCCCAAGGCAGAGCGACGTTCTAGGATCCTACCCTGCTTTGAGGGGCCAATACCTGAGCTGCAGTAGGCATTCTGAAAGGCAATGTGGTTTCAGCTGATGGGTGACACTTTGGTGAGGTGTACCAGGACAGAAGGAACCCCGGGGCAGTGGGGGACAGCGTATGGCCTAAGCCCTTGAATCATACAACAGTAAAAACAGCTAATATTTCTCAAACACTTGGCCAACCCTTATAGAACACCCTGCACGTTTATTATCTCCTTGAATCTTCACAATTGCCGTATAAGGCAAGCACTCTTTTTATTTTGAGGATTCAATGCCTTACGGACATTGCAATCAGACGCTCCGGGATTGAGTCCCTGCTCTGCTCTGCCATTTAGGGAGGAAACTCGGGAGGACCACTTCGTCTCTTTGAGGCTCTGTTTCTTCATCTGTCAAATGGATATACCACCTGCTTCATGCATGGGTTATTGTGGGGATTAACTGAGAATATCATGGTGACAACAACCCTCCCTGCTCCTCTTGTGATGCGCCAGCCACGTGCATTCATCTTCCATCTCTATGACAAACCTATGAGTTGGATAGAAGTGCTGTACTGGAAGGATCTTTGATTGCAAGCAATACACCTCAATTCCAGCGGACTTAAGCAAACTGGGAACTTATTGGAAGGGCAAGGGGGAGCTCAGAGAATGGAGAGGAAAGCTGGAAAAAAAGGCTCCGAGCAGACAGGACCCAGTGAGTGCTGCAGGCCTCAGGAGCTGGAACAGCTCATCACGTTCTCCTGGGTGCCCCAGTGGAACCAGAAAGTTCCAGTCGCCTCTTGCATCCCAGGCTCCCACTCAAGACCCGGGCTGAGCTGTAGAGGCCCCTTGGCCCTACAAGGGGAGGCAGCAAGAAGAAGTTCCCAAACCCAGGCAGGCACCTGGGTTTCCTATTCCTCAAGAAAATACAAAGAGTAGTGAGGGCACATTAGGGTGCTGGGGAATTCTTACCATCCCCGCTTTATAGATCAGGCAACCAAGGGTCAGAGCTGTGAAGCCACTTGCCTAAGTTCCCACAAACGGTGAGTAACAGAGTTGGGACTTAGATCCACGGCTCTCCTAGAAAATAGCTTCCTTCCTTCAGCCCCCAGTATGGACTTTTCCAGGTCAGGACCAGACATCAGCATCCTTGTACTGCACTCTGAGGTCTCATGCAGATGACTGGCTCTGGGGTGCCCAGCCAGGGTGAAAAAGCCTCAGGATAGAGGGGCAGCTACGCTCGTCCAACTCACAGGACCAGCCTGCCAACGTGGGGAACTTCTCTCTGATCTTTCCGTGCTCGAAACACATGGCTGTCAGGAAGCATCGAGAAGGAAGAGATTTCAAGGTTGTCAGGTGTTCAGGGGTAGTTTTGATGAGTAAAAGGGCTCTGCTGTTTCCTCCACCGGCAATGATGTCTCCGCATCACGGTTTTACAATCTTACACGTTCTTGAAATCTGGACCCAAATTCCACTTTATCAAAGAAGCTTTCCTGATTCCTCAACCAGGGCAGAGCTGTCCTTCCTCTGGCCCTTACAGGGTTTGCTCTCATGGCTCTGGCCATGCTCTGCACAAAGTTGGATCCAGGTGACAATCACTGGATGTGTGTTAAATGGTACAAAACTGCTTTTCTCCCCTAAATGAACTGCATTTTTTTTTAGTATTTACTACTAAAAATGCCAGATACTTTATAAACCATCTTCTCTAATCCTCCCAGCTCCTGTGAGGGGTTATTCTCTGTTTTATAAACGAGGAAACTGGGACACAGAGGTTAAGTCCACTTGCCCACGGTCACACTACTATTAAATGAGGTGGCTGGGATTCAAACCAAAGCACGAAACCACCATGATAGATGCCCTCTGCATCTGTCCGTCTGTCTGGAAATGCCTTGAAAGGACCCAACCACAGCAGAAGGCTGTGTTTTCTCATTTCAAGAATCCCCCCTCCCCACAAAAGATTCTGTGGGCAGTTCCTCTCCCCTGAATATAGAACCGAGAAATGGTAATAGGAAACTGGCTTTTTAATACCATGGTGCAAAGGAGCGAGTTCTGCTGAGGCCTCCTTGATGTGACCTGATAGAGCAAAGGGTAAGACAAGCCACACCCCATGAACTATGGAGGTCATTCTCCATGGCGGGAAGATGGAGGAGATAGGAAATCCTGCAAGAAGAAGCAATCCTTGGGGAAGATAAGGATCACAGGCAGGGCATGGCATGCTCCCTCTGGCACCATCGGTGGTTGACACATGAGCTTTGGTTCAAGTCCTGGCTCTACCAATTTACTAGCTGTGTGACCTTGAGCAAGTCACTTAACTTCTCTGATCCTCAGTTTCTTCATCCTCAAAATAAAAAGAGTGCTTGCCTTATACGGCAATTGTGAAGATTCGAAGAGATAATAAATGTGCAGGGTGCCCTGTAAGGGTTGACATTTACTAAGTGTTTGAGAAATGTTAGCTGTTTTTACTGTTGTGTGAGTCAAGGCTTCCTCATCTCTGACACAGACCTCTGCAATAGCTTCCGGCCCACCTGTGTGCCCTATATTCCCACCATACCAGGCGGCCATGACAGACGGAGCACCCTCTGACTTCGTTGTGCCTCCATGCTTTTACACATGCTGTTCCTTCCACCTGGAATGCCTTTCCCTTTTTTCTACCCCCTTGAGTCCATCTACTGTCTTGCAGACCCAGCTAGACGGTAGCTTCTCTGGGATGCTGTCCTAACAACTTGGCCGGCCTGCTGCTCCCTTGACCCCTAGCGCCTTCAGTTCAGCTCTGAACACGGTGAGGATTAAGTGGGATGATGTCTGAGAAAGCCTGTGGACAGTGCCAGGCATGGACTGGGTGCCCATAAATGACAAACAGGGCTGGGATCGCTGTCCCACCAGCCTCCCTGCCTGGCTGGCGCCTGCCTTCCTCACGTCCATATTCTAGCACCAGGGTAACACCTGGCAGATTCTCAGTAACTGTTAGACATTTGTCATTTGGGGGGCTGCTCAGCATCCCACAGTGGGGTGTGGAATCTCCCATGGAGTAGGCCTGGTGGGGGAAGTCAGGGATCCCTCCACAGAAGCTGGGGAGGCCACATCCTCCCACTTCTGCCTGGGGTTGGACATGTGCCCCAGGCTTGGCCAATCCAATACCCCACCCCCACCCCCCGCCATCTTGCCCAGAATTCACACTTGGCCGTGATTTCCATAGTGGTGACAGGAGTGGCCAGTAGGGGTGGCACCTGGGCGGTATCTTCCTAACCCAAGTTCCAGAGGTGTGATGCTGGCTCGTTTCCTGACACCTGGCCTCCCTTGCCCCGTCCATCGTGGTGCTCAGCCTTCCTGCAGACTCCCGTGCTCACTAATATCCTTGCGATCAATTCCTTTACTGCTTCTTAGCCTAGCGTCAGTTTCTATCACTTGCAACCAGGAGGCTGGTCAGATGCAGAAGGAGTTGGATGCGCAACTGAAATAGACTGACGTGCGTTTCTGTGCATGCTCTGAGTGGCAGGCCCTGGGCTGGGGACCACCATGTTCAAGTGATGCGTAAGACATGGGCAGTGCCCCCAAGGGTCCTGACGTCCTGGGGAGACATTGAACAAGACAATGTGTGAGACCATGAACAAGACAATGAAGTGAAGTTGGGTTTCATTGGGCCTTGCCGACACTTGGAGGCAATGACGTTGAGTCCTCATGGGGTGATGCCATCCCAAAGTACAAAACGAACTAGAGTGTGAGAACTGGAGGCACTGGGACAATATTCCACACGAGAGGCTTGAGCTGAAGGGGCTGAAAACAGCTGAGTCGGGTGGAGGGGAAGGGATGCTTGCTAGCAGGCAGTGCTTGTAGGAAAACACAGCTCAGAGCAGGAAAGGACCAACCTAAGAGTGAGCACTCAGATCCTGCAGTTTACACCCATTTTTGCCCAGCAGGGGTTAAGGGTACGCCCATTACCAGTCTGTGGAGTTCCCCTGTCTGTGGGCTTCTGCTTTGCTGAGGACTGTCAGAGAAGGAGCTGTGGTGGGATCTCACGAGGTGCCGACACCGTGATCTCCAGACAGCTGGAGTAACAATGGCTTCCCTCTGTCCTCTCAGGCAGGGCAGCCAATGACCATAAACTTCACCTGAGGAGGTGGAGAGTCAGAGGCACAGCTGGATCCTGTGACCCTAGGTGAGAGCTGGGGTGGAGGAGTGATTCTGAGTGTGACACCCTCCAGGACAGCATGGTGGCTTTCCAGAGGTCCCTCCGGAAGCAGGCTCTGAAGACAGGAGCTGTGGACCTGAGGGGTCAGAGCAAAGCACAGTGTTACCTGGGTCTGGGCTCTCCTTGGCGGGTAACAGTGTATCTCAGGAGTTTTCTGACTCTCTGTCCTGCCCTCTCCCTCCCCTGTCAGATGTTCAGATCTGTGTCACTCCCAAGCCTCCGCCTCACTGTGTACCCCTCAGAGTCCCTCCTGCCAGGGCCACCTTCTGTCCACTTCTCCATGGTGAACAGCCATGGGAGGAAGACGTGGGGGCATGAACAATACTTTGCCGAGGGCTTTTGGGTCTTAGGGACAGCAATGGCGCGGCCGACCCATCCAGAACTTGGTCTTGTCAGCAAAGTTGGGACCCACATTCTCTGAGTGGCTTATCCCAAGAACACATGGGTTACTACAGAGGAGAAGAAATCAAGTCTGATTTCCCTTTGCCCGATTGTCCCCTACAAGTGCTTTCTTCTTACAGTGTTGCCGGGAAAGTAACAAAACAGACCAGGATGTCAGCTGGGGTGATACCAAAAACGACTGTGGGAGAAATGACTTCAGCAAATCAGAAAGTTGGGGTGCAGACAGCAGATGCTTTGTCTTCATCCCCCAGTCTTGGTCTTTATAAATAAGATTCCCGTCGCCGAACCTGGCAAGGACCTGGATGGGCTGTGGGGTAGACGACTTCTCCTACCGGCCAACTCCAGCACCCCTCCCTTGCCTGTCGCTGAGGGCTTAGCCCTGCAGCACAGAAAACGAAAGATGACAAGAAGCCAAAGGTGTGAATAGCTCCTGTATCGTAATAACACTGGCTCAGCCAATCGTGCTACTTCAGGGCCTCGGCTGGGCCAGTTCCCGGGTGGCCCTGGCAGGAGGAACCCTGAGCGTGGACACTGAGGCGGGGGCTTGGGAGTGACAGGTCTGAACATCTGACAGAGGGAACAGAAAGGCAGGAGAGGAGGTCCAAAACCCAGGAAGCCTGGCCTTCCAGAAATTACCAACACTGGGGTGAGGACTCTCCCAGCACCCACCCATCCGGGTCCCTTTTCACCTGTACCTGTACCCCACCCCCACCTGGAGCTGCCCCCAGGGACCTGCTCACTGACCCCAACGTCACGGCCTTTGTGCGCGGATAGGAAAGCACCGGGTATGCATTTGGTGAGCTCCTACTTTTGAGACCGTAAGTCATCAGACACAGCCCTTTTGGAAATCAATTTGGCAATAATACCAAGTGACATAAAAGTGTTCATAGCCTTTGGCCCAATAATCTTCCTCCTGGGAATTAAGCCTAAGGAAATAATTCATCCGGAAGAGAGAACAATTCTGTATCTATAGAGACATTTACTGCAGTGTTACTTATGACAGGGAAAATTGGAGCCAACATAGGGGGATGGTCCTGTACACGATGGCGTATCCATCCAATGAACTACTCTGCTACTAGTAAGGATGGTAAATTGGAAGATTGTGTAACATCTAGAAACTAAAAGCGTGTGGAAAAAGGAACACAAACTTATATACATCCCATGATTATTACAACGCCGACAAGTGTACGTGTAGGGGTGAAGATTTACCCCAAGCTAGAGAAATTAAAATAGTTGTTGTGTTGCATACAGTGGATGGGGAAGGTAGATGTAACGGTACTTCAGTTGTCCTCTTCCGTGGATGTACAGTCCTACTGAGAAATCAATTTTGTAAAATCGTAATTTGTCACCGGGCTTTCTTCATTGCCTCGTGGGACGTGGCCGAAGCCCATCTCAGACCAAGTCTTGGTTCCCCGCTCTTCTTTCTTCAACCCCATCCCTACCCCTGCCCCCAAAGGAAAGTCCCCATCGTTGAGTCTCCCACTTTACTGTGAGCCTTCCATGGCAGACAGAGTCTCGGGCCACTTGTTCATGATCGTAATTCAAATTACCTGTTTAAGTCGGTCAAATGAAAAAATAGCCGCTCCGCCTGCACGGGGGCCGGCGGGGGCGCGGGAGCGCCGGGGCGGCTGCAGCGCGCTCTCCGCGGCGGCCCGGCCCTGAGCTCATTTCCTGGGGCGCGCGCGCCGGGCTATTTCAGCCTGGCGCTGTGCAAACAGGACAATTTACTGCGGCCAAAAGGGGCCCAAATTACAATCGTATCACAGACAAATATCCGCCACGCCAGGCCTCCAGAGGGAGGGGCTTCTCTCCCAGCGCGGGGGCTGGGATTGGGGGCGGCGCGGGGTCAGGCGGGTCCGCGGGGCTCAGCCCGGCCGGGACCTCTGTCCCTGCTGCGCCCCTGTAGCGTTTGCCAGCGAGGCTGTTCCCAATCTCTGGCAGCAGGAAAGGACACCCCGGGAGATGGTTCTTGTCTGGGCCCCAGTGCAGAAAACCTTGCCTCTTCGGGGATGGGGGGTGGGGGTGGGTTCTCCATGATTTAGGGCCGCCTTTTATTTGGTTGTTTCTCTGCACTTAGGATGAAAGCATCCCTCCATCCAGCCACCCCAGGGTTCAAAATCGTATCTCCTTGCTCAGTACCTCTCTATCAACCTTAGAGAAAAGTCCCAAATCCCTAGCCTGACGGTCAAAGGGCACCCCTGTCCTGGCCCAGTTCACCTGTGCAATAAACTCCCCGCCCCCCAACCACACCAGTCTTTTTCACAATTCCATGCCTTGTCATTTGCCTTTTCACTCTGCCTGTTTCCTGTTTTCTCTGTCTGGTGAACTCTTGCACATTCTTCAAGATGCAACTCATATGTCACCTCCTCCAGGAAGCTTTCCTTGCCCTCCAGGCAGAGTCAGCCCCTTTCCCTTGCTAGCACTCTACAGAAGTATATGCTACTTCTCCCAGCCTGTAATTATTTGCTTGCTGGCCTGGGCTCCACTGTCCGTTGTTCTCAGATATTCCGTCCTCCTCCCTGGAGAAGGAAACTACTTCCCTGACTCACTGGCCTCACTCAGGCTTGGCCACGTGACTTGTACTGGCCTGTTAAGTGGGACTCATGAGTCAGTGAGGACCAGAAGCTTCCAAAGCCAAGTATGGTTCACCGTGCTCTCTTTTCCCTCTGCTGCAAAGGATTGGCAATGCCCCGGCCAGAAACCATGCTGCCAGCCTGGCACTGGAGTAAAGTGTCCAGGGAGCTGGGAACTGACTCATGACACGCATGAAGTGTGAGAGAGAACTGAACTTGACTGTGATGCTTGAGGCCTCTGGGACCTTGGAATCATGTGTGACTGCAGCATAAACCAGCTGATCTTGACCTCTCCAACCTCTGCCTCTCTTCCCCGGCTTTACCAGCACAAAATCAAGAATCTCATCTTACTCATATTACAGGGCAGACCCTCAACTCATGTTCTTTGAATGGCTAATAATATTAATAGGTAAGGTTTACTGAGCACTGATCGTGTGCTCGCCACTGTGCTGTTCCCCTTGCCAGGTGTCACCCCATTTCATCCTTTCAACAGCACTGTATGGTGGAAACTATTCTTATCAGTATATAGAATTTGCAGAAGAGAAAAGGGGCACAGTGGAGTCTAGGAGTCTAGTCTACAACCTGCTGGAAAACTTAAAGTCGAGAGAGGTAGAGCTGGTTCTTGAGTTCAAATCCCTCTGAAACCAGAGACCTTGAACTTTCTGCCATTCCTCCAAATCTTCCTGAGGAGGACTCTGGAGTTTGGAAAACAATGCGCAGGTTGTAACTAGTGTTTCCACCTGTCTCTTCCACGGGGCTATGTCTGCTTGACAACAGGGGAGATCATAATCATCTCTGAGAACTCATTCATTCAGTCATTCGACAGGGGTTTATTGAGGGCCTACTATGTGCCAGCCACCATCTTACGTGCTAGGGACACAGAAATAAACAAAACAGATTAAAAATCTCTGCTATTAAACTAACCTCTAGTGACAAAAGGCAGATCAGTGGTTTCCTGGAGCAGCAGCGGGGTGGGAAATGGGGGGATGATTGCAACTTTTGAGGGTGATAAAAAATATTTAGTGTCTCGGTAGTGATGGTGGTTTCACAAGTATAGACGTCCAACAAGACTCAGAATTGTACACTCGAAATGGACGCCATTTATTACATGTAAATGATACCTCAATTAAGTTGATTTTTTAAAAATCCTTGCTCTTATGGAGAAACACTCTACTAGGGGAAGTAGACAATAAACACACAGATAAAACATATGTCAGAAGGAGGTAAGTGGTGCTGAGAAAAATAAGGCAGGGCAGGGGGATCAGGAATACTGGGGGTTGCAATTTAAAATAAGGGGTCCGGGACTTCCCCGGTGGCACAGTGGTTAAGAATCCGCCTGCCAGTGCAGGGGACACGGGTTCGATCCCTGGTCCGGGACGATCCCACATGCCGCGGAGCAACTAAGCCCGTGCACCACAACTACTGAGCCTGCACTATAGAGCCCACGAGCCATAACTACTGAGCCCAGGTGCCACAACTACTGAAGCCCATGCGCCTAGAGCCCATGCTCTGCAACAAGAGAAGCCACCGTAATGAGAGGCACGTGTACCACAACGAAGAGTAGCTCCCACTCGCCGCAACTAGAGAAAGCCCGTGTGCAGCAACAAAGACCCAACGTGGCCAAAAATTAAATAAATAAATAAAATAAAATAAAATAAAATAAAATAAGGGGTCCAGGGAGGCCACCCTGAGAAGGACGTGGAAGCTACACCCTGCCATGGTGTTCTCCTGCACACAGGGGACTGCACCCCCAGCTTAAAGTCTTTCTGAGACCACCTTTAGGGAAAAGACATGGAGAGATTCTTCCTCAGATCCTGGAAGTTTCTAGAAAAATATGGTGTCCTTCCTTAATTACCCCAAAGCAAGCAGCTTTGAGCCCAAGATGCTGCACATTAAAACATTGTTGACAGACTTCCAGAAATCTGGTGCGGGGCTCTGATGAAGCTTTGTGACAAGTCTTTGTACTGGGCCTGGTGCAGCTCCCTGCACACAGTGAGTCCACAGCAAATGTGTGTGGGATCAAACACTCCTCTTTATCACCCGCTTTCTCACCCAGGCCACGGACCACACATCTACCCACCCAATTTAGCTGTTTCTGATGCCCCTAGTGGGTATTGCCTGCTCTTCCTATTTAAAATTGCAACTCAGAGGTGCCAGTGTCAGCTCCAGGTGGACGGGGCCTGATGTTCCTTTATCTCAATACGACTCAGACAGCCCCCCACCCCCAAGCCACCAGACTACAGGTGAAATCCTGAGCCAACTTTGGTTTTTTTTGATAACTCAAGACTTCCCTTTCTGTGCCTCTTTCCTCCTCATGGAGCTCCCTTCCAGCATTTGGTTCTCTCTTCTAGCTCTTTTTACCTTCTCACCAAACCAGCATTTAGGAAAGACTCTTCTATCAGTCATTTACACCCTAGTGGGAAAAAACTTAGATCACTCTGTCTCCTCTCTCAGAGCAGTTAACACCTTCAGCCCTCTCTCTGATTCCTCTCTCTGATTATTAGGAGGAAGTTTCACCTTTTGTTCTTAAAGACATTTCAGGCTGCAGCTAGTCTGAAGAGGGGATGTATTTTCAGTGATTTCAGGGCCCTGAAGTTGCTTTGCAGGCAGAGGCAGCCGTCGCTCTCCCCTGCAGGCTCTGTTGGCCACACCATCTCTGCTGCTCCTTGACAGGTGGTCTTAGCAGAGGCTGGCTGGGCGCTTACCAGCTCCTTTCAACAGAATAAGCAAAATGTGAAAAAATCCCAGACACTCAGCATTTTAGTCAGAGGAACACCCCCTGCCCCAAATCAGCATGGCTCAAGATTTAAAGTGCTCTTCCAAAAGACAAGAGATAACAAGTGTTGGTGAGGATGTGGAGAGAAGGGTTTCTTCGTGAACTGTTGGTGGGAATGTAAATTGGCACAGCTGTGACAGAAAACAGTATGGAAGTTCCTCAAAAAATTAAACATAGGGCTTCCCTGGTGGCGCAGTGGTTGAGAGTCCGCCTGCCAATGCAGGGGACACGGGTTCGTGCCCCGGTCTGGGAAGATCCCACATGCCGCGGAGCGGCTGGGCCCCGGAGCCATGGCCGCTGAGCCTGCGCATCCGGAGCCCGTGCTCCTCAACGGGAGAGGCCACAACAGTGAGAGGCCCACGTACCGCAAAAAAAAAAAAAAAAAATTAAACATAGAGCTACCATATAATCCAGGAATCCTACTTCTGGGTATATATCTGAAGGAAATGAAGTCACTATCTTGAAGAGATATCTGTACCACCATGTTCATTGCAGAGTTATTCACAAGACATGGAAACAACCTAAGTGTCCATTGCCGGGTGAATGGGTAAAGAAAATGTGGTACATATGTACACAATGGAATACTATTTAGCAATAAAAAGAAAGAAATCCTGCCATTTGCAACAACACGGATGGACTTTGAAAGCACTATGCTAAGTGAAATAAGTCAGAAAAAAAATACTGTATGATCTCCTGCAGGCGGAATCTAAAAATGTCGAGCTCATAGAAACAGAGAAGAGAATGGTGGTTGTTAAGGGCTGGGGGTTGGGGGAAATGGGGAGATGATGGTCAAAGGGTACAAACTTCCAATTATAAGATGAATAAGTTCTGGAGGTCTAAAGTAAAGCATGGTGACTACAGTTAACAATGCTGTATTATATATATATATATATATATAAAATATATATATTATACACACACACACACACAATGGTAATTATGTGGGGTGATATAGGTGTTAACTAATTTTGTGTGGTGACCTTTTTGTAATATGTCTGTGTATCAAATCACCATGTTGTTATATGTCAATTATATCTCAAAAATGCTGAGAAAAAAAGATTGAATACATATACGTATATGTATTATTTTAAGATTTCAAATGTCCTATAGAGAATCCAAGGGACGGAATTAGGAGTCCAAGGTCATTTCAAAACCCCAAAGCTAAAATCATTTACCTCTTCCTGACCTTCACGGCTTGGGAATTTGGGCAGCCTCTTGGGGGCCTCCCTTGCCTGATATAAATTTGGCCACTAGTCATCCACAAAGCCCTCACCAGTTAGGTGTTATGCCCCAGGCAGCGAGAAAGCAGAAATGAGTAGGGTCTGTCTTCAAGGGGCTCAAAATCTATGGGGAACAAAGACCTGTGAACAAATTAGAGCACAGTGCTGTGCTGAGTGCTGTAACAGCCACGTCCACAGGCTGTTGAGAAAATACAGAGGAGGGAACCACCAGTTCTCATGGGAAGTCCAGGAAGGCACCTGGAAGAAGTTAGAGTTGAATTGGGCCTTGAAGGATGAAGAGGAGTTCCTCCCAGAAAGAAGGCAGAACAGCGTCCTGAATATGCTGAGAATCAAAACATCTAGTGCTCACCAAGCTCAGGAGCAGGGCAGGTGGGAGTAAGGCAGCAGGGGTTGTTGGAGGTGGTGAGCTGGAAGGCCCACATCCTGCCTACACGGCCTCTGCTGGGCGGACAGCCTAGGCTGCATTCAGCCTCCATTTGCCCCATCGGCTAGGTGCCTTTGTGCAGTTCACAACCCTCACAACCTCACATGGCTGCCCTAAACTGGCCATCAGCCGCATCTTGCCCTGCTGGGAAAGAGTTTGGTTTTGCCCCATCTTGCTTTTTCAAGACAAGTCAGAAACCCAGATTTTCATGTGAAATTTTCCAATTTGTCAAACCCTACTGAGGCCAAACAATATCCAACATCAGACTAGATCCACTCTAGAGTTCCAGTTTGCAGCTCCAATGGGAACCAATCCCCAGGACACATCTACTCTCTCTCCTTCCCATGGGTATCACACAACACAGTCCTTCACTGAGATTTGACAGGGAAAAACACAATCATTGATGCAAACCCCCTACGAGATGCTGCAAAGATGAGATTGGCCTCAGAACAAGAGGAGAACAACGTGGGGCTGCCCGGCAGCAGCCACCCCCTGAGACTGATGGTTATAACTTTAATTTATTGATGCATCTTCTTTTGAGAGAGCCTCCCCTGCCCTCGTGGCTGCCCCCACCCTCAACCCCTCCTGTTTGGCTAATGATAAATGACAAGCAGTGGACGTTATTAATTAAACTGCCCCCAGTAGCCAGTGGTAAAACCCAAGGCTGCATGCAGAGGAGGCATTCAAAGTATTTCTGCTGCCCTGGCTCAGGGCGCAGGCTCGTTCCTGTCCTGGCTAGAGCGGGCCCAGCAGATGCAGCCTCTCACAACGGGCCTTTCTAGGAACTCTCTGGGCTCCCCTCTGTCAAATGGAAATCAGTGACACAGGCCACACAGTAATTAAACTCCTGGCATTCTTTTGACCAAAAAAAATGTTTCTCTTGGGATATTCCCACAGGCCACTGAAGGACTGTTTGAGGCCTGCAAGCTCCCAGCTGATCGCCAAGAGATTTTTGAAGTTGGCCTTGACTGGGGATCAAAAGGGGATGGGAGTTCAGGGCGTAAATATGGGGGGGGGGGCGGGGAATGCCTTATAATTAAGTGTATCATTTGATCGTTCAGCTCGAAGCACCAATACCTGCTTCCCCAGGACCGAGATGGGCAGAGAGATAAAAAGAGACCTCCAAGGCCCGTTTATTTATATTTCTATTGTTTGTTCAGTGATGTATCCCTAGCACCTAAACAGAGCCTGGCATGTAGTAGGTGTTCAATAAATACTTGTTGACTGATCAGCCAGAGATGTGCTGATGCCAATTCTTCACAAAAGCAACGATCCGGAATCTGTGAGCCTAATAAAATGCCTATTGTTTTATGCCACCAAGTGTGGGTGTTTTTTTATGTAGCTGTAGATAACCTGAACAGTGTGCCGTCTTGGTCTGCCAGCTTAGAATACTCAAAAGAACATGGAAAACTAGGACACTAAAAGGTGCAAACAGGTGATTAGGCGGATAAACCATTAGACAAATTGGTTTTCAGGCTAATGGTCCCCCTCCATCCATGATATTGGGCAAGTTACGTGTCTATTCCAAACCTCAGTTCCCCACCTGTACAATGAGGTGAATAAAACCGATTTCACAGTGTTGTTGTAAGGGCATTGCAAGACAGAGGGAGCCAGGAGCTGAGCCGGGTAGATGGTAAACATTCAATAAATTCAACTCCCCTCCCTTCCTGACCATTCGGACCACACAGAAGCCTCCCCTGCTTTTGGCTTTGGCTTTAAGGAGCCTGTGGTCACGGAGAGGACTTCGCACTGGAAGTACATGCATTCCAAACCGACAACTAACTGTATATTTTCTGGTGTAAACTATATGTCGACTCTAACTTTAGCCTGGGGGAGCGTTATTATTTGTTTCCCTTCCATGAAAGCTGTAATAGAGGGAGAGAAAACCCTGCCTCATACATTCCAAATCCTAAATACACAATTTTCTGGGATATTATTTAAGTTTATTTTAGTTCTGGAGTCTTGCCATCCTGGTAGGATGCTTATTTAAGTTCTGGGTGGGCTCTAGAAAGGCCTGGAATGTCTCAAAGGTGAGAAGGAGAATCTTCCCATTCATTAAATAGCATGGTCGGGGGGGGGGGGGTCTCTGCAGGTTCTAGAAGGTTCTGGAAGCTTCCCTGACATCAGATGAGGGATCCCAGCCGTGGGGCTGAGCTCACACCAAGCCCTACTTCTCATGACCTGAACCTTTGACATGACCTGGGCTTCTTTCTGGCTTTACCATCCTCTGCTTTGGCTGGAAACTCTAGCTTCCTCCCTTTCTGGAGATGGTCATAGGACCCAGCTGGGCCCCCACGTGTGAGAAAAGACCTGTGACCCTTATCAGGTTCTCAGAGGGGCCCAGCCTCCAGAAGGATAAATGTCATCAGCCAGATGGTCAGTGTCTACCTCCCTCTACCTATTTCCTGCCCTCAAGTGCTGTTCTTGGGACAAGGCCATCCCTCACACTCAATGGCGGGTCCCTGAGAAGGTCCCAGACTTGCTAAACATCCTCCCCAGAGGACTTTTGCTCCTGGCCCTGTAGCCAGTGCTGTCCTTAGCAGTGGAGGGTGGAATGGGACAGCATGCTGGGGTTCTCCCTGCTTGTTCTGATTACAAGTTGTAAACTCCTGTTCTGGAGTTCCACACTAGGGTTCTCCAACTTCAGAAGAATCAAGAATGCCGAAGAATCAAGTGTGTTTTTCTTTCCTTCTTTCTTTCTCCCTTCCTTCCTTCCTTCCTTCCTTCCTTCCTTCCTTCCTTCCTTCCTTCCTTCCTTCCTTCCTTCCTTCCTTTCTTTCTTTCTTTCTTTCTCTCTCTCTCTATCTTTCTTTCTTCTTGGCTGTGCCACATGGCTTGTGGGATCTTAGTTTCCTGACTAAGGGGATTGAACCCAGGCCACGGCAGTGAAAGCGCTGAGTCCTAACCGCTGGACCACCAGCGGAAGTGTGTTTTTCAAAGCACCCCAGGGGATTCTGATGCAAGAAGACATTTGGAGAAACACTGGTTGATAAAGTTGCTAGAAAGCTGTTCCAGGTTGCTGGGTGTCTTTGAACTATTCAAAGTAAAAAACAAGTAAGCATCCTTTAAGAAGGCAGACTGTGAGGTAGAGGACCCGTTCCCAAGGAGGACAGGCCTCTGAGCATATTAAGAGCAGTAGCAGCTAACTCAGAGCAGCACTGAGCGCTGGGCACTGTTCTACGTGCTAATGAACCACAGCCCCACGAGGGAGGTGCTCTTCATGTCCTCGTTTTACATATGAGGAAACAGGCACAGAGAGGTTGAGTGGTGTATACAAAGGCCCACAGTTACCCTGTGGGAGAGACACCAGCAATCTGGCCCCAGAATCCCTGTTCTTTCCTACGCTCCAAAACAGACTCAGGAGTCAGTGCCTCTACTTCAGGAAAGGCCATTCGGACCCTGCAGGAGGGTGAGAGGGTGAGGGCTTACGGAGTCCGGGTAGATGAAGAGGAGGACTGTGAGGCTGGAGAGAAATTAGGAGCATCTCAAGATCAAGAGATGTGATCGGCAGAATAATGCCCCTCCCTCAGAGGTCCACAGCCTGATCCCTGGAACCTGTGACTATGTCACCTTACATAGCCAAAGGGACTTTGCAGATGTGAGGAAGGATCTTGAAACAGGGAGGGTATCCTGGGTTATCCAGGTGGGTCCAATGTGATCACAAGGACCCTTAAATGTGGAAGAGGGAAGCAGAAAGGGTAAGAGTCAAAGGAATCTCAGACAGTCGTTCCCGGCTTTGAGGAGGGAAGGGGCTACAAGTCAAGGAATGCAGGCTGCCTGTAGGAGCTGCAAGAGGCAAGAAAATGTATTCTCTGCAGATAAGAACACAGCCCTGCTGGCGTCTTAATATTAGCCCAGGGAGACCCATTTTGGACCTCTGACCTCCAGAACTCTAAGGTGTGTGTTGCTTTACGCCACTAACTTTGTTATAGCAGCTGTGGGAAACTAATAACAGAAAGAAAAGGAGCTGTTAAGAGAGATATTGCACTTTGCTTTGAACAGTGGGTGAAAATAGATGAGAAAACAGGGAGAAGATGCCCCAGAGTAGACAGAGGGAGAGACGGTCTCCTCCAGGACTGAAAAAGAGTGGGGCTTCCAAACAGCTCTCAGGAGTTCATGTTATAATGCCTTTCAAGGGAGAGTAGAAATAAATCAATCTCTGTGCTGTGTCTTCATATAGAATATTTGTTGGGGAAGATTTATGATAAGTCATTTGTATTTTTTATGAATACTTGCTTCTCCTAGTCTTCCAAATACCTGTTGGAAGCCTGGAGTTCAAATCTCATTTAAAAACCGACATGATTTACCTGGCACACTCTCTAAAATGCACACAAAATTTCTAAGAAAACTTCATCATGACAGTTAATAGCAATCAATTGCTAACATGCAATGAGTACTTGCTCTTTGCCAGACGCTCTACTAGGCACATCACATGTTTTGTTTCATTTCATTTTTTTTTTTTGGCCACACCTCAAGACTCATGGGATCCTAGTTCCCCACACAGGGATCAAACCCGGGCCCTTGGCAGTGAACGGGCAGAGTCCAAACCACTGGACCACCAGGGAATTCCCTCATTTCAGTTTTGAAGTGAGGGCGGTCTTGCGGGGGATGGTGCCCTTAACTTGTGGAGTCTGCACTAACTCCAGGTAGTGTCGAATTCATTGCAACATTAGAGCGCTAGATTCATGAATGCCTGATTCAAGACTTAGACTTTATTTGGTTGGTGGCTGGATGTCATAGGTTTATGAGAAGATGAATGACAGGATTACTAACTGGGATTCTGGAAGAATAATACAGTAGAGATGGAGGCTGGCCAGAGTTCTCCCTGAGTCCAAGGGCCCTGGGGTCATGCGGTTTCAACCTTGACCTGTAGTGCTAGGCACCAAAGATGATAAAGAGTAGCCGTAAAGCATCCCTTATATGTTCGTAGGATTGGAGCCATCCGAAAGGAAGCAGCTAAGGAGCTGCAGAAAATATTCACTCCCAGGAAAAGAAGTCAATTTGTTCTTCCTGGCTCACCCTCTGCAGACACTGGGGGACCTGGAGCCCGATTTCTTAAAATCCTGTGCTCGGACTTCCCTGGTGGCACAGTGGTTAAGAATCCGCCTGCCAATGCAGGGGACACGGGTTCGAGCCCTGGTCCGGGAAGATCCCACATGTCACGGAGCAACTGAGCCTGTACACCACAACTACTGAGCCTGCGCTCTAGAACCCACGAGCCACAACTACTGAGCCCACGTGCCACAACTACTGAAGCCCGCATGCCTAGAGCCCGTGCTCTGCAACAGGAGAAGCTACTGCAATGAGAAGCCCGCGCACTGCAAGGAAGAGTAGCCCCCGCTCACCACAACTAGAGAAAGCCCGCACACAACAACGAAGACCCAACGCAGCCTAAATAAATAAGTAAAGTTTTTAAAAAAAAAACTTCCTGTTCTCTCCAGCTTGCTTCTTTCCAGCAATAGTTAAACACTGAGAAAGTGTATTTTGACATTTCTTGAACATCCCCTGCAGGCTCGGCACTGTGCTGCTTGCTCTCTCTCTCTCTGGATCTGATTTAGCCTTCACCAAAACCCTACCCGGGATGATGACTTAATCCCTGGGCCGAGTGACTGGAGCCACGAAGTTCAGATGGATTTTGCAAGACAAAGACCTAAATCTATTTTGTGGCTGCCGATACACATTCTGACTTCACCACATCCGCGGTCATTCCAACCACAAACACAAAAAGTGCTATAAATTCTTTTCCATGCGGTATTTGATTGTTTCTGGCATTATTCACTTCTTGATAAGTCAGCCAGTCAAAACAGCCAGTCCAGGTCTGTCACGGATCCCGAGAGCTCCAACGTGGTGTCCTTGACGGTGTCCTGATGCGTTTAGGTCTTAATTGTTAGCAACAGTTTGTTTTTTTTCATAAACTCTGTTTTCTCATTGACTTTGATGAGAAAAAAAGTGGAGAGAGATACTAATGAAAAAGTTTAATTGCACTCCACTCAGAGAAACAGCAGTCTTTCTTCTTTTTTTATTTAATATTTTTATTAAATAATGGGCATTAGAGAAAAGAACACCAAGTACCCTTAATGTCATAACATTTTGGTGTGTTTTCTCCCAGTCTTTTTACTCTGCACCCACACAGGCTTGAACTTAACTGGGATTATCTATTATATGGTTTCACCAGCAAGTAGCAGAGGCAACACCTGGAGCTTGTCAAAATTTGTAGACATTCTTTTTTTTCTTTTACATAATTGAAGTTTAATAGAATATTGATACAAGGGCAGAAATTAACTAAAAGGTAAAGTACAGAAGCTTAGGAAGCTTTACAAACAGTTCCACAGAAACACAAGGCTCACCTTACTGCTTGTCTAGTCACTAACTACACCGCTGTCATATCCAATTGGTTGGATTATCATATTGGACGATCCATTATCATATCCAATGTATAATGTAGATTCCACATCGTCAATAACATTTTCTGAGAACTAGTTCTAGATTATGTCAGATGTCATGTGTTATGTATTTCATTTATTTATTTTACTGAGATGTAATTCATATACCATAAAATTTTTAAATGTACAATTCAGTGGTTTGTTTTGTTTTGTTTTGTTTTATGCGGTACGCGGGGCTCTCACTGTTGTGGCCTCTCCCGTTGTGGAGCACAGGCTCCGGACGCGCAGGCTCAGCGGCCATGGCTCACGGGCCCAGCCGCTCCGCGGCATGTGGGATCTTCCCGGACCGGGGCACGAACCCGTGTCCCCTGCACCGGCAGGCGGACTCTCAACCACTGCGCCACCATGGAAGCCCCAATTCAGTGTTTTTTAGGATACTCACAAGTTTATGCAACCATCACCATGATCTAATTCCAGAATATTTTCGTCACACCAAAATGACACCCCGTACTCATCAACAGCCCTCCCCATCCTCCTGTCCCAACTAATTAGTGTCAGTAACTAACCTACCTTTTGTCTCTGTGGATTTGCCTATTCGGGACCTTTCACATAAACGGAATCATACAATACGTGGCCTTTGGAGTCTGGCTTCTTTCACATAGTATAATGTTTTCAAGCTTCATCCACATTGTGGGATGCATCGGTCCTTCATTTCATGGCCGAGTAATTTTCCATTGTGGGGATATACCATATTTGTACATCCATTTATCGATGAATAGACACTGGGTTGTTTCTACTTTTCGGCTATTAAGTATAATGAGGTCATGAATATCTGTGCACAAGTGTTTGTATGAACATATGTTTTTAATTCTCTCGGGTGTATACTTAGGAGTGAAGTTGATGGGTCCTATGGTAGCGCTGTGTTTAACTTTTTGAGGAGCTACCAAACTGCTTTCCACAGTGGCTGCACACATCCTTTTACGTTCCAACCAGCAATGCATGAGAGTTTTAATTTCTCCACATCCTTGACAACATTTATTATTGGCCACTTTTTTGGATTATAGTCATCCTACTATGTGTGAAATGGCGTATCGTTGTGGTTTTGATTTATATTCCCTTAATGTCTAATGATGTTGATCATCGTTTCATGTGCTTATCGACCATTTGTGTATCTTCGGAAAAAACGTCTGTTCAAACCCTTTGCTCATTTTTAAATTGGGTTATTTGTCTTTTTATTGTAGAATTTTAAGAGTTTCTTATATACTCTTGACACTAACCCTTATCAAATATATGACTTGCAAATATTTTTTGTGGTTTGTCTCTTCACTTTCTTGATTGTATTCTTTGATGCACAGAAGCTTTTAATTTTGGTGAAGTACAATTTATCTATTTTTAAATTTTGTTGCTTGTGCTTTTGGTGTCATATCTAAGAAACTATTATTTAATCCAAGGTCACAGAGATATACACCCATGTTTTCTTCTAAGAATTTTATACTTTGAGCTCTCACATTTAGGTCTTTGATCCATTTTTTAGGTTAATTGTTGTATATGGTATGGGGTGCAGGTCCAAATTTATTCTTTTGCATGTGGCTATCTAGTTGTCCCAGCACGGTTTGTTGAAAAGACTATTTTCCCCCATGAAATGGTCTTGACACTCTTCTCAATCAGTTAATGCAATAGCATTGAAAAGAATAAAATACTTAGGAATAAACTTAACCAAGGAGGTGAGAGACTTGTACACTGAAAACTACAAAACGTTGCTGAAAGAAATTAAGGAAGACACCAATAAATAAAAAAAAATCTCATGTTCATAGATGGAAAAGCTTAGAATTATTAAGATGTCAATACTACTGAAAGCAATCTACAGATGGAATGCAATCTCTATCAAAATCCCTACGGCTCTTTTTTTCAGAAATGGAAATATCCATCCTAAAATTCATATGGAATCTCAGTGGACCCTGATTAGCCAAAATAATTTTGAAAAAGAAGAACAAAGTTGGAGGTCTCACACTTCCGGATTTCAAAAGTTGCTACAGTAATCCAACAGTGGCATAAAGACATATAGCCTAGACATCTAGACCGATGGAATAGAATAGAGAGCCCAGAAATAAATTCTTATGTATATATGGTCAAATGAGTTTTAACAAGGGAGCCAGGACCATTCAGTGGCGAAGAACAATCTTTTCAACAAATGGTATTGGGAAAGTTGGATATCCATATGCAAAAGAATGAAGTTGGACCCTTACATTACACAACATACAAAAATTAACTCAGATCAAAGACTTAAACGTAAGAATTACAACTATAAAACTCTTAGAAGAAAACACAGGGGAAAAGCTTCATTACATTGGATTTGGCAATGATATTTTTTTTTTTTTGGATATGACGCCAAAAGTAGACAACAAAGAAAAATAGATAAACTGGACTACATCAAAATTAAAAACTTAAGTGAATCAAAGGACACAATCAGAGTAAAAAGACAAGACAGAATGGGCAAAAAAAAAAAAAATGGATGAACAAAATGAACAACAGATGAATGGATAGACAAAATGCAGAATACAATGGAACATTATTCAGCCTTAAGAAGGAAGGAAATTCTCACACATGCTACAACATGAATGAACCTTAAGGATATTACGTTAAGTGAGGTAAACTAGTCACAGAAGAACAAATACTGTACGATTCCACTTATATGAGGTACCTAGAGTAGTCAAATTCATAGAGACAGAAAGTAAAAAGATGGATACTAGGGGGTCAGGGGAGGCGGGAAATGGGAAGTTATTGTTTAGTGGGTAGAGTTTCAGTTTTGCAAGATGAAAAGTGTTCTGGAGATGGGTGGTGGTGACGGTTGCACAACAATGTGAATGTCCTTAATGCCATAGAACTGGACATTTAAAAACGGTTAAGATGGTAAAGTTTATGTTATAGGTATTTTACTACAATTAAAACATTTAAAAAATCAAGTGGCCATACTTGCATGGGTTTATAATGCTTTCAAAAAATACTTTTAAGTATATCTTTCAGATGCACAAAAGAAAATGCTATCCTTAGTTCAAAATGAGTCACAAGAACACATCTGAAGTGAAGGTCTAGAACTGTGGTGGTCCTTTCTAGAACTTCACTTTCAGGATTGCATTCTTGCCTCCTTCCCAAGGTGTGCCTGTTGGAGCCTCATTGCTTAAAGTGTCATTTCTGGACTGGCAGCGTCAGCCTTACCTGGGAGTTTGTTAGAAAACCTTGGCCCCAATCCTGACCCACTGAATCAGAATCTCTGGGGCTGGCGTCCAGGAACCTATTTCACCAACCCTCCAGGTGATTCTATGATCACCAGAATTTGAGAAGAACTGCCCTAGAGCAAGGAGCAGTAAATTTTTCCTGTAAAGAGTCAGAGTGATCATTGATTGAGTCAGAGTAAATACTTTGGGCTTTGTGGGCCAAGAAGCAAAATCAAGAATGCTAGGTATGCACTTTTGTAACAAGAGAGTAAACAGATTTCCACCAATTTTTACTGACAAAATTTTAAATATAATCATAATATTCAGGGAAATTTTTTGTAATACAGGTTTACTGATGAGAAGAATGGATTTTTTTGGATAACGTCTCACTGAATTGGAATTCATCAAATCGATTCCAAATGTTCATCTGGAAAAACCATTCTTAGCTCGCAGGCTGTTAAAAAAAAAAAAACAAAAACAGGCAAAGGCTCAGATCTGGCCTGTGACCATACTTTGCGAACCCATCCTAGCACATGGCAACCTCCAATGTTTTAGTAGCTTGGCTAGTGGCAAGCTATTGCATTTGCTTTCATCCTCTTTTAATTTGAGCAGTTACCTCGCTCCCGTTCCATGCAATCCTGATGTGACTTCAGGGGCACTGCTGCCCCAGCTAGAGCAATCAGACTTGTCCCCCAGGAATTTGAATCTGGAGGGAGTCATCAGTGGACTCTCACAGAAGACTTCTGATGCCAGGGCCCTGAATGAATCCCTGCCACGAGGATCTCACTGCAGTGTCAAGGCCTTGTGGGATTTCTGAGAATTACACCCCATCTGCCCCTGCTCCAAGACCCGCAGAGAGTGAGCTATATCCATTTATCGATTTAGTTTAGCAACATCTACTAATGACCCTTAAATCCTGTGCAAATGTATTTGAAGCGGCCCCAGGGGTTACAGGTCTGGATGTTCTCTCTCCAGCAACAGCACCACTGCCCCACCACCTGCGGGATTTTCCGTTCCACTTGCTATTAAACATTTATTTATTGCATAGTAATATGCGCCAGAAAGGGGACCTTTTCTCCGCCTGTTTGGGTCATGAGATTGTAAACTGGTACCTGTTGACTGGAAAGGAATCAGGCAATATATGTCAGGAGCCACAGGAATGTCCCTTTTCTGGAAAAATAAATAATCCTAAATAGAGAAAAATCCATCTGGGCAAAGATGTTCGATGTCCAAGGTGGACACAACCACCTGCCTTGCATCCCCTCTGTCCTCTGAGTGGAGGACCCTCAACATAATCCGCCTCTCTTGTTACGGTGGATTCTCAAGGTATCACTCTAATGATTTATCATTTTAAAAGACTCCCTCTCCAGTAGGGATGAGGACAGAGAGGGGAAAGAGGCTGACAAGGCCAGAGAACCCCATCCATCATATCTACAATAATAAAAAGATTATAAATCATTAGTTGTTTCAAATGCCTGCTTGCACAGCCAAAGGCATGACCCGGGGGCTGGGCCTGGTGGAGGAGGTACTCCAAGCAGAAAGGCATCAGATCTGAGGATGGGTGCTATACTCAGCCTGAGGAGGTAGGATGAAGGCCAGTTCTAGAGAAGCATTTTGAATTACCTTGGGTTTTTTTTTTTAACTGGGTGTGAGCTTGGAGGCCGACTGGAGAGCCATTGTTGCGGGTCTAATATTCTCAGTGGATCTCAAACTTAGACTTCGACTGTTATTTTCAAATGAAGTTGCATGCTTAGTCCCAGAGAGCAACTGTGACAAGACCAAAAGAGGACATTTGTCACTTGGCCTTGATCTTGTCTCCCACCCCTGGACAGTCAGTACCACCTGTGATGCCTTATGAATTTATACTTTTCTGGTGAGTTTCATGACAATGTTTCACCATATTATTGTCTGATAAGAGTATTAATCTGTTCAGTGTAAACATTAAAATAGCTGGCAATCTTTATAACCTCCTTTTGGCATAGCTGTATTTTATAATATACTAGCAGCCTCAAAAACTGATGGGAAATCAGGTTTTTCCAGTCTTTGAGATGGCATTCTCTGAGTTGTCAGTTCTGAGGGGTGAGTGTGACATACCAACTGGGAGACGAATTCAGGAAGAGGTCAGGGAGTAAGGGACTGGATTGAGAGGGCCAGGATTTGGGGCTTGAACAGGATAGGACATAGTGGATAATGGGTGGGTCAGAGGACAATGGCCAATCCTTAAAGGCTGCCTTCTCCGGGTGTCTCAGCATGGGTTCGCAAGAAGGCAAGGAGACTTTCTTGGGGCCAAGGCATTGCTGGGCCTCTGCGCCCAGGGTGGGCCCCTGGCAGGGCTCCACACCTATACTCTACACTTGTCCCCATTGCCTTCTCCTTGGCGCCCCCCCCAACCCTTTAGGAAATGTGGGAAGTTTTATTTTTATTTATTTAATTATTTAATTTAATTTATTTATTTTTGGCTGCGTTGGGTCTTCATTGCTGTGCGTGGGCTTTCTCTAGTTGTGACGAGAGGAGGCTACTCTTCGTTGCAGTGCGTGGGCTTCTCATTGCAGTGGCTTCTCTTGTTGCGGAGCATGGGCTCTAGGCTCGTGGGCTTCAGTAGTTGTGGCATGTGGGCTTCAGTAGTTGCGGCTGTCGGGCTCTATAGTGCAGACTCAGTAGTTGTGGCGCGCGGGCTTAGTTGCTCTGCGGCATGTGGGATCTTCCCAGACCAGGGCTCGAACCCGTGTCCCCTGCATTGACAGGTGGATTCTTAACCACTGCGCCACCAGGGAAGCCCTGTGGGAACTTTTAAATCCCATAGTCTGGGCTTCAGGGATTTCAATGAAAGCAGAATATGACCTATAGGGACTTAGAAATATTTTGACAGTAAGTATTGTTAATAAACTATGTAAAAGTCATTTGTTTTTCTGTTAAAAGAGGCAGAACTTTCCTCTATAAAAGAATCAGACATAAACTGTTTAAAAAAAAAAAAAAGCTCAGCCCAGTCAGAGTCAACCTCCCATGGTGGGTCTGCCTGCATCAGAATCACTCAACATGTTTGCTACAAAATGCAGTGTCTTGGGCCCAGCTCCAGAGCTACCCAGCCAGAACTCAAGGAGGTGAATACGGGGAACCTGAATTTTGAACAAGCTCCCCGGGTCACTCTGAAGCACAACAAACCAAACCAGTGGTTGAGTGGCTTCCGTGCTGGGGAGTCCGGCTCCCCCCAGGAGCCCCCCACCCCATGCTGGGCACTGGCTGGCACTGTAGGCTCCTTGTTCCTTAGATATTCCGTGACCTGGGGATGAGGAAGACATGGCAGGCGACGGCAGCTGCAAAGTAGGTTTGTACCAAGTCCTCTGGGAGCCCCAAGGGGAGCAGGGCTCTCAGAGAGGAAAGACTTCTCAGGGAACTTCAGATCCTGAAGTCGAAGTAGAGTTGACCAGCTAAAGAAGGGAGCAAGGGCATTGCAGATAAAGGGCAGAGCATGGGCGGGGCACAATGGGGAAGTGTACATAGGGGCCAGGGCCCGGGAGGAGGTGGAGGAGAGGGAGGTTGGGGAGGTGAGGGGCAGGTCCTCGTGCTGGTTTTGTATTATGCCAACTTGGTTAGTCTGGGAATGACACTTCCCAGAATCCCTTTCTTCACATGGGTCTGGGGTAGAGTTGGTCAAAAGAGGAACCTCCGCGAGATTCGGAGAAGTAAAGTGAAGCCGCGCCGACTCTCAGCACCGTGACTGTCAGATACCATGAGGGACAGGGGCAGCGGTGTCCTGCCTGCCCCAGCTTGTCCTTGCATCCTCTGCTCCCTGTCCTGCCTGCTGGCCTCGCGGAGCAACGGCTCCTACAGATGTTTCCACAAGCTCCCTTCACGGCCCCCCTTGGGCAGCTGGACATGCTTGGTTTCTCAAATTTCCTTGCAAGCTGGAACTTGTCACCCGTGGCAAGACTGGTGAGTGATACTTTCTCTGATGGTCCAAATCCCCTTTCAGGACGTCACTTCCCCAGCTCCTCCCACTGTGGGGTAAAGTCTGTAATAAATCCCTTATTCCCATATACGCTGCTTCCCTGCCTGGATCCTGATCAATACAGTTTTTTATCATGAGTCCCTTTTTAAGAGAAAAAAACCTCCATAAGCCTCCCCCCACCCCACCTCCACCCCCGCCACACACACGGTGCATCTGGTAGACCTCTTAAGCTCCAGGGCTGGAGAGGAACAGGCACTCTTACACTCAAATGTTAGGAGAGCTGTGCCCTCTTTCAGGCCACCTGCCAGGAGGAGGGGGAGGTGTGTCCAGACTTCCGTCTAGAAGTCTCATAACTGCTGGAACGCAGTTATGCCTGCTTGAAGACAAGATCAGACCACAGCATGCCTGGGGCTCCTCCTTTCCCACGGGTCTCCAAACTCCTATCCTGGGAGGTCAGATCCTCCTGGCTGGGCTCCTTTGCTGAGGCAAAGTTGGGTCAATTTATCTCCTTCAAGTTCGGCTGCTCTTGCACATCCACGTTACAGAATTTTCAAACCAGGGTCTTCTCTGCAGCCCTGAGCAGGGCAGCCAGCCCCTGTCCTCATGAAGCTTCCAGTCTAACAGAGAAAATAGACTGTAAATTGGTGATGAAATGGCACCATGCCAAGAGCAAAAGAAGGGAAGGTATGACCTGCCATGAGAATACAGGGGAGGGTCCTAGCCCAGGCCGGGAAGCTCAATGGGAGAAGTGATGTGAGCTGAGACAAGAGTAGCAGGTGATGCAGGAAAGGCTTTTAAGTGAGGGACCAGCTGCATAAAGGCTGGAGGTGTGAGAGAGCGTGGGTCTTGGGGGAAGTGAGAGATGCCCAGCGAGGCACCTGGGAGTTTGCCAGGCACTGGAAAGAGAAGGAGCTGGAACTGGGAGGTCTGATCAGGTCTGGCCCAGGGCCCGGTCGAGGTGAGGGCTCACCATCCCGAGGCCAGAGTGCTAAGCAGAGGAGGGGCAGGATCCGGCTCCACTCCTTTGGGAAGACTGGCTTGGAGGAGGTTAAGTCCAGAGGCCTGGAGAACCTTGGAGGCAGGGACAGGGGAGAGGGTGGCTGAACCAGTGGGTGGCACTGGAGAGAAATGAATGGATTCAAGGGACATTAGGCAGATAGAAGAAGGTAGAAATCACATACATGGTGGTCAGTGGGTTGGATGTAGGGAATGAGGGGACGCGGGAGTCATCGGGAATCCCAGGTGTCTGGCTGCAGCCCCCGAGGGGCTGGGGGCACGCAGCCGGTCAGCCAAACAGAAGCTGCGGAGTGGATGAGCCCCACTGTGACTTCAGAGGTGCGCCTGGGTCTCCCCAGACAGCACGACGGGGCCAGGAGAACATGAAATGGATTCTACAAACGGTATTGTTAGTAAAATGAAGCCTCTGATGAAGGTGTGAGTACTGGGGCGGGGCAGGGTGGGGCATGACAGGGCAAAACAGTGATTAAGGAAAGGAAGGCTTCTTGTGCTAAAGAATGAGAAATAGAAAAGCTCAAAACATTTTTCCAGGTCTGGAGTCTCTTATCCCCTCTCCAGGAGGAGGGCTGTGTGAGCTGACCGCAGCTCCGCTGTGTTTGTGATCCAGTATTTAAATGACACCTGCAATGGTCCTATTAAAATCAATAGTAGAGGGCGTGGGCTGGTGGCCCCCGTGCTCCTTCCCAGTTCATTCATTTACAGACATTTCCTGAGCCCTGCTGTGTGCCAGGCTCCTGGGTCTCAGCACAGGGCACAGGGTGGAGAGGAGGCCAGCTCAGCCCCTGCCTAATAGAACTTACGATTGGGCAGCAGAAGCAGACACGACGTGACACTAATGCAAAATGACAAATTGTGACAAGCGTTGGGAAAGAGAATGGTAGAGCCCTGTTTCAGATGGGGAGGTCAGGGAAGGCCTTGGAGGAGGTGATATTTGAGCTGAGATTGGAGGGCAGAGAATTCAGGAAGAGCATTCCAGGCGGAGGGAACAGCATTGCCATAAGCTACAAACCGGTGCTTTCGAGGAACTCAGAGAGCAGCGTGGGTGGAGGGGGGAGCCAGGATCGGTTAGGGGTGAGGGACACCGACAGCAGACAGGGCTGGAGAGGAGGTGGGGACTGGCTGTGCAGTAATTGGAATACTTCCGCTGAGTCCAGACCAAATGACTTCTCAGGACCTTTGTTACCCCAGGTTTCAGTGACATTTTAAAGAGCCATCCTGACCCGGTTGGTCATAAAAGGCTCGGGAGTCTGTTTCCATCTTCAACTCTCCTTTTAAGACAAGGGCACCCAGGCTCTCATGGTAAAGGTGATCCGGAAGACGCCCTTGGTGCCCTACGAACTGTCCAGCAACATTTTTAGAAAATGCTCCCTTTTAGATCCAACTCCTCTTAGCCAAATTGACCAGGGAAAAATAAGTCCCTACAAATAGCGATCACCAGCCAGCAAAGAGAGTCATTATCTTAAATTGAGGCTGGTTTCTAAGAAAAAAGAGAAGGGGGGGGAACCCAAATGCCACTATGCTAAAACCTCACCCGCACCCACCCCCAGAGCATACGTGAGAACGGTGGCTCCAGCACCCTCCTTGCAAGGACAGGGCTCGACACCGACCTCTGTGTGAAGGGAAGGAAACGGGCAAAGGAAGGCAGGCCAGAGATTAGAGAAGCTGACAGATGTAAATAGCCTCAGAGGAGCCACGCTGTCCCGGCGCTTCTCCCCAGGGAGCCTTTTGTACCAAGGAATCTGGTTGCCTGAACGAAAAATGATATCATTTATTTCTTTAGTCAGAGCTGAGCTGTTTTCTTCAGACATAGAAATAACCTCACACCACAACACCAAATTGTTGGCCAAGTGATAGAGGTATCTGTAATTTGCACGCGTGATAATGTCCTGGGTAAACAACCACGGACTTGGTTTTCTTGGGAGGGGCCCCACTGCCCCCAGCAACACTGCAAAGCTATAGAAGGACTTGAATGAAAGAAATGCATTTGGAAAGGTAGTCCCAGAGCTCTTGCCTGCTGCTGAGCTAGAAGGAAGCTGGAGTTTTCATTGCTGCTCAAATCACGCCCTACTGTCCAAACATCCATTAATTCAATAAACAGTTATTAAGCACTGACTCTGACCAAGCCTGTGCAAAGGCACTGGGGTTACACATGTGCAAAGGCTGGGACTCTGCCCTCCCTAGGCTCACAATTGGTAGGGGAGGTAGCCAAGTTCAGCCCGTGTGATGCCCTGTGATGCAGTAGGTACATGATAGCACAGTGGTCTGCTCCCACAGAGGAGGCAGCATTTGAGACTTGAAGATGAAGAAAACTTTCCAGGTCAGAGAAGTGGAAGGAGGGTGTCCTAGGCAGACTGAACAGCATGTGTGCAAGCACAGAGGTTTAAAACTATCTGGACTTTTTGGAAATTAAAAGAAATATAATATTGCAGGGAATAAAGTGTTAAGGAGGCCAGTGGTCTAATGAGTGTCTGGAGAGGTAGGCAGAAACCAGAGGCTGAGGAGTTTAGAGTTTATCCTTTAGGTAATAGGGTGCCATGGAGGAATTTTGAGCAAGGAAGCAACATGATTAAATTTTTATATCAGAACACTCACTTCTTTCTGTCTTGAACAAACTCTGTTATATAGGAAAACAATGCAGGCAACTTCCTTATAGCATTGCTTGTGAAAACTCTGGAAACAAAATAAATGTCCACTATTTTCTTATCCATAGGAAAATGTAGATAAGCAAGTAGTGACACAGTGAGAAAATGTTATAGAGTTCAGTAGTTAAAAATGATCCAACACGGCTAGATCTTAAAAACATAATTTTGAGTTAAAAAAAAAAGGTGAGTTTCAGAACATGTATAGTATGATAAAATGCATGTAAAATTTAAAACCACTCATTTGTATATGGTTACAAATAATATATGTAGAAAAGCACAGAAACACGGGTTGTTGCTTATGGAGAGCGAGAGAAAAGCATGGGGAAGGGGAGAAATACAGAGAACTTTGTCTATAATGTTCTATTTGTTTTTATATATAAAAGAAGTAATGGAGCAAAGTTGTTTTTTTTTTAATTTGAACTTTGTTTTTTAAAAAGCAGAGAAAGACCCATCTGGTAGTGGTGTAGAAGATGGAAGGAGGGAGATTGAGAGAAGGGACCACAAGCTGGCCTATTTGTCTCCACACAGCTTCTCCTGGATGGAGGAGGCAGATCTTGGGGGGCCCCCGAGGGCAACACATACAGAAAACACCCCACCTTCTTGGGTGACTTTTGTCCGCTGGGCAGAGCTGTGGTGCAATCCTGGCCTCTTATCTGGTGTCCCTGGAAGACAAGGGGCTCTGTCTTGTCCATAACTGGCCACGATTGTGATCTGATGTGACTTCTGGGTCTCAGCATCATTCTCAGCCCCCAGATGCCAGTACTGTTCTTGGACACCTGCTAACGAAGGGGCAGAAACAGGAGGCTTGTAGAATACCTGGGAACGTTTGACATTATATGTTCAGAGTAAAGATGGTGTGTGTGCACACGTGCACGCATGCACCCACGTGTGACCACATGTGCAAAAACCAAAGAGCAGACTGAAAGCCAGTCTTCTAGGAGGGGGTTTGCAGTGGATGCTGTCACATGAGTGTGCTCCTTGATGGGAACGTTCTTATCCAGTTCCGAGAAGTAAGAATGAATCTTTCCAGGAGAAATTCATTTCTAGACTCCTGTTTACCCTTCAGATCTCCATCCCTCGATTCAGGGTCTCATAATAAACATGTATACTTCTACATATATGTATATGTCCAGGCTAGAGCCACGGCAGGAAAAAACAGTCAACACATCCATGTTTGCATTTTCCCAAGCCGAGCTAATCCTGGCTTCCATCCCCGGCTGGATTTTGTGGGCATCCACTAGAGGAAAACTGCAGACTTTTCTGCTCTTATATGAATTTCATAACATATGTGTGTCCTAGAAAGAGGACACCTGCCCAATGCCCATGACCTTATTTAAGCAAACCTATTATGTGCTTTAAGAATAAAGGCATGCGTTATATGTGGAATCTAGAAAAATGGTACAGATGAACCGGTTTGCAAGGCAGAAATAGAGACACAAGTGCAGAGAACAAATGTATGGAGTCCAAGGGGGGAAAGGGCGGGGGGATGGTGGTGATGGTGGGTTGAATTGGGAGATTGGAATTGACATATATACACTAATATGTATAAAATAGATAATTAATAAGAACCTGCTGTATAATAAAATAAAATTCAAAAGAAGAGAATAAAGGCATGTGTAACTACATAATTAATAATATGCAAATTATTCTTTTCCGGGGACCACTTGGTCTTTAACATACAGAGACAGAAGAACATACAAAGAGAGACTCTCTCTTTTACACACACACACACACACACACCGCGCGCGCGTGCGCACCTCTCCCCACTATAATTATAATTACCACGCTGGCTTCCAGATCAGGGGTTAGCAGCCTTGGCACAGAGACGCCTGAAAGCCACCCAAGGCAATTAGTGGTGTCGCTTCTCCACCCCCTCCTTACCTTCAGGGCCTTTGCACTTGTCGTTCCCCCTCCAGGCACACACATCCCCTGTCCTTGTGTGGCTCACGCCCTCCCTGCATTTAGGTTTCATCTCAAATACCACCTCCTCAGAGAGGCCTGGCCTGGCCACCTCCATGGCTCTCTGTCTGCTCACCTGCTTTGTTTTTCCTTACAGAACTTTTCACTCCTGGGCATTATACTATGCATTTCCTTGTTATCTAACAGCCATCCCCCTGTCAGCACTAGACCATGAGCTCTGAGAGGCTCCGTGATGGTGACCACGTGCCTGGAGCCTAGGGCATGCAGCTGGCTCTCGGTCAGTTTCAGTGGAATGAATGAATGATTATTCCTCTTCTTTCCATGTCCGTCTTCTCCTTGCTCCTACTTCTTCTCCTGCCTCCGCCTTCAAACTGCTGGCAGGAGGAGACCTCAGGAAGCTGTCGAGCAAGGGAGGTCTGTGGTCTGGGATCTTCGTTGTCCATCTCCCTTTCCCACTCTCCTTCATGGGTACCCATCTCCTACCTGCAGCTGTCCACTGCCAGCTCTGGCCTTCTCGGTGGGCAGGACCCAAGCTCAGACAGCCCAGGTGATTGGAGGGAAATTGGGAACTAGGGCCGAGGGAGGTTGTAAGAAAGACAGGACTTAGTCTCCAAGGCAGCCCTGCCAGGTTGGTGGAGAAGGGAGCGTCGTTTGGGGCGCCCCTCGGCACCTGCGACCCAGCTCCTTGTCTTGCTCATGGGAGTCAATGCCACCCTTATGGGGCTCAGCCCTTCCCTCCTTGCCGGTTGATGCCCCCTCTCTCCTGCCGTGATTGACAGTATCTCCCCCCACCCCACCCTTCTCTCCTTCCTGGCTTCTGCTTCCTTCTGTCATAATCAGAGAGAGAGAGAGCCTGTTGCATGCCAGGTCCCGTGCAGACGTCACCCCACCCCACCCCACCCGATATGGGCCCCCCTTGCTCCCTTTCTTTCTGTTGCCTCTCCTCTCGCCCCTCTGAGTCCTGGCAGCCTTCAAAGCTCAGGACCCCACTCCTGCCTTGTTCCCTCAAGCTCCCACCCTCCCCTGACTATCACTCTGGTGACAAATGGTCACATACTCCACAGTTGTACCTAGTGCCCTCATTTTCCACTTGACCCTCAGCAAGATTATAAACTGCTTGAGGGTAGAAGCTGTGTCTTATCCTCAGAAACCTAACGTAAAACGATCCGGGCAAACAGCTTCTTTGCACAGAAATCAGATCTTCGCCTCCCCCCTCTCACCATCATCCGTACATCCCGGTCTATTCCACCCACCTGATCTCACGAGGGAAGAAATCCTAAATAAACTGAACAACAACTATGCGACCGCAATGCATATAAGTCGCCTACTGCATGTTGGGTACTTGGGGTGCCCTGGGGAGCAGCAACAGACAAGAGTCCCTGCACTAAAGAGCATCCCAGGCAGAGGACCAGCATTTGGAAATGGGTAACTGGGTTCCAGCCAGTCCAAAGAAAGTTGCATCTTTTAACAGCGAGGGAACCGTATAGTTTATTGCCCAAACCAGGACATTTTTGAGAGTAAAAGTGGGAGTTGTTAATAATTACGCTGCGCCAATAGGTGTCCTGGACAAACCAGGTGCGTGATTTCATTAAGAGCGACAGTCCCCCTGCCTCCTGCCCCTCTGGCCACAAAAGGAACTTCAGCTATTGGTCAAAGCTGCCAGATCTGCGCCTCTGCCTGCCCTTGGACAAGGGAGGAGACAGAGGATGCACTCCAGGAACGGGTGGGGGAGGGGAGGGCAGGAACGACTGCAGGACCCAGAGGTAGAATCAATGATCAGGAATTAGGGCAGGCCTGCGTCTGGGATCAGGTACGAGGGGTGTGGGATATGGTACCAGCCTCCAGCTGCTGTGTTTCTGAGCTCGGCTCACAGGCAGGTGGCTTTTGCAGGCTCTCCACCCTCCCAAACTGCCCAAGTCCTGCCTGCTTCGAGGAGAATGGGGACGTTTGGTTGCCGTTTGGCTTCTTTGAGTTTCTTTCACTCTACCTCCTTGGGCAAAGGTGGTCTGGTTTGTACTTGCAGTCTAGGTGGAGCCCCTTGGAGTGTGTGTGTGTGTGTGAGAGAGAGAGAGACAGAGACAGACAGAGACAGAGAGACAGAGAGACCTATTTCCTTCTGTCCCTCTGTCTGTCTGACTCTGACTATTAATACAAGCCGCACGTCTGGCTGCACCCCCAGAGCATATGCTCCTGCAGCAGAACGCTGCCCCTCCCAGCTGAGCCTGTTGTCTGTTCCGTTTCTGATCGGCGCCAGGCTCAGAGACCCCATGTAGGTAGAATATAACTTTCCATAAATAATTCCCAGCCCGACCTACAATTTAGATTTGGGTTGTTTTCCCCTCGTGGTAATGGGAGTGTAGCCTGGGCTCATCCCTCCTGGATCTCCGGGTCCCAGAAGCCGACCCTAGGTGTATCTCAGGGTTGGGGCATTGGTTTGAATCCCTGGTTCCCCCACGCTACCTTACGCACGACGAGGACTCAGTACACGTTAAGGAATTGAGTCTCCTCTGCCCACGAACCTTCAGCCTCAGTGCCTCGGCTTGGGCCGTGCCCTCTACCTAGAACGTCCCTGCTCCCTTCTCCACCTGGCGAACCGCTAAGGGGCACACACCTCCGTGAAACCCTCCCTGAGCTTTATCCCTCATCCCCACCCACCACAGAGTAAATCACTGCCGTCCTTGGTCCTCGTAACACTTTGTACAGGACAATGTGACCTGATGATTTGCCCACGTGCCCACCCAACCAGGCTCTGAGCAGCTCGAGTGTCAGGGAGAGGAACTCAGCCCATGGCTCAGATTCAAACACAAACCTGGCTCCAGAGCCCGTGTCCCACCCACCTGTGCCACACTGCAGCTGGGGGCTGGACGATGTATCCATTTCCTACCTGCTCTCGTGTTCTGGACCCTGGGACACTCCTGACGATGCGTGGATTCCCTGTAGGGTCTCACTAAGGTCTCCTTGGGCCCTGGAAGCGGCAACACCCACTGACACCTATCAAAGACTTGATGATGATAATGAATTTCGGAGCGCTCATCGGGAGTTAAAGGGAAAAGTTAGGGGGAGGACCTCAGCTTACTTTGGGGGTGGGGTTACCCCAAGATGGGCTGGACTTCATTCAAAGTTTTGCAGTTGATCATCCCTCCTTATGGCAATGGAAGAATATTTCTTGATTCTCAGCTAGCATCCAGAACTATTAGGCGAGGTAAGAGTTTTGAGAGAAGCACAAGACATTGTCCCTGCTTGTGAAGGGGTTTACGAGTTCACCGGGGAGGCATAAAATTCACATTCGGGAAAAAGCTTGACTGAGCTCCTGTGAGCTGGTCCTAACATGTACTTGGCTTTGTGTCTATCCCAGTACTACTCACAGCTCCGCCAGGTGAAACAGGCGGTCCATGAGTGAATGTCCAATGGAAGACACAGAATCAGAAACCAAAGGAGTGGCACGGACGAAGGGGCTGGACATCTGAGGAGAGAGGGATCATCGGGGATTGGATTATCTCTGGAAGGTTCACGGTAGAGGTGACAAAGAACATGCACCCCAGAGAAAGAGCAGGAGTTGTTGGGGGTGGTAAGCAAGGGCGGTAAGCCGGGCGGGCAAGGATCAGGACAGTCTGCGGCCACTTGGGAGTAATTAAGGGAGTTTGGGAGAATGGGGGATGGGAATCAAGCCGACTTCCGTGTCAGAGTGAGAAGCCTGAACTTGATCCTGGGCAAGGAGAAGCTATTGAGGGATTTTTGAGCAGGGGTAGGATGTGATGAGAACAGTGTTTTTGGAAGACAGTGTGAAGGGCAGGCTGCTAAAGGGACACCAGGCTGAGGTTAATACAATGGCCGAGGTGAAGGGATGAGGTCTCGGTTTGGAAAGGAAGGGATGAACATGACCTTTCAAAGGAAGGACATAATTGCCACAAGGGCCACCATAACACAATCAAAGGTGCCTCCCAGGTTTAAGCTCTAGTGACCAAGAGAAAGATGTTAACGTTGACAGAAATGACCACGTGTGGTTGACAAAACAAGACCACATCCTTTCCGTAACAATTCATTGTCTTTATTAACAATGTTTCTGGATTCTGAAAGAACAGACTGATATTTCATAAAGCAATATTAACGTTGTCATTCTCTACAAGAAAAACTTTTGCATAAATAACTTAAGTGAGAAAATAAATATGTAACTTAACTTTTTTTTAAAACTGCTACTTTCATTCTTGTGGACAAATTCCACATGAAAAGATTGCAGAAACGACCAGCTGGGCAGGCTTTCACATGGCATGTGCTTCTGTTTAAAAAAAAAATTTTTTTTTTTAGCAATTAAAAACTGCACAGAAAGTAAGTGGTGTCTGGAAATGATTTTCCAAAGGATTTTTGGATGGCAGCATTAAGCTTTGCAGCTTCTCAGCATATATACAGCACTTGTAATTTCTTCCCCAATAATATTATTTTAATGTAAGCTATGCCATCACACATAACAGCAGTGAGAAGCTCTTTTCCAGACAGAAATGTGTCCGTGAGTGGTAGGCAGGCGGAAGTGCCTTGGAAGGGACCCATTGGCCTTTGAATGGGTGGTGGCTACTCTCTTGGGCCCGGAAGCCCAGGGTGCTGGGACCTTGAGCTTCTCTGCAGAGGGTGATGTGGCCATGGTGGCGGGGGGGGGTTGTTGCTCTTTGGGAATAGGGGGTGATTTCTGTGCCTCCCACCACCCTTGGGACCTTCTTCTCTACCCCAGGTGATGGTGCTGTTTCTGCATCCTTTGAGATGGAGGGGTGGAGGTAGCCAAACATCTGGGAGGCCAGGCTGGGACACACCACAGCTTCTTGCACGAGTTTGTCAGCCATAAATAGACTCTTTTCTCTTTCCCTGCTTGTTTTTCATCTTTGGCTGTCAGATCAGAGGATTACAACTCCGAATTCTGGAAGCGACCACGTCAGTGACTCAATCCAAACGCTCTCTCCTCTGCCCATTCAAAGGGCACCCGAGTCCTTGGAATTATATGACAGTAGATTCCTCCAGATGTTAATTCCTCCAGATGTTAATCCCACCCCCACTTCCATTTTACAAAGAGGAAATCAAGGTCCAGAAAGAGAAGAGTGTAATAATCCGAGGTCACCCGGCACGTTAGTGGCAGAGCCAGGACTAGAAACCCTATCTACGGACCCCAGTCACGTGTTCTGGGCACAACTTGCCACGCAGAGAGGCGGGGGGGGGAAGGGGAATCTTATCGAACTTTCTTAACCAGTCCCTGGACTTTTCTCCACTGCTCCCTTAAAACTCCAGGGCAGTGAAATGCTTCCTTTTCTGCCTCCTCTGAAGTGGGATCAGCAAAGGTAGGCGGCCCGGAGGGCGGGGTTGCGTGGCTCAGTGTCTGTGACTCTCAGCTCCCTCCCATGCCCCTGGGGACCCCCTCTGCAGGCGGGGGTGGGGGGGAGCGCTTTGCTGACACCCGGATCCCTAGGGCCTGCAGCCGGGAAGGTTTCAGCTCCCGGCCCTGGGTTGCAGGTATTTAAAGTGAAACACAAACGATCAAACCGCGCGCGCAAGGGGCGGAAACCTGGGGCGCCTGGGTCGGGAGCGCCCGCTGGGGGCGCGGCACGGCGGGCGGGCTCTAATAGGCGTTCTCCAGCTCCGCCCGGTTGGCTTTGGCGTCCCGGGCGCGGGGGCGCGGCTTCCGGCCCTTCTGTGGCCGGGCGGCCTCGGGCCCGAAGTCCTTGAGCTCAGACTGGTTGTGGAAGCGGGTGAGGCGCTTGCATTTGCACGAGGCCACCAGGCGCACCTTGCGCGCGCGCGGTGCCGCGCCGCCGGGACACAGCAGCTGCACCCGCTGCGCGCGGTAGCGGTCGGGGATGCAGCGGAAGTCGGGCCCGCTCGGGCGCCACCACTTGCCGCGGCCGATGGCGTTGGGGAGCAGGCGCGCCGGGCCACACTGGCCCGAGCACACTAGCTCGGTGACCGGCTTGGCGCTGCGGCACTGCCCGTCCGTCACGTAGCGGGTGAAGTGCAGCTCGCGGCAGCTGTACTCGGAAGCGTCTGCGGAGAGAAGCGCGCGTGAGGGCGACCATCCGTCCCGCCTCCCTCCAAACCACTCCGCCTCTTCCAAACCTGCCTCTCCCTTGACGCTTTTGCCTCTGGGGATCTATTACGGGAGGGGCCCAGGTACTCTGGAGTTGGGGGAAAGATCTCCGATCCACCCTCTCCCCCTAAAACTTTGGAGCCAAGTGATTGCTTCAGTTCAAATATCAGCTCCATGACTGTGTGACCTTGGACTAGTTACTTAACCTCTCTGTGCTTCCTATCTGTAAAATGGGTTGTCTTGAAGATTCAGTGAGCTAATCCATTACATCTATAATGCAGAGGACACTGCCTGGAACATACTAAGAGCTGGAAGTGTTGACTGTTATTATGTTATTATTATTCCTCTCCAAGGGGGCCCTCTTTGCCAGACTTAAGTCACATCTGTGCCACAGGGCCTAAGTAGGGTAGGTATTAGCCACATTCTCTGAATGGCTCTGGCTTCTCCCAAATTCCTTTTCCAGCCTGTTGGGAGGGGAGACTGGGAGTCGGGGGATGGAAAAAGGAGTAGGGGTTAATTGAAGATAATGAAGCAGGGCAGCTACTGAGAAGAAGGATGGACGGGGAGGTGGAGAGGAGACTGAAGTCGTCAGACTTGAAAGGAGCCAATGGCAGCATGTCCAACCCCCTCATTATCACTGTGGACACTGAGGTCCAGAGAGGGAAAAGCTCTTTCCAGGAGCTCCTGACTCTGCTCCTCTGGGGTCCCAGAGCTTCTCAGCTCCCACAAGGGTGGAAGCTGTGTGGCCGAGCACCGAGGGATGCTGGGTGGGGGACAAAGGCCCGCTTTTTACTATTTTTACTATGGTTACTTCCCTACCAGAGGGAGACCAAGCTCTGACTGAAAACCTACAGCTTTGGCGGCCACAAACATTTATTAAGCACGTGCTGTGTACCAGGCACCGTGCCGGGCGAGTCTCTTCTGTGACATTTGATGGACAGCCAGTGGTGGCACAGGCTTGCTCCCTGGGCAGAGAAAGTTTGGGCTCTAAGGCCTGGCTTTGTCCCCGAAGACGCCTTGATCATATCTCCTAGTGTGGGCTTAGATGGGTGGGAGCTTTTTTAAACAGCTTGTCCTTGTGTGAGCACTTGCCCATCCCCAAGGGTCTCATAGGGACAGTTCCAATGTGACACAAAGGGATGAAAAATAGTCCTAAGTCCAAAACCAGAGAGGAGGCAAAGAAGGCCAACCCCACCCCCCCGCCACCCCCGTGAGAACAAGCACAGCAGCGGAGAGGTCAGGGTTCCCTCGCCCATGGCTGTGGCCTCCTGGCTTCTGGGTTGGTTTGGCATCCTCACCTCCGCTCCCAGGCCCCAGGGCTGGTGTGTGGGCGTGGCCTGTTTGCCCAGAAAAGGAGGCTTTGGGGCTTTCCAAGAATAGTACCCCTAGGTTAGGCGCTTCCTCTGCAAAGGGCGACTTTGTTTTGAGCACGTGGCTTCCTCCCAGCCTGTAGCTCTCATGGGAGCCCAGGGAGGACGTCTTGTGCTTGGGTCCCCTACAGTCCATTGCTTGAGCTTAGTTGACCTTCCCTGGGCAGGAGCAGGGGAGAGGCCACTTCGGGGGGGTGCCCTTTGCAGACCCCCATTCCCAGCTGGTTGTGAGGCAGGGCAGGATGGGATGCAGGGGCCTGGGCAGTGGACTCCTCTCCCACCCGGACCATAGCCAGAGGGCCTCACTCTGAAGCGTCATTCCAGCCCCCGCCCCCAGCCATTCCTGCCAGCTGCAGAGCCAGCTGTGCACACTGCCCCCCAGGCTTCTATGTGCAGGCCTGACCAGGAACCCAGGTGTGCCCTCCACTGGGACCACTGCCTTTGCGCTAGGGTCAGTGTCCCTCCCAGGAAGGAGGCAAGTCAGGGTCTGGGGTGGGGATTCAGGACAGATGGTGCCACCTGTGTCCACACCCTGCACAGAGGATGCTGCCTCCCCTCCAGGGCCTGGACCCAGTTACCACCCAGGTCAGAAGCTAAAACTGCCTGCAGCTCCTATTCCCTCGAGTGCCAGCTCACTGGGTAGACCATGGGTGGTGGGAGCTGAAGGGGTGCCTCTTTGGTGTCCCTTTCCCACTGCTTTGCAGGGATCTGCTCTGGCTTTCGGCCTCCGATGCCCCCCACACAGTCCCCCACCAGGGCTGTCTTGAAATTGGATCCAACTGGCTTCAAATCTCAGCTCTCTACTCACTAACAAGCTACTTGTTCTCTGAAGCCTCCGTTTCTTCACCTTCCACTTGGGAGCTCCCCAGGGTGTGGTTCACGCACAGCCCATGTAGTATCTGCACCCAGCAGGCGCTCGTCGACGTGAGGCCCCCTTGCCTTAGTTCCTCCCCAGTGGTGTCAGCAGCTGGACCCTGCTCCTCTCTTCTCAGGAGGGGATTCTTTGAAATCTCCTTTCTGAGCCCCTGAGGCTGTCCCTCTCCACCTCAGCCTCCTTCCTGCTCTGGGCTCTCGCTGCCAGCCCCCTACCAGCCCCACACCCTTGCACTTGAATTCCAGGGCTACGCTGGCATGCCATCCTCACCCTGCCTACAGGCAAGATGGTGCCTTCACTGGTGCTGGCAGCGGCTGACAGTCTACCCCAGTCTTCAAAACCTCCCCAAAGAGAACCCTCCCAGGACCCTTATGCTAAAAAGGCTCTCCTCCATCCCATACCTTTGGTCTCAAAGGGGTGGTGGGGAGGCCTCCCTCCGTTTTCTGCCCGGTTCATGGTCTTGTTGTTCAGCTCTGGCGGAGGCTCGGGGTACTCGCCCAGCTCGGGGATGATTTCCGTGGCATCATTCTTGAAGGCCTGCCACCCCTGGCCCTCCACCACACGGAAGGCTGCGTGTACCAGCAGGCAGATGAGACACAGGGCAAGAGAGAGCTGCATGGTGCCAGCTGGAGGGGGGCACCCGGCCTTCCAGCAGCACAGGCTCAGGTCCCCAGCTCAGACACGTTTGCCTTTTTAAAGCCCCCTCTGCCTCATGCCAGCCAATGAGGACAGGCTGGGGCAGGGCTGGTCCCATGCTTCCCTCAGCCCAGGGGGAGGGAACGGGGTGTGCTCCGAGCAAGCCCTCCCCAAAGACTCCTCCTTGAGCTCAGAAATCTCCCAAATTGCTGCTGGTGCTCCCAGGTGACCCACAGTGAGGGGGCGTGTGAGGCAAGCCTGCTCTCAGAGCCTCCCACGTGCAGGCGGCTGCGGTTTTCAGATATCAAAATGAGCTCCTAGTCTCTACCTCCCTGGGTCCCTCGGGCTTCCTCCAAGCAAACTTTGGACCAACTTAACAAAGAAAACAGCAGCTCTGAGTCCTCCACAGGTCTTAGCCCAGCCGATCCCATTTCTCAGGCCAAGTTCATTTGTCACCCCACCAAAATAAAACAGCCCTAGGGGTGTCTCTTTGGCCCTCACAGACCCAGGCAGAGGCAGAAGGCTACTTTTTTTTTTTTTTTTTTTTTGCGGTACGCCGGCCTCTCACTGTTGTGGCCTCTCCTGTTGCAGAGCACAGGCTCCGGACGCGCAGGCTCAGCGGCCGTGACTCACGGGCCCAGCCGCTCCGCGGCATGTGGGATCTTCCCGGACCGGGGCATGAACCCGCGTCCCCTGCATCGGCAGGCGGACTCTCAACCACTGCGCCACCAGGGAAGCCCAGAAGGCTACTTTTTAAGAAATCTCATTGGTCCCAACCCCATGCAGCTCAGCATCAATTATCCTGACCAAGAAAGCCTCTCTTGTCATCCCTCTGGAAGGCAAGAGGGAAAACTGGAGGATCACAGCTGGGGCTTCCACTTGGCTGAAGGGGCAGGGATTCCGGTTTCAAGGCCAGGATGAGACGTCAACAGGCTCTGGTGATGGAGACAAGGAGGAAACCTCAGCTCATGCTCCTCGGGGATCCTGTGCTTGGTGACAGGCACTTGTTGGCAGGCTGATGGGCCATAGTTATTTCCTGGACCAGGCTGTGGGTAAGAGTGGAGAGCACAAAACCCCTTTTCTTAGCAAAAGTGAAAGCCAGCATTTTTAGTGCTGATATATATATTTTTTTCTTGTCTCCCAGCCCATTACATTTTTCAAAACCAGCTTTGAGTCCTATATGGAAAACCTTATTGGTGCATAGCACAGGTGCCTTCTGTGAAGCCATCCCAGGTCCAGCTAGTCACAGAGAACCCAAAAGGAATTGCTACCTTGGCCCCAGAGAAGAAGGAGGGGCCCGGGGGGGAGGAATGTTCACACCTGAGATGCAGGACAAGGAAAGACGGCCAGCGGAAGCTTTCACTGCAGACAGATTGTTTGAGGAGGCGCACCCACTCCTGGCCCTGAAGGAGGCTGGGAAGCGGGCTGTGGCCCAGGTTCCTTGGTATTTTCAGTGGGCAATGAATCAGTGCACCCCACCTGCAGAGCCTCTGCAAAGCCTCTGCCACCTGCCTCAACTTGTAAGTCGCCGTGTCCATCTGCGGCCTTCTGTCCCTCCTTTCCATCATCCGTCACTTGACACATGAATGCAGCTGCTCTGACAGTTTTACAAGCCAGACAGAAGCCCCTGCAGGAAGGGCCCTCTCTGATACCTGCTTCCTAAGTCAGTTTCCTTCAGGGCAGACGAAAACAGCTGTGGCCATTGTTGCGGGTGATCTATCTCTCCCAACAGAGCCGGTGATGTTGTGAGAAGGGGGCCCTCGGAACCCTCTCCCTTTGTCTGTGACCCTCCAGCCTCCTTTTCCCTTGCCCTGGAATGTGGACCGTTAACCCTGTTGTGGCCGGACAACTGCCTTCTTGCCCTCGATTTCGGAGAGGGCAGTTCTGATGCCTGGATTCCTTGAGCTGGCGGGACTGATGCTGGAGCCCCACCTGCTGTTGGGGTCTGCAGCTCATCCACAGGAAACGGAGACCGTGGGGACCATCCTTGGAATACTTCTGCCACCTGCTGGAGACGGAAGGAGAAGCCAACGATCGGAGGATGGCAAAGCTCAGGGTTTCGTTTCATTTTATTGTTGTCATTTTATTTGAAACTGAAGTAATGTTTAAAGAGAGAGCGAGAGGTAGAGAGAAGAAGAAGGAGAAGGAGGAGGAGAAAGAAAAGAAGGATCCAGTGGACTTGAACTTCTGAATTATCTCCATCCTTTTGAATTAACTCTCTGCCAAGGTATAGCCGTGCTTTTCACAAAATGGCTCAGAGAGAACCTGCTGTGATGCCATCTGCTTTTTCACTTAACACTAGTTCGCTTTTATATTTATTCAGTCCACAAACTTGTCATTGTTCAGAGCTAGACAACACTCCCCAGAGTTAAACCCTCAGGCCTTTAGCTGACTTCTGTTGTGGGTAGTTTAGGTCATTTCCAATGCTCCTCTATCCTCGGATGGGGATGCTGTGAACATCCTTGGACAAAGTCATTTTTTTGAATTAAACTTTTTATTTTGGGGTCCTTGTAAATTCACATGCACTTGTAAGAATTAATACAGAGAAAACTCCCTTCGCCCAGTTTCTCTCAATGGTAACATCTTGCGAAAACCAGGGTAGTAACATTGATACAATCCACCAGTCTTATGCAGATTCCCCCAGTGTTATTTGTACACGTGTGTGTGTGTTTCTATGCAACTTTATCACGTGTTGGTTCAAGTAACCACCATCACAGTCAAGACAAAGCACAACTCTGACTACAAAGATCCTCTCATTGCCCTTTTATAAGCATGCCCTTCCCCTTCACTCCTGACCTAGGGTACCACTAATCTGTTCTCTATTTCTACAGTTCTGTCACTTCAAATAAATATGTTATATAAATGGAATCAGTCAGGATATAACCTTTTAGGACTGGCTTTTTTCACTCAGCGTCTTTCCCTGAAGATTCATCTGAGTTCTTGCCTGTATCAGCAATTTTTTCCTTTTTATTGCTGAGTAGTATTCCACAAAGTCTTTTATTTTAACTGTAGGGTTATTTCAGAAGTGAATTCTGGGTCTGAGAGGATAAACAGTCCCCAGGCCCGTGAGCAACATACAAGGCATGTGCCTTAGTTTGCTAGGGCTGCTGAAACAAAGTACCACAGATTGGGTAGCTTAAACAACAGAAATTTATTGTCTCATAGTTTCTGGAGGCTGAAGTCTGAGATCAAAGTGTTGGCTGGGTTGGTTCCTTCCGAGGGCTGCGAGGAAGAGTCTGTTCCGTGCCGCTCCCCTAGCTTCTAGGGGCTTGCTGGCAAGCTTTGGCATTCCTTGGTTTGCAGAAGCTTCGCCCCGATCTCTACCTTCATCTTCACATGCTGTCCTCCCTGTGTGCACATCTGTGTCCTAATTCTGCCTTCTTATGAGGACATCAGTCATATTGGATTAGCGCCCACACTCATGACCTCAACTAATTACATCTGCAACGACCCTACTTCCAAATAAGCTCACATTCTGAAGTCCTTGGATTCAACATATGAATTTTGGAGGAACACAGTTCAATCCATAACAGCATGTTTCTCCACAAGGCTGCCAACCCTGGGTTTGGGCTGTTAAATTGTTTTTATTGAATTTATTTACATATTTGGCCATACCACGTGGCATGCAGGATCTTAGTTCCCCGACCAGGGATCAAACCCAGGCCCTCTGCAGTGGAAATGTGGAGTCTTAACCACTGGGCCGCCAGGGAAGTCCCTTAAACTGAATTTATTTATTTATTTAAAAAATATTTATTTATTTGGTTGCACCGGGTCTTAGTTGCGGCAGGCAGGCTCCTTAGTTGTGGCTCCAGGGCTCCTTAGTTGCAGCTCACCAGCTCCTTAGTTATGGCATGTGAACTCTTAGTTGAAGCCTGCATGTGGGATCCAGTTCCCCGACCAGGGATCGAACCCGGGTCCCCTGCACTGGGAGCGTGGAGTCCTATCCACTGTGGCACCAGGGAAGTCCCCCTATTGAATTTTTTTTTAAATAAATTTATTTATTTATTTACTTATGGCTGCATTGGGTGTTGGTTGCTGCACGTGGTCTTTCTCTAGTTGTGGTGAGCAGGGGCTACTCTTCATTGTGGTGTGCGGGCTCCTCATTGCAGTGGCTTCTCTTATTGTGGAGCATGGGCTCTAGGCACGTGGGCTTCAGTAGTTGTGGCACATGGGCTCAGTAGTTGTGGCTCACGGGCTCTAGAGCGCAGGCTCAGTAGTTGTGGTGCACAGGCTTAGTTGCTCAGGGGCATGTGGGATCTTCCTGGACCAGGGCCCGAACCTGTGTCCCCTGCATTGGCAGGTGGATTCTTAACCGCTGTGCCACCATGGAAGTCCCCCCGCCATATTGAATTTAATACTTTAGTAGTTGCACCTAAATTTCTAGCAAGGCTGTTTTTCTATGTGATGATTTACTGGGTTTTGTTTCTACCAAGCTGCCTGTTTATAAGTCCACCTGTCAAACATTTAATGAAGCAAGGCCTCCTATCAGGCACGATGAACTCATACACGCTCTCCACCAAGGAGCTCTGGTACCAGGGAAGGAATAAATTCTTCACCCAAATAACTCTAATGCCAGGTAGAAAGTGATTGGTGCCACTAGGAAATCTTCAGATACATTCTTTAAACAGGATAAAGTGTTATGGGCCTTTAGAGAAGAGAACAGTCTCTTCCCCCTGGGGTGGTTCTGGGAAGATGTGGCATTTGGACCAGACTCTGAAGGACAGGCCAGATTTGGAAAGTAAGTTATGCTTGTCTGACTCCTCGGGATTGTAGAATGTTTGATCTGAAAGGGACCTCAAAGGTAGGTTAGTTTCACTCTCTACTTGGTTCCCAAGCTCCCGGTCTCTAATTCATGGAAACTGAGGACTCTTATTAGCTGCATTTTTAAACAGATTTTGCTGCCACAGATGAGTGGTAAAAATGGAGGATCTGGATTTGGAGGGCAATCTCTGTTTGTAGGCAGTTGCCTACCCTGAGGGAAGTCCAAATCAGCCTGTCTTTATTCACAGTTGAGAACTTGCTCTCTGTAGAGGGCAGGGTCTCAGCACAGGTGGAAATCTACTTGTTGGTTCAGCAGCTTCTGAGGAACAGCCCCAAAGAGCTTGTGTCACTCAACCTCCCGCTTACAATGGGCTAATGGCTCCCCCAGCCCCAACATGATAAAACCTCTGCTTCCTTCTGCCTGGCAGACCAGGCCTTTTAAGTTGGGGGGCCCTGACCCATCCCCAGAATCTCGCCAACTGCTGTCCAAACTACCACCCTCTGCCTGCAGGAGGGCCCCTGTCTGCAAATCCTTGTTTAAAATGGTAAAGAAGACTTTATTCAAGGGGGTACCATCATGGCAGGGATAGGGACCACTGCAATGGGGTCGTGTAGTTGCGGGGAGAGAGATTGGGCTCAGCAGATGGAAAATTACTGAGGAAACATCAGGGGTGAGGAGGATTCTGGTGAAATGGACCTAACAGGATTCTTGCTAAAGGCAGGCCAGGGTGGTCAGACATCACCTGGGGGATGGTGGCGGGTGAGGAACCCGATTAGGTATTGAGGGTGATCAGATATGGAGGGAGGGGGATTCTGCCTAAACTGACTTGGCAGGATTCTTGCTAAAATTAGACAACACAGAGATGAACATGGAAGTCCAAAAGTCGAGGCCCAGTTGAAGAAGAGCTCAGAGGGGCTTAAGTTGACAAAGAAGACTGTCATCCTCTATGTTCAGAGGCAGATGCATACTACATTACCTAAATGTGGTATGCCTCTGCTTTTTTTTTTTTTTTTTTTTTTTTGCAGTACGTGGGCCTCTCACTGTTGTGGCCTCTCCCATTGCGGAGCACAGGCTCCGAACGCACAGGCACAGTGGCCATGGCTCATGGGCCCAGCCTCTCCGCGGCATGTGGGATCTTCCCGGACCGGGACACGAACCCGTGTCCCCTGCCTCGGCAGGCGGACTCTCAACCACTGCGCCACCAGGGAAGCCCTATGCATCTGCTTTGAATGAACTGGAGATGACCCACTGCGCCACCAGGGAAGCCACTGCGCCACCAGGGAAGCCCTATGCATCTGCTTTGAATGAACTGGAGATGACCCACTCATGTTGTTGCCTTCAAATTAACTCATTTTGGTGTAGACTTCAGAAATGGTATTTCCGTGCATTTGAACTTATTATACATGGTCATCAATACAGAAGGCCATAGCTCAGAGACTGTCGTTTTAAAAATTAGGCTTGGGCATATCCACGCCCATGAAATTACACAAGGGAGCACAGGACATCCCTCCTTAGTTAGCTCTGAGTATCAGGATGTGCTTGACACTGTACCACCCCAGCAGATGACAGAAATTAACTGCATGCAAAGCAGATCAAATACTGTGATTATCATTCATGAGTCTCATTGTATATTTGATGCTCATTAAAGCAGACTGCACCTTTAAAATAAAAGTATACAGAAATCACAGTATGTCCATACACAATGGATGCTAGGCAGCTGGCAAAATGAATGGGACTATAAGAAACAAGAGGGTACAACCTAGCGAAGTGCCAAACATTCTCCACTTACGGGGAAAAGGCTATATCTCTACATACACACGAGTATCCATATGTGTGCACTTACACATGAACAGCACTTTTCTAGAGGGACATACTTAGTAGTGGCTTCCTCCGGGGTAGAGGCATTGAAGGTTTGGGGTAGGAGACTCACTTTTTGTTCTAAGCCTTTTGTATTGTTTGAATTTATTACTGTGTATATATACAGTATTGCCTTTTTAATTAAAATGTTTTTTAAGTGTAACTTACACTTAAAAAAACATGTTACCAGTTTTATATATCAGTGCCCTGCCTTAAGATTTTGTGTGAAAATGTAAAGATTATGTTGCCAAAGAAGCTTGACAAATGCTGAGCTAGTCTAATTGCCTCCTGCTGCAGATGGGGAGCTGGAGACCAGAGAGGCTCTTTTTCTGCCCAGGCTCTTTCTGTCTGGAGAAAAGGCACCCAATTTTCTCGAAGTGTTTTATTCAGGGGGAAAAAAGGCAATGCTTATCATAAAGGAGCTTACTGCTACGGGAGGAATTTATAAGACATCTGGAGGGAGGGGATGTTGGGGACTGCCTGCTTGCAGAATGACTCAAATCCTAAAATGTCACCCAGTCATCTTCATGTGAGGCCACCTTGAGACTGTCACCCCTGTCCCCTGCTTTCAGAACATAAATCTTACCTCCCTCATTTGCAGTGGACTACTCTAATCAAGAATATTCCAGTCAGGACTTCCCTGGTAGCGCAATGGTTAAGAATCTGCCTGCCAATGCAGGGGACATGGGTTCGAGCCCTGGTCCGGGAAGATCCCATATGCCGTGGTGCAACTAAGCCCGTGCACCACAACTACTGAGTCCATGTGCCACAACTACTGAGTCCATATGCCATAACTACTGAAGCCCGCTTGCTTAGAGCCTGTGCTCCACAACAAGAGAAACCACTGCAGTGAGAAGCCCTCGCATTGCAATGAAGAGTAGCCCCCGCTCATCGCAACTAGAGAAAGCCAGCGCGCAGCAACGAAGACCCAACACAGCCAAAAATAAACTAATTAATTAAAAAAAAAAGAATATTCCAGTCAATTATACCACAATAAAGCTGAAATTTTTTTAAATTAAATTATTTTTAAGGATTATTCCTAACACAGGAAATTTCTGGTACTGGAGAGGTGTTCAATAAATATTTACTGAATGAATGTAATCATCATGGAACCTGTAACTAATCAGGAGGGCTAATTTTTAGATGATTACTTTAAAACATTAGAAAAAGCAAACAAAAGCTAAGCATAAAAGTATAAAAGAAAATCAACTAGATAAGAAGGACAAAAAGACCATTTCTTTGTAATGTAAGACATTTATTTTGGTTACAGTTTTAGTGTTTTAACACTGATTTGTGATAGAACAGACATTAAACTTACTTTTTTTAAAACCAATTTAATACCTTCCCCTTTTCTGTCCAGAAAATTCACACTTTCACAATCAAATTACCCTAAAAGCTGACAGGAGGTAAGTAAAGTTTCCAAACAATCTGCTCTCCCAACCGGAGATGGCCTCTCTTTCCAATCAGGATAAAATCTTGACTTGGAAGGACCATCGTTGTTGGCTCTTCAGTGGTTTCTGTGCAGGTTTTATGACAGAAAATTTCCTGCGAGAAAAGCTAATATGTTCACATTTTAAGATCAGTGCTTATTTCGATTAAAACATTAGCATCTTATCATTAACTTGTGACACAAAAGGCACCAACATTCCTTTTCCAAGCATCCATCACCACAGGTGGAACACAACGCCACCTGCTGGTCATCATATTGTTACACACCCTATAATTTCCAGATGGCGGTCAATATCAATGCGGATTCTTAAAGAACCCCACGGTGTCAGAGCCAAAAGGGACCTTAGAGGTCTTCAAGTTGAGTCCCCTTGCTTGACAGATGGTGATTTCTGCTCTCCAGCTCACTCAGAGTGGCAGGGAAACAGACCAGCCTGCGGAAGGTGTACTGCTTTAGAATCTAGAAGAAAACTGTTTGGTGCTCTCATCTGGCCTAGATGGGGGTTTGCTAGTCAAAGAAAGAGATCAGGTCAGAGGAGGGGGTAGAGGCGTCCTGAGTTCCTATCCCATCACTTCCCAGGGGTAGAAAGCTATCCAGAAACAGCTTTCCACTCACAGCTGGGCATGTGTTGGCTCAAACAATAGAATTTGATTTTGAGGAGTTACATCTCGTGAAGTAAATACGGCGTTTCTGGGACTAAAAACTATCAAGAAAACCCAAGTTATCAGCAAAAAAAGGAGCCCCAAAGTGAAGGCATTAATTCTCCCCATGGCCTTTTCTCCAACATACCCCTAACAAAGAGCCCTTCAAGAGATCCTGGTCAGCCGGCCTAAGTAGCTGTGGCTGTCCTGTGCAGGGACCACTGCCTGGGTGTGGGACGGGGACCCCCGCCCCAGCTCCTGGGCCTCTTCCGGAAGTGGAGCAGAAAGCTCTGACTTAGGGATGCTACATGTTTCCTAGAAGAAGAGCCACACATTCTAACCCGGCTGGGGACCCACGCTTTTTACTTCCTTGTCCTGGAGCAGAGTCCCGCCGCCCCCAACACCACAGCTTGAACAGCTGTCCTCTGGCCACAAAGCTAACTGGCTCTTGTGCACACGAGCTGGGTCACGGACATGCCCAGGGGCTCATTTCTTGAGGAGGAGTGTAGTAGGGGAGAAAGAATTCAGCTTCAGAGAGCAGCCAACCTGAAATCTCGCCTCAGCTCTGCCTTAGAGCTGGGCAGCCCTGAGCACTACACCCCTACTCACTCTGAACCCCAGTTCCTTTCCTGAAAGGTAACAATACATGAATAAGTCCTACCAAGTTAATAGGTTATTGTGAGGACCAAGATAGATTAAGTGCGAGAGTTATCTGGGCACTGCGAGGGACGTGGTGGAGAGGGTGGCCGTGTCACTTAGGTCTATTGGGGCAGCCTCGTAGCTGAAAAAGAAGACAGATTCTAGTTTGTTCGGGGCTGCTGAGGTCACAAAGCAAAGGGGACATCCAGGCTGCGGAGGTGCTGCTTCTGCCAAGACAGAGACCATGACACCTGGGTGTGAGGCCCAAGGCACACCTGCTTCTCCTCAACCTAGCTGGAAGCTTCTGGTCAACTCTGGAAAAGGCACATTCCCCACCTCCATACAGTAACGACGCTGCCTGAATTGAAACTTAAAACTGAATTTTAAATATTCAACAAAAGTCCCTGATATTTCCTTTCAGGTAAGACTCCTTTGCAGATCCTTGCAAGTGATCCTACCACCAAGTCAGGCTTCTGGGAGCTTGATACACCCCCCAGAACAACACCCTGCATATATTTGGTGCTCAAAAAAAAAAAAAAAAGTTTAGGGCTTCCCTGGTAGCGCAGTGGTTGGGAGTCCGCCTGCTGATGCAGGGGACACGGGTTCATGCCCCGGTCCGGGAGGATCCCACGTGCCGCGGAGCGGCTGGGCCCGTGAGCCATGGCCGCTGAGCCTTCATGTCGGAGCCTGTGCTCCGCAACGGGAGAGGCCACGGCAGTGAGAGGTCCGCGTACCACAAAAAAAAAAGTTTAATTCCACAAACTTTTATCAGACATCTATGTGCTAAGCGCTGGGGGCAGAGCTGAGGACCACCTCTCTGCCGTTAGGGAACCTGAAGATGACAGCACTGCATCGGTTGCCCTGATGGCAATCATGTCAAGTGCTAAGAAGACTGTGTTCAAAACAAAACTCCTATATTCTGACAAATGTGCGCACATGCACACGTGTGTGAGTGCTTGTGCGTTCCGACGTCATCCTAAAAAAGTCCTTACAGAGGCTGTTTCTTTTTGTTTCCTCTACCACCAGTAAAGGCTGCATTTGGACGTTCCGCCATGTTTCCTTTCTGCCTGGTTGAGTCATTTTTTGCTGCCAAGGCTCCTGGACCTTTTCTGGCAGCAGAGAGCTGGAAGAACTACCTGTGAGTGGGCAGGATGTGAGCCTGGGCCCGTTCAACCCCTTGCTTGTCCAGCCACTGGCTGTGTTGCTCTCTCTCTCTCTCTCTCTCACACACACACACACACACACACACACAGATACGCACACGCGCGCACGTGCACGCACGTGCTATAATTGGCCAACTTCCTTCTCCTGTTCTTGGAATAGTAACCGAGACAAAAAGCAGTGAGCACGAGTGGCTTGGGCTCGCCAACACTATAATTCAGGACAAAACCCTTGTAATTCTCCAAATGGTGGGGTTTTTAAATAGGCTGGACTTCAACACCCTGTTTTCTAAAAAAGAAAAATAAAACCCTGCCCAAGGCATCGCTCTTCTAACCGACCAAGTGACCTCTGAGAGCCAGGTACCCCGAAGAGGTGGATTCTGAACTCAAGCCTTCCAAGAAGTCACATTTTTTAAACAATTAATTTAGGAGAGCCCTCCAGGGACATGTATGTGCCCACTCAAAGGCTTCTTTGTTTCGGTATCTTTAATCCTAAGGAAATCATTAAAATGCAGTCTCTTCATGGGAATTTCCACCCACGGACAACTGACCCTGAGCCAACTTCAGACCTCACGACGTGCCTCTGCCTACGAGCAGGGTGTGGACAGCTGTGAGGGGACAGGGGAGACAGACACGGTGGGGGGAGAGGGGCCCGCGTTTGCATAGTTCCTTTACAGGGCTGGGGTCCCCACTCAGGAGAGGGCCCAGGGGTGAAGGGGGGGGAAGCGGGGAGGGGTCCCTGTGAGCATCTCAGGCCTTACACCTCCACACACCCCTTGCCCTGGGCCATCCAGGAGAAGCACGCCCGTCACAGGCCTGCGCCCCCTCTGCGCCCCCTCCTCAGGGTGAGGACATCATAAATTGTAGGCACCAGGGAGCAGGAATGCCCTCCTCAGCAAGCTTCTTCATATGCTCCCCAGGGGGAAAGTGGCCCAGGGCTGTGTTGGGACAGACTTGTGGGCAAGTGCCTGGTGATGCTGGGAGCAGGGTACACTGTGTTTCCTAAACATGGCAGCTTGGGACACCACAACCAGGGCGCCTCCCTCCATCCGACCTCTAGAGAAGAGGCAGTGAGGGCGCCCTAGAGTTTCAATTTCCCCTCCTTGACTAGTCTATCATTGAGCTGGCAGAGCTGGGCCAGGAAACCATCGTTGGGGCCGATCTCACGGTTCTGCCTGACGATGCTCAGGGCAGACTTGACATCCATCTTCTGACGCATCATGAGATACGCGATGACGAGAGTCGGGGAGCGGCTGTAACCCTCACGGCAGTGGACGAGCACTCGGCCTGTGAAAGATAGGGACACAGTGAGCTGGGGCCGTCCCGTCACACCTCGACTCCAGTCAAAACCCTTCCAGGGGGCTTCCCTGGTGGCGCAGTGGTTGAGAGTCCGCCTGCCGATGCAGGGGACACGGGTTCGTGCCCCGGTCCGGGAAGATCCCACGTGCCGTGGAGCGGCTGGGCCCGTGAGCCATGGCCACTGAGCCTGCGCGTCCGGAGCCTGTGCTCCGCAACGGGAGAGGCCACAGCAGTGAGAGGCCCGCGTACCGCAAAAAAAAAAAAAAAAACCCTTCCAGGAAATATAAATGAAAATTATAACGCGAGGCCATTGTGTGCCCACCAGAATGGCTAAGATGAAAAAGATAAATACAAAACACACAGCATTAGTGAGAATGTGGAGCAGCTAGGACTTTGATCTGTGGCTCGGGGACGGGGTGTAAACTGGCGCACAGCTTCGGAAAGCCGTGTGGCAGGATCTACTCAAGCTGAACACATGCATTCCCCAGGGCCTGGCAGTTCCATCCCAGACCCATGGCCGGCAGGAGTGCACGCACACGTCTGCTAAAAGACTGCAGGCAGCACTGTTCACGGTAGCCCCAAGCTGGACACTCCCAAAGGCCCGTCAACGGCAGAGTAGATAAATACTAAGGATGAGCAATCTCCAGCTTCCCAGATACAGCATGGAAGAAACACACAAACAGGATGTGTACGATCCCATAGGGTAGAAGAGCCAGGGGACTCCCCTGGTGGTCCAGTGGTTAGGACTCCACGCTGCCACTGCAGGGGAACTAAGATCCCGCGTGCCGCAAAGTGTGGCCAAGAACAAAAACAAAACTTTAACAACAACAAAAAAGAGCCAGCAACACTGAACTATGCTGTTAGAAGTCTGGATACTGGTATGCGAGGCGGGAGATGTGACACTGGGAGGGAATACGTCGGGGGGTTTCTGGGGTGCTGGTCATGCTTTCTTTCTTGATCTGGGGGCTGGTACATGGGTGTGTGCAGCGCACTGATACACTGTGATATGGGTACTTCTCTATGTGAATCTTCTATTTCAAGCAAAAGCAAAAGATGACAACCACCCAAATGTCCATCAACAGGTAAATGGATAAACAAACTGTGGTACGTCCATCCAACAGAAGGCTACTCAGCGTTAAAAGGGCATTCCTGATACGTGCAACAGCGCGGAAGAAACTGAAAGTAATGATGCTGAGTGAAAGAGGCCAGACCAAAAATGTGGACATACCGTGCAACTTCATTGATATGAAAGTCTACAAGATGTGCACTAACGTCTAGTGATAGAAAGCAGATGGGTGGTTGCTGAGGAACAGAGGGAAGAGAGGGGTGGAAGGGAGAGGTCACAAAGGGACATGAGGGAAATCTGCGGGGTGACGGAGAAGCTCACGATCTTGGTTGTGGTCACGGCTTCACAGATGCATACATGTGTCAAAACTTACCAAACTCAACTGTGTGTAGTTTACTGAACGTCAGTTATGCCGCAATAAAGCCATTTAAAAAATAAAAGGTACGTGCGTGTCAAATAAAAACACAAGAAATCAAAACAAACACACAAACAGGGCTTCCCTGGTGGTGCAGTGGTTGAGAGTCCACCTGCCGATGCAGGGGACGCGGGTTCGTGCCCCGGTCCGGGAAGATCCCACATGCTGCAGAGCGTCTGGGCCCGTGAGCCATGGCCGCTGAGCCTGCGTGTCCGGAGCCTGTGCTCCGCAACGGGAGAGGCCCGCGTACCGCAAAAACAAACAAACAAACAAAACCACACAAACAAAAACACCCTCTCGTGGTCCCCCAAATGTCCCACGAGGCGCTACTAAATCTGCCCCTCCCCCCGCCACTGACGTCATCCCCTCCTCCCTCTCCTCCCTCCCTCCAGCCGTCTGGCAACACCAGCCCGCTACCCATACTCCTTCATCCCCTTCTCCCTGCTTTGGTCCCCCCACCCCCTGACGGGCCACATATCTTTTTCACTTGTTTGCTGTCATCTTCCCCCAAAACATAAGCTCCACGAGGGCAGGGATGTCCGTCTGTTTTGCTCCCTGCTGCATCCCCAGCGTTGGGTGAAAGAAGGAAGGGATGGTCAGGAGAGGTCAGAACCTTGTCAACAAGGTTCTTGTAGCCTGAGCTACAAGCCTCGGCTTCTCTTATCCCCACCCCCTCCTCACACAGAGTGCTCAGTTCAGGTCCCTGTCACCTCCCACCTCTGCCCCCTCACCTCCAAACTGAGTTCTCACTCTATCTTCACCACCACCAACCCCCACTCCAGCTGGAGGGAGCTTTCTAAAATATAAAAACGTGACCTGCCACCATTAGCCGGGTAGTCTAGTCCCCAAGGTGTGACATACCAGGCCAACCGCCCACGGCCCCGACACCTTTCCAGGCTTTTTCTCAGCCTTTGCACATGTTTTTCCATCTACCTGGAACATCCTCTCCCTCTTGGCTACTTGGCAAACTCCTGCTCATACCTTAAGACCCCAGCTCAAGTATTTCTTTGTCAGCATCGGGACTTAGAACCCAAATCTTTGAAGTCATGTGAATCTGGGTTTAAATTTTAACTTGCTGGTTGTGATGGTTAAACTTGTCAACTTGGCTTGTCTATGATGCCCAGTTGCTTGGTGAAACACTAGTCTCGAAGAGATTTTGTCCATGTAATGAATATCTCCCATCACTTGACTTTAAATAAAGGAGATCACCCTTGATAAGGTGGGTGGGCCTCATCCAATCAGTGAAAGAGCTTAAGAGCAAAACACGGAGGCTTCCTGGAGAAGGAATTCTACCTCCAGAAGTCCTGCCCGCGTTTCCAGCTGCAGGTCTGCCGGACAGATTTCAGATTTGCCAGCCCCTATGATTACGTGAGCCAATTCTCTGAAATAAATAATAGCTATATTCTACTGGTTCTGTTCTTCTGGAGCACTCTGGTCAATACACTGGTTATTACTCTATGACCCACCTAAGCCCACTGTGCCTCAGTTTCCTTGTCTGTTCTAATAGTACTCATGGCACAAGGTGGTTGGAAGATTAAAGGAAGTGACATAAAACCCTTAGGCTAGGGACTTACCTGGTGGCGCAGTGGTTAAGAATCCTCCTGCCAATGCAGGGGACACGGGTTCGATCCCTGGTCCAGGAAGATCCCACATGCCGCGGAGCAACTAAGCCCGTGCACCACAACTACTGAGCCTGCGCTCTAGAGCCCACGAGCCACAACTACTGAGCCCGCGTGCCACAGCTACTGAAGCCTGCGCACCTAGAGCCCATGCTTCACAACGAGAAGCCACCGCAATGAGAAGCTTGTGCACTGCAATGAAGAGTAGCCCCCCCTCGCCACAACTAGAGAAAGCCCATGCGCAGCAATGAAGACCCAACGCAGCCAAATAAATTAATTTAAAAAAGAAAGACTTAACCTAGTGCCTGGCAGATGGGAACATTCAATATATAAATATTAGCCAACACGACGAGTCCTCTGCTGGCACCTGGTACATCCTCTTCTACAGCAGCCTGGCTCTGTGTTAGCGTCGGCCACACAAAGACCGACCCTCCTCTGCCAGAGTGTGAGTTCCTTAAGGGTAAGGACTGTGGGGTACTGATTTTAGATGCCTTACAGTCTCCAGCATACAGTAGGTGCTCAATAAATATTTGCTGATCAGCTGAGTGAATGAATATCCACCAACATCTCTACACGGGCATTATTCTGAAGGAAATCTGCTGGCCCAGAATCAAACAGAGTGTCTTCCGTTCCCATTACCCTATCCCCAAAACACAACCCTATTTTCCCAATGCTGATGAGCAGGAATGGGGAGTCCTCCACTTTCCTGCCCATTCACTCTCTGGCCAGTGGACCCAAAGTATTCAGAGTGGGGCTTTCCCTGCCCCCGCCCTGGCAACGGGACCCTCTGCAGAGCAGCTGCCTCACCACCTGGAACCAGGAACAGACTCAGCATGCCCAGGGCTCATAGAGCCAGTGTGGAAGGGGAGAGTTCAAAGCCCAGCCTTCCAGGCCCCGCCCAGATGCCACCTCCTCCACGAAGCCTCCCTTGATCTTCCCAGACGGAAGTGACTGCTTCCTTCTCTGAGTGCCCCTGGCCACTCCCCTCCTCTCCCCTCTCCAAAGTGATGGGACCCCAGCTCCCCCGAGCCCGGCACAGTGTTGGAGGCCAGCGCATTTCTGTTGACTCACTTGGCCAGTCAATCCTGGAAGCATTCACACTGGGCATTAGAACCCTTGGAATTCCTTTTTGTCACTGGTTCAGTAATCCAGTGTACCTGCTATGTGCCTGATCTACGCCAGGTGCTAGGGAGACCAGACAAGGGACACAGCAGACCCAGCCTGAGGGCAGGCTTCATGGAAGAGAGGACACTATGCCCAGTACTCAAGCACGAGGTGGAGTCTGCCAGAGACAGGGCAGGGAGCGGCAGAGAGAGCCTTCCAGACTCATGACCCAACCCACGCGGGCTAAGGCAGGAGGTCACACAAAGTCAGGGTATGTTCCTAGTTGTCTGGAAAGAGGAAACCATCAGAGGGCTCTAAGTTCCCTGAATGGATGACCTGTCAACACACAGGAAGAGCGAAATCCATCCCCTTAACTGGGCCCCTCGTTCTCGTCTATACAGGAGCTCAGAACAGCTGCAGAGGAGGTGGGTAAGGTGTACAAGGCAGTGGAGGACCACGAAGGGCCGGATGATAAAGTCTGCAGATTCCCCAGGCAATAAATCTTCCCTTCTGGGCCCCAAACGTGCGCTAACCAGCGGCTAGTAAACTCTGTTCCCTGGAAATCATTCCAGTGGGGAGGCTGCTGGGACAAGAAGCATCAGGGTAGCAGAGACAGGCTAGAATCAGGAGAACAGGGCTGATGACGCCTCAGTGGGGGTCACTCCGCCTGGGAAGGTTTGGGGTGGGGAGGAAGGAAGAGGCTGGAGGAAGCGGCAGGAAGGTAAAGGCAGGTGCTGAGAGAAACAAGCTATAAGCAGAAAGGGCAAGCGGCCCAGCCTGCTCAGCGGCTGTCCACCCTCTGGCCTTCTAGAATTTCTCTCTGGCACGCCTCGCCCCACTGCCAGCACCTCAGCAGTTCTGCTTCAGTCTTACCTTATATTTGGGAGTTGCAGGAAGCATTTAAAAACTGGGCCAAAGTTTGCTGACTTTGGGCCTGAGCCGATCATGACTGGCCCCCTCCCCTTGCCAGGTATTCATGTGACCCAACTGTAGCCAGTGAGATGTGAGGGGGGGCTCCACTGGGGGGGTTTCTAGGGAATGTTTCACTTGCTCTTAAGAAAAGAGAGAAACATGAGGAAGAGAGGGCTGCCTCATTTTTGCTGCACTTGGTCCTGTCGGGAGGTGGTAACCAGATCGGCCGCAGCCATCTTGGGACCATCAGGGGAGTCCCCACCACGAAGGGTGGCAGAAGAGTCCTGAAGCCACCACAGAGCTGCTGAATCAGCAAGCCCTGGAGCCCCTTCGCCTCAGGATTTCTTATCACGGAAAAGAACAGATCTTCATTATTGCAGCTATCTGAATGGGGGGAGGGGCTGGCAACTGACTCTCAGCCGAAGTCAGATCCAACACAAGGAGCCCGCGGCTGCCACTGTGTGATGGGTTCGTACATCTCGTGTCATGTGAAGCCACTTGACGGGCAGCCAGCTGAGCAGAGAGAGACCCGAAGCTCTCAGTCATGCAGCACAAGACACAGGAAACAACAGGTTTTCCAAGAAGAGGCCTGTCGTGGGCCTGTTTTCTAGAGAAAGTCCTGTCAAAGGTGCCTCCCATAGTTTCCTGGGTGGCAGGTCCCTTACCGTTCTTCTGAGCCAGGGCCTGGTCAATGAAGTCTGCCGCCTTTTCAAAGTAGGCGCTGAGGTTGAACTCCTGTGTGTCGTTGGCCTTGATGCCCAGGTAGGTGATGCCAGAGTCCTTGTAGAAGTTGGCACTGGTATTGACGTGCATGAAGGACCTGCCCTCGGCCGCATTCAGGACATGGGTGATGCCCAGTTTCTGCAGCTTGGGGATGTCTTGAGCCACAGACCTGGACAGGAGACAGCAGCAGGGGGGTGATCAACTGACCACCTGGCAGCCCTCAGGGGAGAAAGATGGACAAGATCCCAAGCCTCTTGGCCCAGCAAGGACCCTCCATGCTCTGGCCCCTGACTACTTCTCCAGCCCCAGCTTATGACCCTCTGCCCTCACTCCAGCCAGATCTAATTACCTGCCCCAAATAGCCTGGGCACTTTCATGCCCAGGCTGTTCCCTCTACCTGGAATGCCCTTCTCCACCACCTTCATGGAAACGTACCCTCTCATTTCTCACCACCCTTGGCAGTATTTCCTGATCTCCCCTCCATTCAGCATTGTGCTCCCTATACTGTGGTGGTGGTATCACCACGGGGCTAAAATGGGCTCTGGAGCCAGACTGCCCGGGTCTGATTCCAGCCCTGCCACTTACCAGCCAGACAACCTTGAACAAGCCACTAAACCTTTCTGTGCCTCAGTTTCCCCATCTGTAAAATGGGGGTGATAACAGTACCTACCCCTGGAGTTGTTTTGAGTGTCCAATGAGCTGTTCTATAGACAGAACCTGACGCCGTGGTCACTGCCACTATCCTAATGCTTGATGGTGCTTATTTGTTTAGCTGTCCAGGCTGTGAGCTCCTTGAGGGAGGAACCATGCCTACTTCATGTCTGTATGCCCAGCACGTGCTACGGAACCTGGCACACAGTAGGTGCTGAATGTGTGGTGAATCAGTGAAGAATGAAATCAGCACATCCCAGGCAGCCTTCTTCCTTGGATTCTAAAGTGCAGCAGCCCCCTCCCATCCCCCAGAGGGATCCTTTCTGCCATAGTCCACTAGCCACATCTCTGAAGCTCTCTTGGGTGAGTAAGCACTTGGGGAGCAAGTGGCCTCAACAGAACTCTGGGGGTTACAAAACATTCGATCTGAATAGTCAAAGGGCTCCTTTATTTCATCTCACAACAACGTCCCAATTCAAACAGCAGTTTATACTTTACAGAACGCCTTCTCCTGCGTGATCTTGTTTGCCTGTCACAGCAGCCCGGGGAGGAAGGACAGAGCTTAAGCTCTGGCCCGACATGACAGCGGAAGGATGTGCATATGCTCACATGGGCTGCTGCGCAGCAGGGCTGGGAGAAGGCCTCCTTTCTCCTCACGCCAGCCCTGCCGTCTTCCTCCTCACCCTGCCTCTCATGCCCATATCAACTGCAAATCTCAAGAGGCAGAAAATGTGGCTCATCCAGGCTCCTCTCTGCCCTGTGAGCCCTGATCAGGAGCCCTGATTTTCTTAAGGCGCTCCCAACTGCGCGGGGGAGGGGGGGATCGGTACTCAGTCCATCCTCCCTGCTGAGCGCCCCCCACACCCCTGGCTCTGTCAAGGGCAGAGTTACTTGTTCAAAACCTTAGTTTTCACTTGGGAAGCGGTGACAGCCCAATGTGCCAAGCCGCCCAAGAGAGCAGGTTTCCGAGAAGGCCAAGGCCGCTTGCTGCTTGGGTGGCTGGAGAGGGGCTTATCCTCAGAACTTGGCAATTACCGAGGCCTTTGGCTGAGCTTCTGGGACCTGTTTTAGCTATCACGACACTGCACACAATTGTAAAGCAGTGGCTCGTTAAAAAGGCACTGAAATAACGAACTTCGAAGAGTCACTACCATGCATCTTCCTTCTCTAAGTCAACATTCAACAACTTCACCATTATCGTCATCAATACTGTGAATACTTGTTCAACATCTGTCACATAGTGAGGCTCCCAGTGGTGAATGAGCGATGGATGGATGAGACAAGCCCCCACGAGGCCCAGCCTGCCTTCCAGACCCCCTGGCTCCGTGATGGCCCCCATTTCTGTGGCAGTCCTTGGCAGACTAAGCATCAGGTCCTATGCCAGGACCTGGGATACAGACATGAACGAGACATTGACCCTGTCTTCACAATCCCTACAGTGCTCTGGGCCGTCATTTCTTCCTGTGTAAAAGGAGAGAACCGGATTAGACATGCGGTCCCTGGGCCCACGGAGCTTAGGGCCTTGGTAACTGGGTCTCAGAAAATCCAACCTACACCCTCCCAAGGCTGTACAGGCATGGGAATCTTTTTTTTTTTTTTGCTTTTGGCTGGTATTTCAGCAACTCTCTGAATGGTTAACACTGGTTTTCTCCTGCTGCTGAGAAATTCTTACTGGTAGTTTGACTATGAGAAAATCAATTTGGTAAGAACTCCTCAGTGATAAATAATAAATGCATTTCCTGGTGGTGAGAAGGTCGGCAGCCTTTTCTAAGTGATGGCTCAGGTCCTTAGGGGGGCGTTATCATTGGATCGTTCTAGAATTCTAGATAAATCAAACCCTAACTGGAAGGCAGGGGGAGGAGCGAGGAAGCCCGGGCCCATGTCTCTGGACCCCTAGTTTGCGGTATTTCAATTCCCACATGTGGGCCTGCCCGGCCGGGAAAGTTCCACGCCCGAATTGTGACGTCATCCCGTTGCCATGGCAGCGAAGGCAGACATTCCGCGGTGACCTCACTGCAGAACCAGGCAGCTGTCACATGACGAGCGGGCCGGAGACCGGCCGGGGGACAGAGGGCCACCTGTTAAGTGAACCTGGTAGCCCCGCCACGGCCCAAGGCCGAGCCCCTAGAGGGTTGTGGCTTCGGGCCTGACGCCGGGCTGCCCGAGCTGCGCCCCGGTCTCCGCCACCCAGCGAAGGGAAGAACACAGCTGGGGCGGGGCGGGGCGGGGTTCAGCCCCTCCGCCCTAAGCGCGAGGGTGGGCGGTGACTCCAGCCCCCGCCCAGCCCCCGCCTCGGCTTCCGGAGGAACGACCCCGCCCTGGCTCCCCCCACCCGCTCCCGCCGACGCCCCCACCCCCAGCCCTCGGGTGGGCGGGGCACCCCGGGGAGGGGCCTTTGGGGTGTCTCGGGGCCCGGGAGCGGCGACTCACGCGTTGCCCACGTAGATCCTGGGGGTGACCTCGTTGCAGGGCTGGCTCGGGAGGCTGTAGCAGCCGCTGCCGTCCGACAGCAGGTCGTTGAGATCCTGCACCGAGAGCTCAAACGGGCCCGACATGGCGGCAGCCGGGCCCTGCACGCCCGGGCAGCAGCAAGCTAAGGGAGAGCGGCCGGGTCAGCTGGGCGGGCGCTCCGGAGCCGGGACCCGCCCCGTCCCGCCCCGGAGGCGGGCCCGCCGGGCACGGGAAGCGGCGGAGCGCCGGCGGCCAGGCGCGCTACGCTCCCGGGAAGTATGCGCGCCGCCAGGCGCCAGGCGTACACGGGGGCAGACCGCTGGGCCTGAGTTAGGGGGCTGAGATGCCGCTACTCCGGAGTTTTGGGGGGTCCTCTTCCCACCCCCCGTTAAGGCATGGAAGTGCAGTAACTTCACTGGACTAAACGCAGGGCGCAATAAAAGTTTCTCTTGACCGGGGTACACCCTAGTGTCGCTGAATTTTCTCAGGATTACAGGGACACCTGGGTTCCGTTTGTGAGCTCTGCCTGCTGCGGACCAGCAACGTTGGCATCACCCGGGAGCTGGTCAGAAATGCAGAATCTCCGCCCCAGCTCAGACCTGCTGAGTGAGAATGTGCCTTTTATACGCCCTGCTGGGGATCCCTACGAAGGTTTAAAGTTTGAGAAGCCCAACTCGGGGGCACATTTCTTCCAGCCTTCAGTGAGAGTTGGCATCGTGCTTAAAGCTTGGGCTCTATGCAAGCAAGCATGGCATTCTGGCCCTGGGCAATGACTTAACCTCTCTGAGCCCGTTTACTGCAAAAATGAGGGTAATAAGAGCACCTAACTCCTAGGGTGGTTTGAAAGATCAACATGCCAGGAAAGCGCCCAGCTCTACATAGTGAGCACTGGATAGGCGTTCTCCCTCTCTTGATCAGCAAACGCGTAGCGCACCCACTAGGTGCTACACCCTCTGCTAGTGTGGACGCGAATCCCTCTCCTTTGCAGCCCTTCCTGGAGCAGCTGCCAGCCCACTGTGAGCCACACGATGTCAGCAACTCATCATTTACTGAGGTCCAGCTGCCAGCAAAAGACCGTCTCTGTTCTCCTCCACTGCCATGAAAATGGCAGCTACCACCTCTCCAAAAAGCACCTGTGGTCCTGGGAATTCAGGAAACCCACATCCTGAGCCCAGTTCTGCCGCTAACTTGTTCTACAGAAGTTTGGCTGTTGCTCTGGACTTCAGTTTCCTCATCTGCAAAATGAAGAAATCGGATCAAATTATCGTTAAGGTCTTTTACTTCGGCAAACAGCTGTAGTCTCACACCTTCAGGGAAACCATTGCAGTGGAGACTAAACTTAGAGCCCAAGGTGTGTAACCAAGGCTGGATGTCTCCCCATCCCACCCCGTGCCTTCCCACCCCTCCCAGACACCACACCTTTTCCTGCTGCTGTTGGTGGTACCTGCATTCCAGACAGCTGGGAAAGCTTCTGAGCCTCTGCCTTCATCTTGACTGGGTTAGCTCTCAAAAGAGAAGCCCAGGGACGGCCAGGCATGCTCTGGGGCTCCTCCTTCTTCCGGGGGACCTGTCCCTGATGTCATAACTGGGTAACTGACAACCCGTCATGGGGACAGCTAAGTACCTCACAGAGGAGCCTGGGTGCCTCATTTCTGAAGTGAGACTAGGAAGAGAAGATGAACAATTCCCCGGATTATCTAGCCTACCCTGTGATCGTCTCTAATCATAGACAGAGCACATCATTCAGGAGGAAACTGGACTTTGGCCACTACCTATTTCATCAGAATAGACTACAAATAGGTACGTGGGGCAATTTGAACGGGACACTGCGATTAGGGTTCTGGAAGGGCCCACCTTAGAGATATTGACGGTAAACCAGACCAGTACATGGCTTTGCAAATTTATCTTCCACCAGGGAGTTCATTTGATGGATATGCTCATTTAAACTCTTTAAAGCCAAAGTAAGGTAGACAGAGGATAGGGCTTTCAGCATCCAGTAGCCAGGCTAGTCATACTGGGAAAGGGTGGGAGAGAGGTTTCTTTCATTAGATTCTAAGGATATTTATGTCTGTAAATTTTACTTTTCACAGCCCTCACCATTCTCTCGTGTCTGCTCAAAACTCTCCAAAAGATGTCAGTTTGGGAAACTCAACTAAACCAAAATTCCTGACCTGGATTAGTTCAGAATTCAAACTTGTAATGTTTTAATCAGGGCCGTTGTCTAGAATGTGAGCAGATTTTCTAAGGCTACTAAGAGGACACCTGTGATGTAACATTGCTCTCTTTCCCCCCTCTCTAGTGAAGCCTACTGTTGATACCAAGCTTCCAGTGGTGCACACACATCACATTTTAAAACTGAGCAAACTACAGGTACTTGTTCCTGCCATTATTGATTTTATCTATGTCCTAAAGAGGGCCAGTTTCCCAGAGCTTTCTAAATACCCCCCTCACCAAAGATTCGTTCACCCTTCTCCTCCCCATACACACCACCCCTGGATTCCTCAGCTTCTCTCCCAGTCTCCACTGTGGCCCCCAATATGCCCCTTTCGCACAATCCCAGAGGAGGGGGATGCTCAGCGATTGTGGGATGGAGTGCCATGTAGCAATGACGTCACCATGATGGGGTGGGGTTTCTCACCAGGGTGAACAGAAGAAATTCGACAAAATCGAATATGAAAACAAGCAACTGTGTCAGAAGATCGCCAACGCCCACCGCGGCCCCGCCAAGGTGGATTGCTGGAACGAATATTTCTCTAAGAGGTAGTGTTCTTTCTCTTCATTTCGTTTTCCAGAAGTCAAAATTGACTTCACCCTTTTTGGGTTTTAGTGCCAGAGGAATTCTCAAGGAAAGTTATCTTGAGGGATAACCAAAGAGACCAAGTTAAGGAGAAAGAAAACCACCCCGAACAGGGACCTTTCTCTAGCGTTAAAGAGCTTTTTTTCCCTCTAAGAGACTCTTCAGAGTCCTATTTTGAGTTTGACACAAGAAAGCACTTTTGTAAAACGGTGACCATAGCTGGGACTACAGCACTCTTAAAATTGTTTCCGCAAATATTTCCTGAACTACCACGTGCTAAGCACCAGGACTACAGAGGTGAAATGAGAAGTATATTTCCTAACTCCAAAGAACCCAATGTCAGGTAAGGGGTACATTTATGTAAATAGTTATGCAGTGTGATCAGGGCTCCAAAGGAGTGTCTGCAGGGAAAGAAGAGTGGTGTGTGTGTGTGTGTGTGTGTGTGTGTGTGTGTGTGTGTGTGTGTAGGGGGGTGGGGAGTGTCAAGAAGTCTTTCCTAATCCTTGTATTCTGAAATCGAGTTGACAGCTGAGGGGAGTGAGGTGAACCAAAACTTGTCATCAGCCATTTGTGATGTATCTATAGGCAAGACCTTCATCCTCTAAGCCAGAGATTCTCAATCCTGGTTTCACATAGTAATGCCTGGGAAGCTTTTGCAAAATGCCAATGCCCAAGCTCCATCCCAGACCAATAAAGTAGAATTTTCTAGTAGGCAGCAGGGCTGAGAACCACTGATCTTAATCTGAAAAGGCTTTGCACGTTTCCCAGAGCGTGGTCTGGTTCAACAGGCATACGGGGCCTCAGGGCTCTGCGGGACAGCTGGTTCCCTGCACTTTGGCAGCCTGGACTTATGACATCACGACTTCATCTCCCCCACTCCCATCCAGGAGGAGAACTTTATTCTTCACGCATCTTGGGATTTTGTATTTTTCAGCTTAAACAGAGAAACAAGGAACCGGGAGCTGGTGAGAATCACCATGGAAAACCAGGGCATTCTGAAGAGGCTTGGTGATCGCAAACCCCACTATGACCGCAGGTCGTTGGAGTTAGACTGGCAGGCACGTGGGTACTCTGATATTCGTACGCACGCACAGAGTTTGCGTTCAGAGTAGAGCCAATCTCAGGAGAGACCCCTAAGCGGCTGAGGGTGAAATCATGAGAAATGCAACAATCGTTGAAAGAAAAACTACCCAGAGCCTACAAAGCTAACAACAGGAGCAAACCATCCAGCAGCTTGGTAGCAAAGCCATCATGTGTCAGCTTCAGAGAATATCTGGTAGCATCTTCCCTCATCCCTTAATTCATTCAGGCTGAATGGACAAGCAAAGGGGATGAGGGTATACAATTCAGTATGTGGTTGACTTGCTTCTTTTAGGAATGGCTCTTCAAGAAGGAAAACAAAGAGCCATCCGCAGTGCTTTTATAAACTTCCACTCCCTGTCTTTGGTCTGAAAGCCTTTTCTAAGCCACCCGTAGGATTTAGAACTTCAGCTTTCGCATCAGCACCCTGGCATTGACATAAATCTTTCTGATTCTTTTCCTTCAAGAATTCAAGGCGCTATATCAGAAATACAACCAAATATCTTCTCTCCTGAGATGAATAGGTATGTCTTCACACGGCTGCTCTTTATTAGAGAACACGGTGATCACAGTCGATGCCAAAGTCCTGAAAACCGTGTAGATGGAGAACGAGGGGCCCAACTAAGGGGTGGATTTTGCTCTTCTGTAATATTGATTGGCCATCCAGTCAGGGACTAGAGCTCTGTCTTTGTTTCCTCTCTGCATACAAGTAGGAAATGACTGCCTTTTGTCATCAGCTTTGAGGCTTTACGTGAGTCTAAGGGGAGGTGATTTGTTTCAATAAGACGTAAACAGGAGGTCTTGTGGCTTTAATATTATGCTAAACTTATATTACAGATCTCTGTCACTGTTCAAAAGTAATACTGTGTTGGCATTTTGTATTATTTCATATTGTTAGTAGTGACTAAGTTTCCCCGCTCTGCCGCTGCCCCTGGGGAGAAGGATAAATGGACGCTCAAGCTTTCCAAAGAACAGTTCTGTATAATTGATGGCTCTCCATTTCTCTCCCTGTCCTCTCCCTGAATACAAGGTTACTCACCATGGAAAAGACAAGAGAAGGCCCTAGGGTTTCTTAGCTGCTTAGGATTTCAAGACACTGCTAAGTGGCTGAATGCTCAGTCTTAAGATGCTACAATAAAGCTTGGAACATAAAATGAGTAAGTTACATTTAAAGTACCCAAAGGCTTTAAGTCCCATCTCCAAATGGAGACAGAATGGGGCAGGCAGAAGGAAAGATGCAACAAGCATTTTTATGGGGGCTATGAAAAGTTTTAATGAGAGAGAAAGAGACAACTTTTTAAACCATACACCGTCACCACCACCCCGGGGGAAAGAATAGGTGGGGTGTGATGATCCAGCCACAAGTTCAGCTCTGTCAAAATGGAAAACAAAAGCATATGAACACATGACAAGACAGTGCTGCATGTCTTCTGTAATTGGTCTAATTATTTTGAAAGAGAGTAGATCTTACATGTTCTTATCACAAATAAATAAATGTTTTATTTTAAAATAATTAGATTTATAGGAAGTTGCAAATAAATGTACAGTGGGGCCTCCTGCGCCCTTCACCCAGCTTCCCCCAATGTTAACATCTTGTGTAAATACAGTACAGTATCAATCTAGGAAGTTGACATTGCTACAATCTATAGAGCATATATAAATTCACAATTATACATGCACTCATTTATATGTAGGTGTATAGCTAGTTTTATGTAACTAGCATGTCTAGTTTTGTATAAGTACAACCGCATTCGAGACAGTTAACTGTACCATTATGGAAATACTCTACTGTACTCCCCCTTTTGGCCACAGCCTCCCTCTTCCTCCAGCCCTAACCCCTGGCAATCACTAATCTGTTTTCCATCTCTGTAATTATGCTGTTTCATGAGTGTTACATAAATGGGGTCATGCAGTATGTATCCATTCTTTTCAGATTGGCTTTTTTCACTCCATATAATTTCCTTGAGGTTCATCCAGGTTGTGTATACCAATAATTCATTCCTTTTTATTGCTGAGTAGTATTCCATGGTAGGAATGTACCACAGTTTATGAATGTACCATTCACCTACTGCAGGACATTTGGGTAGTTTCTAGTTTTTTGACCGTTTTGAATAAAGCTGCTGTGAACTTTTGTGCACAAGTTTCTGCATGAAAGTAAGTTTGATTTCTCTTGGATAAATGCCCAAGAGTGTATTGGTGGGGTTGTATGATAAGTCCATTTTAAAAGAAACTGTAAAGCTATTTCCAGAGTGGCTGTACCATTTACATTCCCACCAGCAATGGATGAGTGAGCCAGTTTTTCCACATCCTCAGCAGCAATTTGATGTTACCACCATTTTTAATTTTAGGCATTATAACATGTGCGCAGTAGAGAAACTTGCATTTCTCTAATTAATGAAGTTGAACATCTGTCATATGCTTACTTGCTATCTGTATATCCTCTTTGGTAAAATATTGGTGCATTTGCCCGTTTTCTAATTGGATTTTTTTTTTATTGAATTTTCAGAGTTTTTTACATATTCTAGATCCAGGCCCTTTGCTGGATATGTGATCTGCAAAATATTTTCTCTGTAATTTATCTTTTCATCTTTCACAGAGTAAAGCATTTTAATTTTGATGACATTCAATTTATCAATGGTGAAACTGTTCTGTATCCTGGCTCTCTCATATCAATATCCTGGCTGTGATACTGTGTATAGTTTTGTAAGGTGCTACCACCTGGGGAAACTGGGTAAAGGGGACACAGGATCTCTCTGTATTATTTCTTTCACACATGTCAATCTACAATTATCTCAAAATAAAAAGTTTAAAGAAAAAATCAATATGTCCAAATGTAAATTCATTTTTAAACTGGTTCCAGTTCATCTCGGTTTGAGGAACTATTCTTCTAGACATCCAGGTGAGAAGTCTGGCAGTCATCCTTTACTCCCTCTCTTTCATCCCTTCCTCCTTCCTGCTTTTTTTTTTTTTTTTTTTTTGCAGTACGCGGACCTCTCACTGTTGTGGCCTCTCCCGTTGTGGAGCACAGGCTCCGGACGCGCAGGCTCAGCGGCCATGGCTCACGGGCCCAGCCGCTCCGCAGCACGTGGGATCTTCCCGGACCGGGGCACGAACCCGTGTCCCCTGCATCGGCAGGGGGACTCTCAACAACTGCGCCACCAGGGAAGCCCCTTCCTGCATATTTTTAATCTACCAGTCCTGCTTCTCAGTCTTTGTATGTGCTACTGCCCATTTCAGGCGCTTGTGATTTACAACCGGTATTATTAATGCAAAAATATGCCCATATCACTTTCTAGCTTAATACACCTTCAATGATTTGCCATTCCTTCCAGAATGAGCCACACTTCTTAATATGGCCCCCCTCAATCCTGTTCCTCCTGTCTTGGAAGCCTCTATCAACAGGAATTCTTAGTTCAAGCAACAGAAATTGACTTTAAGTAGTGAAATAATTTATTGAAAGAATATGAAATCGTTAACAGTATTTGCTAAAAAACTGCGGAACCCAGCTTCAAGCGGCACATCAAGGGACAGCGCTCCAAGTCTTGCTGTAGAACTGGTCTGTGGCGCTGTGGCTAGCACAGCTGCCCTTGCTCTATCTAGAACTGGATCTTGCTGACCTGCTAGTGCCGCCTCTGAAAAGTCTTCACCGTCTCCGCCATTTTGTGTCACTATCTCCCAATTCCAAGTCAGTGAAGGTCTATCTGATTGGTGTAACTTAGATCATATATGCCCATTCCTTATCTGCAAGGTTTGGGAGAATGAGTATCTGCCTTTTTCCAAGGCTGGACATGAGTTCTGCTTCTCATTCTCACCAGAACAGGAAATTTCCCCCCAGTTAGAATGAGGCTCAGATACTAGAATTTCACAAAAATGACAAACGTCTGCAAACTTATATCTCATCATTCCTTGTCTTTTTCAACTAACAGAAGACATGTTTTCTTCTCATCCCATTCATCTGTTGTCCCCTCTAGCTGGAAAATCCATAGTTCTATGTCTTTACCTGGAAAACACCTATACATAATTTATACAAGCGAGTCCATTCTCTAGGAAGTTTCCATGAACTGCTCAGGTTATATTAGGTATTCTTTTAAATGTCTGCAGATTTTCCTGTTGTCCTTCTTTTATTGATTTCTAGTTTGAGTCCATTATGGTCAGAGAACATACTCTATATTTCCAATTCTTTTAAAATTTATTAATATGGCCTATCTAGGTGAATATTTCATGGACATTTGAAAAGAATGTATATTGTTCTGCTGTTGGGGGGAGTGTTTTAAAATGTCAATTAGATCCTGTTGGTTGATGGTGTTCAGTTCTTTTATACGCTGGATAACTTTCTGTTCTAGTTCTATCAATTGCTGAGAGTAGGGTGTTGAATTCCCCAATTATAACTGTAGATTTGTCTATTTCAACTTTTAGCTCTATCAGTTTTTGCTTCACATATCTTATTTATTTATTTTTAAAGCAACTGGTGCTCAAGCTGTTTTTTTTAATGAATTTATTTTTTATTTATTTATTTTTGACTGTGTTGGGTCTTCATTGCTGAGCGTGGGCTTTCTCTAGTTGTGGCGAGCAGGCGCTACTCTTCATTGTGGTGTGCGGGCTTCTCATTGTGGTGGCTTCTCTTGTTGCAGGGCACGGGCTCTAGGCGCACAGCCTTCAGTAGTTGTGGCTCGCGTGCTCTCGAGCGCAGGCTTAGTAGCTGTGGCACATGGGCTTAGTTGCTCCGCGGCATATGGGATCTTCCCGGACCAGGGATCGAACCCGTGTCCCCTGAAATGGCAGGCGGATCCTTAATCACTGCATCACTAGGGAAGTCCCTGCTTCATGTACTTTAAAGCTCTGGTGTTTGTTGCATACACATTTAGGATTTGCTATACCTACTTGGGGGAGTGATCCTTTTTACCATTTTATAATGTCCCTCTTTGTCCCTAGTAATTTTCTTTCTCTGAAGTCTACTTTATCTGATAATAATATAGCCTTTTAAAATGATGTTTTTAAAAAAATTGTTTGCATAATATTTAAGTTTCCATCATTACTTTCTGTCTACCTATGTACACTTGTATATGACGTATAGTTGGGTCAAGTTTTTTTAATCCACTCTACCAATATCTGTCTTTTAATTGGTCCCTTTATCCTCCTCACTTTTAGAATATAATTATCTTATGTATTTCCTCTGCATACACGGAGCATCACATCAGATGGGGTTATAACTTTTGTTTCAACCAGAAAATATGGATAAAGAAACTCAGGAGGTGAAGAACAATCTATTATGTTTACTTCTATTTTTACCTTTTCAGTTGTTTTCTTCCTTTCTGAAAGTCCCAGCCTTCTGCCATTTTGTTTGGAAAGTTTTCTTTAGCCACTCTTTAAGGGTCAGTCTCAACAAATTCTGTTAGTTTCCCTTCATCTAAGAATGTCTTTATTTCCCCTTTGTTCCTGAAGGATAGTTTCCTCACATATAGGATTCAAAGTTGACAATCTTTGCTGTCAGCACTTGATAAATGTTGTGTCACTTTTTCTGGCCTCCATAGTCTCCTTGATAGTAATACTAAAATAGTATTAGTAATAGTATTAGTAAAACAGTAAAATAGTAACACTTGCGTTAGTGTTCCTTCCCATTGTTTCTCCCTGTTCTTAAGATTTTTTTTTCCTTGGTCTTTAGTTTTCAGAAGATAATTATGATGTATCTTGGTATGGATTTCTTTGGGCTTATCTTATTTTGAGTTTATCACCTTCTTGAATATGTAGATTTATATCTTTCATCAAATTTGGGGAATTTTCAGCTATTATTTCTTTGAGTACTTTTTGGTCCCACACTTTCTCCTCTCCTTCTGGGACTCTGATGATACAAGTGTTAGCTCTTTTGTTATTGTCTCATGGGTCCTTGAGGCTCTCTTTTTTTTTTTCCCAGTCTGTTTTTCAGATTGAGTAATTTTTATTGATCTGTCCTCAAGTACCCTAATTTGATCTTCTGTCATTTCTACTCTACTATTGAGTTCTTCTGAGTTTTTAATTTTACAATAACTTTTCATTTCTATAATTTCCACTTGGTTATTTTTCATAGCTTCTATTTCTTTGCTAAGATTTTCTGTTTAAACAATTTTTTTCAAGAGAATTTGTTATTGATTGTTGAAGCATTTTTACTACAATTGCTTTAAAATCCTTGTTAGATAAATTCCAACATCTGAATCATATCATATTGGTATCGGTTGATTTTTTTTTTTTTTCTTATTTAGATTGGGATTTTCCTGGTTTGGGATATGATGAGTGATTTTCTATTGTATCCTAGATATTTGGGTAATTATGTTAGGAATCTCTTAATGCTATTTACATCTTCTATTATAGCAGGTAGGAGTCCTGTTTAGGTGTAGTGTGTAAGTTTCTGCTTCTTTAATGTGTTTTATTTCCAATGACATTATAGTTTTCTGAGCCTTCACAATACTATTCTGGTCTGCTTGTTCTTTGGATGCTTCCAGGACTCCCACTCAATCCCCGTGTGTCTTCTGCAGTGTAGGAAGGTGCTTCCCTGGGCTGCACAGTGTTGCTGGACCACCTTCTGCAGAGGGGCAGGCAGACACTGCTGGGCCTGGGTCTCCTAACATCACTGGGTGGAGGACAGGGAGACATAGGGCTTCAATCCTGCTCTGAATGAACTGGGCCACTTGCTGGTACCCAGGTGTGGAGCTAGGGCTGGAGCTCCCCAGTAGGTCTCTACTAGGCTTCCCCTTCCCTGTCCTTTGGCAGAGAAAGCAAGCTTTTCTCCCTTCCTCTCTCCCTCCCTTTTTTCCTTCCTCCCTTTTTTCTTCCCTGTCTCTTTCTATTGGTGGTTCTGGGTTGCAGGCCTCTCCAGAGCCCAGTCGGGTGTAGGAGATGAAAAGAAAACCCAGGAAAGTCACCACATTGTTGTTCCTCAAGTCCTGAGGTTTCCTAATCAATCCACCATCTTCTCTCCAGCTTTCAGAGTCCTTTTATCATTGTCTTTTTAATAAATTTCCAAGGTTTTAAGTTGTATTTAGAGTTGAGGAGGAGGGAAAAATGATTCTACATCATCTTGTTCTGAAACCACAAGCCTGACTTTTAAAGGTAGCAGTTTGAGACTGTATTCAAAGGGCAGGAAAAAAAAAAAATCCATATCGACTCCACCAGTTAGAGAAATGCTGCTTATTAGTTCTAAACTATATGATTCAAGAATGGGTTTTGTGCATATGTTGGTCTGTAGTTATTAAATAAGTCACCAAATGCTTTCATATTTTTGGACACATGATCCTGTGATTGGTGGCATAAATGATGTAACCCTGGGTAAGTGGATATATAAAACTCTGATGGGTCACATGTCTTAAAGCATGTATGTTTTCAAACATACAATGGTAAAAGCACAATTGGCTAATGTTTAACATAGCTAAGCATTGCCTGTGAAGGACAGATGGTTATAATTTTCTTAAACCCATTTCCTTCAGGGAGTGGAGTGGATGGTAGAGAAGATTACAAATTTATGGATCAAGGATGGCAAACAGGATAACTCACTTGCCAGTTCTGCTCAGTTGAGACTGCATACTGTATCCTGAAAGATCCAAAGCAGTGCCTACATTCAGCAAGAGAGTACTGTGATCAGTTAGTGCTGTCTGCCACGGATATAAGAATGGTTGGTGGCAGCACATATGCCCCACCCGTCTAACATCCTTGACCTAGAAGAGCCCTCCAGAGCTCACATTCTCTCTGGTTGTAGACACAGGCAGAGAGCTTACCGGCATTTGAGGGCCCAAGGGGGGAAGAAAAGGTACATTTTGAGAGGTATGAAATAAGCAGATTTCTTGGTGTGAGGCCCAGAGTGATGGACTTTTGCAAAAATTTTGCCCAGGGGGTCAGAACATATGTGCTACTGGCTGGAATGGAACTGGGAATTGAATTTACACACATTCCACCAATATATATCTGTAAACAGGTGCTTTTTTTTTTTTTTTAAATAAGACTTTTCTTTTTACGAACAGCAAAAACACTTTACAAATGACCTGTCTCTGGGGCCCTGTCCATTCTACTCACAGATTTCGTAGCAGCCAAACAGCTGTCAACACAGCTTGCCTTAGAGGGTGAGAAGGCTATTTTGACAGGAAATAAAGGAGGCATCACATTTTAATACTTTGCTTCACAATACACATGAAGGGAATGATTACTATTTCATCTGACAATTGTGCGAAAATATTAAGAAGCGGAAAATGTCTGTTGTAGTATGAAATATAAAAAAAAAAAAAATCATCTGTTATTCAACCACTGTGCTCCTACGATGGGAGAAAAACCACCCAGATGGGACTTCAGAGTTGGTGAGGATCTCCACCAAGGGGCCTCCCTAGGTGATTTTTCTGGAGTAATTTTAACTTATGTGTTTTTTGCCTGAGAGCTGAGTTTAGATCCTGGCTCTCCTGAATAATACACACAACTTGGCATATGCCATTCCACTTCAAAGGGCAGCTGCCCTCCCTGTGCTGGTTCTATGTGGAACAGCTCAAGACTAATTTCACTTGATAAGAATCCAGTACTTTGTAAGTGCAAAGAGGTCCTCATCCTTTTGCTAGAAAGGTCTGAAGAATGTGATCCTGTTAGGTGGACCTACCAGGTTCATGAGCTAGAAGGTGGCATAGGTATCCTTGTGTAAGAAGGCAAAAATGGAAATTTCTAAATGGGCAACAGATCTCCCTGGTGCTTCACCCTTCACCTGGCCTCCTTTTTTTTCTCATGAGGAAAAGAGCTTGAAAATTTACACAGGTAAGCAGCCTATTTTCAGTCTTAGAAGCTGCAACCACACTGCATATTATTGTAAATTCTAGCTGAGAACACATTCCTCACTTCTAAGTCCATAATTTAACAGGTAGCCTCAATTATGGGACCACAAAAGAAACAGGCAGTGTAGTGATTAATGACCATCTCTGGTATTAGGAAGACCTGGGCTCAAATACAATGGCTCTGCCATTTTATTAAAGCTGTGTGAGCTTGAACACATTATTTAAACTTTTTAGCCTTGTTCTTCTCGTTTGTGTAACAGGGATGATAAGAATCCTACATCAGGGAATTCCTTGGTGGTCCAGCGGTTAGGACTCGGCGCTTTCACTGCGGTGGCGAGGGTTCAATCCTGGTGAGGAAACTAAGATCTCACAAGCCATGTGGTGCGGCCAAAAAAAAAAAAAAAGAATCCTACATCATAGGCTTGGTGCATCTGTCAAAATCACGTATGTAAAGGCCTTAGCATTGCTCCTGGCACAGAATAAAGCTTTTTATACATTGGCTATTAATAAGAAATACAATTCTCTGAAGCTAAGATATATCACAAATCCTGTGTGACATTAAGCACTTTTGCTCAGAGACAACCCATCAGGCCCACACTCAGAGTCTATGTACTTTGATTTTGATGGTCAGGACTGATTTATTGTGAATTAGGCATAGTTATGACAGGGGGGAATCATCTGGTTTCCCATGATGTAGCAGGATAGGAGCCCCTATAATCTGAAGGTAGGGACAGGTGAGAACCAAGAGAGCTGTCAGTAACAAGAAAGACAAGTGATGGAATAAAATAAAAGCAAGCAAGCATCAAGTTTCAGAGTCTGAGAATATTTAGAAAAGGCACAAGCAGCCTGACATTCCGCAAGTCCCTGAAAACACCACTGTATCGTGGAAGAGTACAGTAAATCATGGTGACAGGGAAGGGTGCCTTAGTCTGCCAGAAAAGGTGATGAATGCTCACTATTTAGGAAGGCAGAGAACCACGTTTTCCATTACCAGGCAAACACACACTACCGAAAAGGTTAAAATCAACATTTTAGTGCCTGAAGACAGGGGAACTTCAATTGCATGGAAAATCCTCTTGGGTAAAACAACTCAACTTCCAACGAAGCCGGATCAATGAAGTGTCACTCTGTTTATAAAGCTTAAACACCTCTGCAAATTGGTACTGTATACATTCACCACCACCACCCCCCAAAAGACAGTGGCTACTCAACTTTGGTACAGAGAATCAGGGTCAACTTGCCTGTGATACTTTAACGAATGACATGTGTTATTTTGTGATATGCTCCCTTTCGACTTGTATGTTCGGCTCCAAAGGGGTGCAGTGAAAAGCCACAGACAAAAACCAGCAAAAAACAAGACTCCCCACATAGACTCTTCTTGATAATGGAGTTTATGGAAAATTCTGCCCTTCTCGCTCGAGATTCCTTGATGGTAACATGGGGGAGCCTGGACCAGGTGGTCTTCCGGGTCCCTTCCAACCTGGATGTTCTAGGATACAGTTACCTGACCCAACTAATAGGTACCCAGTGAGTTTCCTTGCTCAGCCTCTCTAAGAGCATTCTGAGCTGGCTGTACGCACTCTGGAGGTCCTCCTTCACCAGCACAGCATCTACCAGGTGCCCGTAATGCTGGTCTATGAAGGCAGCAGAGGCGGCCATCTCTCGCTGCTCCTCATCCTGCAAGGAAAAGGGGCAGTTAGGGAACAACTGTGTTGTTCTCCCCCCAAATAAGAAACCTACAGCCCTGGGCTTCCCTGGTGGTGCAGTGGTTGAGAGTCCACCCGCCAATGCAGGGGACACGGGTTCATGCCCTGGTCTGGGAGGATCCCACATGCCACGGAGCGGCTGGGCCCGTGAGCCATGGCCGCTGGGCCTGCGCGTCCGGAGCCTGTGCTCCGCAACGGGAGACGCCACAACAGTGAGAGGCCCGCGTACCGCAAAAAAAAAAAAAGAAACCTACAGCCTTTGTCTTGGGCAGTATCCAACCTCTCACTTTTAGGTGATGAGCGGATGACTATGGCCCTTGAATAACCAACTGGGTACACAAGAACAGAGCACAGTGATGCTAGCCTATCAAACTTCCAAGAAAGTTCATGGGTGGCAGCCATAATCATTGTTCAGTCATTCACAAGATATCTACTGAGGACCTGTTAACTGCGAGCCATGCTTTGGGCAGATGCTGATTCTATATCTGTGTGTCTATATATGTCAATATCACGCTTCCTGTCCGAAGGTATTTCCAAACTAGCAGTACTATTGTGTTGCATGGCAATTTGGTTAAATAATTACAGGAAAGAACTAAAAATAGTAGTCACTATATAAAAGCAAAGCAAGCATTTCTGGAATCAACTAGGGGAAAAAGAAGAAGAAGAAGTAACTCAAATGCCCTCTGAGGACTCCTAAATTCATCATGTAGAACTCAGTTCTTCTTTTCATTTCCTCAAACCAGAGCCCAACATTAGCACAGTTGACAAAGCAGAGATATTTAAGAAAGTGCTGGGACAACCCTGACCCAATCCCTCATTTCCTTAGGACACCTGGCTTCTTTAATCAGACTGCTTTCCTGACACCTAACCCTAAGGTCTAGGCAGCCAATGATCCCTCCTTTACCCAACTTACCCAGTGTTTTGTTTGCTGCTTCATTCAAATATACCTCTAGTAAGTAGAATTTCAAGCAGGTAGTTCACTGACTATTAGCTTGGGTTTTGGAAGAAAGGAAAGCGGCAGGATCCACTCTGAGTAAAACTGCAAAGTGAAATTTGTGGCTGGCATTCACCCACCTCCCCTTCTATCTCCTTCCAGTCCTCTGCTGCCTTCTCGCCTCTGCTTCTAGGGGCTCTGTTTTTATGCTGCCATGGAGGGGGTGAGCTGTCTTCCCCTAAAATGACCCATATTCCAAAATGTTCTCTGTCACCAATCAAAACCAGATTCCTACTTTCGTGAGAGCATCCACACTTTCAGAAAATATGTTCTAAAGGTCTAGGAAACAGTTTTTGCATGCTACCGCAAAGACAGAAGAGACCTTAGATAACTTCTTCTTACTTCTTTCCCCCGGGAGGGAAAAACCTAGATTAAATTGGGCAGAGCTTTCCAACTCTATATGGCATCTTGCAGGGCTCCTCTCCTACTCAAAACCACCCTGCAGTGTCCCACTGCTGCCCCTGGATCTTCCATCCCACTTCCCCCACCCCCTTACACACATATATCCTATAGACTGTCTGCCGCTACTGGAGTTTCCCCTCCTCCAGGTACCTTCATTGTTCATCCTGGAAGCATTTATCTATTTAAGAAATTAGAGAAGGAACATTCTTTTGCCCCTAAATCCCTCCATCTTCCTAATAAATATCTGCCTCTTGAAAGAACTCAAGTAATCTCTAATGGAGTAAAATGTGTGACATTTGTTTTGAAGCTGTCAGTCCCCTGAACCCTTTCCCTGCCCTGTAAAGGTGGAACTCAACCACCTGCAGCTTCAGCAAGAGAGTCACAGTCCTGAGCTGCACATAGGAAAGATTCCCCCATGATGCCCCTTGCCTCCATCTTGGACTAGCTTGCTGGATCTGAAGTTGGTGTTTCAATTAAAAATTATTTGGGTTTGGCTTAGGAGTTCAACAAATTCTTGTGGTATGTCACACTCAGATCAGGTGCCTGATAGATGTCAGTCCCTTAACTTTCCAACGGGGTGCTTATGTGAGGGAGTGGAGGGTGGGGAACCCAGGCAAAGCCACTCCGGTGTGAACTGGGAGGCACTTCTGGCTGCCCCACCCTGAGTCTTCAGATCACATGACCATCTGAGTCTGGCCAACAGGCAAAATGGAAAGATGGTCTTGTGTAGAAGGTATGGGCACCCACATGCAGCTAACGGCCCTTTTAGGCCTTCGGAAGAGAAATGATCAACTTTAAACTTACAAGTGGGGCCGCTGCATCCTCACAAGCTGGGGACGTGGGTGGCGTCTTCCTCTTTTCCTGAATTGCAGGCTTTACAAATATAACGTAGGGTTTAAACTCTGAGGTCCTCAGTTGTTGCAGTGCCTGAGAAAGAAAGTTCAGGAATATTACATACTTTGAAAATATTTTATTGTGAAACACACTTCTTGAATTCTCAGTAATGGTGTGCTTCATCACATAACCCCGATGGCAAAGGTCCTGATGATATGGTCACATGACAATGGCCTTCATCCGTGCAGACCACCTGTTCATTTTCCCGCTGGCCTCAGCTGGACCCTGAAGGTTCACTTGCCGAGAACAGAGGTTCCAAAGCCTCAGCTCCGAGAGTTGCCATCTTACTTAGCTCTGACTACCCTCCAGCAAGCTCTAATTAGCCTTCGCACACCCTCCTCTGCCTGCCTAGTCCTGATGGAAGAACCAGCAGGATTTAATGTGTGTATCTATTTAGTCAAACGTCATCAATTTGGACTAATGCAAAGTTTGTGCTATCACACAAGCCTCCGCACGATATTCAAAGAAGAAAAGGTTTGCCAAGCAAATGAAGAGACTAAGAGATTCCTTGAAGCAAACTGTAAAGACTTTAGAAGGTTTTCAATATGCAACTCGTCCTGTTAATTAGTGCATTTTATTTATGATGTAAGGGCCTGTATTTGGAAACACTGGTATTAAACTGCTATGTGTACAGCTTGCATCCCCTCTAAACCAATAAAATCACTTTTCAAAAAAATTTTTGAAATTCAGACTTTTAATTTCCACTACCAACTCCTCACTAAGTCCAAATTAGTGAGGGTTTTCCTTTCTGGACATAAGGTGCTTTTTGGAATCCGTTTCAAGCCAACTTCTGTAAAATAAAGCCTACAGTGTATGTCATAAAATCAGAGCTCAGCCCCTATTGAGTTCCAGGCTTACAAATTTTTCTCAAAGACAAGGTTAAAAAGACGGTTAAGCCCCTGTGGGGTGTGCAGGACTGGAAATGTCTCTGAAGCACTACACAGGGTCAAGTCTGCCCTTTTTCCCTTTCAAACTGCTCTCCTACTCAGTGGTTCTCTAGGTGGTTCTCTGATTTCACTCATCCTCGTCGGGGAAGGGATGGCCCAGCCTCCACTGGTGCATTTACATCTAAGTCCCTGACTGTCAGGTCACAGTGGACCAGTTGGTGCCACTGTCTCCTGCATGATTTACTCTACGCAGAGGTTACTATCTTGGGCCTGTGGGCCACCAACAGGGTCCCTCCAATTCATGTCATTTTTGTGTATAGAGGTGCACGTTTTGGGGTACAAAAGCTTTCATTAGATTCTCAAAGGGAGACCCAAGGAAATATTAACCTCCAGTGCTCTGGAATAAAAAGTCCCTGGACTAAGGTCGAATGTTCTGTGAAATGTACAACCCCCTAGTTTATAAAAATTCCATTAATAGGAAATGCCAAACTGGCCCAGGAACTCACATCTGGCTCCACGTCCACCAAACACACTTTGTTTTTGGCCATCACAACCTGAATGGCTTCCAGGCTGGTTCCATAGAGGTTTTCCTTATATTCACCATGCTCCAGGAACCTAGAACAGCACCACAGGGGCAAAGGCCTTCAGCTGCTGAGTTTGCCTGAATTAGCACAGAAGGTGAATGGCCCACCATGACTCCCCGCTCCTCCTCCCATCCTCTGCTTCCCCTGACTTTTCCAGAAGCCCTCCCAGGAGGTCAAGTGGAAGACTGGACAGATGCAAAGACACACAGCTGCACGGAGGCCCCACTGGTCCATCAAGGAAACGTACTTGTTGTGATGCAAGTCGGCCTCAAACGCTTGCTTAGAGACGAAGTGATATTCCACCCCATCCTCCTCATGGCTCTTCCTGGGCCTGGTGGTATCTGTGAAAGAGAGGAGGGTAGCTGGGCAGAGATGTCACAGCACAGCGAGCCTGTGCCCTCATTCCTGTCCGGAGCTGGTCACGGATTTGTGTACAAACCACCCACTTCCCTCCATCAAGGGTCCCTGTGTGCAGGCACGTCACTGACTTGCACAGCTCTGTGATGTTGGCAAAAGGAGGCCTCCGGTTTTGCAGGTGAGGAAACAGAGGTGCAGAGGTTAAGCACCGTGTGGATGTCCCACGGCTGGGAGCAGAGCCGGGTCGGAACGCTCTCTGTCTCAGGCCAAGCGTATGCCCTTAACCACTCTGCCAAACTGCCTCACTGATGCTGTGGCTTTAAGAATCGCCTAAGGAATTCCTAGTCCTCTAGGTTTTATTTCCTAATTGCTTTTCTTTTTGAGAGCCAAGGGGGCAAAAACTCAGTTGACCCTGCTGTATGTTTTAAATTTTTTATTCAATTATTTCTCATCTGGGGAGAAAAGGCATGAAGACAGACAGTCCCCTCGTGGACTAGATGTTTCCGCAAGGCTGGCTCTCACATAATTTTTTTTAATTAATTAATTTATTTATGGCTGTGTTGGGTCTTGGTTGCTGCGTGGGCTTTCTCTAGTTACGGTGAGCGGGGGCTACTCTTGGTTGTGGTGCGCGGGCTTCTCACTGCGGTGGCTTCTCTTGTTGCATAGCACAGGCTCTAGGCGCACGGGCTTCAGTAGTTGTGGTTCATGGGCTTAGTTGCTCCGCAGCATGTGGGATCTTCCTGGACCAGGGCTCAAACCCGCGTACCCTGCATTGGCAGGCGGATTCTTTACCACTGCGCCACCAGGGAAGACCCCCTCACACAATTTTTAAACACATAGTGTTTTCCCTCTGATTTCCATAATAGAATCAAGGCACGCACCTCTGGGGAAAATCAGATCCTCCACAGAACAAGAGCACACGCGAAGCAACACACAGCTTTTTCCAGAGCATTCCAAAAGAAAAGAGGGGGTCTCAGAGGACAGTGTTTTCTCCCTTGTGGGCCACCCAGGGGATGCTCTGTGCGCCGTGTGACATCTGTGTCCAACCTCTGGCAGAGCTGCTAGGGTCACCTTTCCTGACCATGTCCTTGCTTTAAAACTTTTATTTACCAACTGATTACATTCTAAACACCTTAGATGAGTATATGAGACCCTCTTAATCAACCCAGCCTCCCACTCAGCTCATCTCCCCCCACATCACCCACACTAACTTCCCCAGTCCCTCCCATTGCTGTACTGGGTCATATTTTGTCCCTTTGCATATGTTGTTCCCTTGGTATAGAGAACTCTTCCTTCTCTGCCTGAAAAACTCCTACTTACTCTTCAAAACCCAGATAAAAGTCACTGTTGCTGGGAAGCCTTCCCTGACTCGCCTGGTTCCTTATAGCAGGGAGAAAGTCACCTATCTGTGGGATGTCTGGAAGCAGGTAGGTCTAGCCATCCAGGTACCCCACCCCCAGAGGATGGGTCTGGAAGTTTCTGAAGGATCCATGTGTGAACAACTTCCACACGCCCTGTTTCAGTCCATCCTTTCAGCCTGGAAGGCTGTGGGCCCCCCAAAGTTCTCCCAGGTCCATCACAGGTGCTTCCAAAATGGCCTCCCCAACCCCCCATGACCCCGCCACCACATCCCTACCACTTCAGGTAGGATTCTGGAAGACAGTTCTCATAACCCATAGACTGAGCTATGAGCCCTGAGGCCCAGGGGAGTGACAAGGCAAAAGAAAGAATACGTAGGTGCGCTTCCTCAGAATCCTCCAGAAAGGTCCCATTACTGCCACCACAGCATCCCTTCTCAGTGGCCATCACGTGCCCACATTGTATCCCTCTGAGGAAGAGGACTGAGAGTCTCAGAAAGGAACAGCCAAGGACAGGAAGTGGCAAGCAGCAGGTGAGAGGCTGACGTGTGGCCTCAGTAAGAATGTGACTGTGGGGGGCTTCCCTGGTGGCGCAGTGCTTGAGAATCTGCCTGCCGGTGCGGGGGACATGGGTCCGAGCCCTGGTCTGGGAAGATCCCACGTGCTGCGGAGCAACTGGGCCCGTGAGACACAACTACTGAGCCTGCGCGTCTGGAGCCTGTGCTCTGCAACAAGAGAGGCCACGATAGTGAGAGGCCCGCGCACCGTGATGAAGAGTGGCCCCCGCTTGCCGCAAATAGAGAAAGCCCTCGCACAGAAATGAAGACCCAACACAGTCAAAAATAAATAAATAAATAAATAAATAAACTACAATGGTTTATTTAAAAAAAAAAAAAAGAATGTGACTGTGGTGACTTCCCCGGTGGTGCAGTGGTTGAGAATCTGCCTGCCAATGCAGGGGACACAGGTTCGAGCACTGGTTCCGGAAGATCCCACATGTTGAGGAGCAACTAAGCCCGTGCGCCACAACTACTGAAGCCCACGCGCCTAGAGCCCGTGCTCCGCAACAAGAGAAGCCACCGCAATTGGAAGCCTGCGCACCACAACGAAGAGTAGCCCCCACTCACCGCAGCTAGAGAAAGCCGGCGCATAGCAACGAAGACCCAACGCAACCAAAAGATAAATTAAATTAAAAAAGGAAAAAAGAACGAGACTGGGGCAGGTTGCCTGGGTTTGAATCTTGGCTCCACCACTTACCAACTGTGTGACACTGGACAAGTTGCCTAACCTCTCTGAGCCTCAGTGTCTTCCTCTGTATGGGATGATGATGATCCTCTTCTCGGGGATACTGGGAAGGCTGGCCAAGCTACTGCACATAAAAGCTCTTGGTAGAGCTCCTAGCTACTGCACATCACATTCAGAACCAGGACTTCTGCCTACTGGATTTCAGCATCTCCATCCAGCTGCCTCTGGACTCAGGAGTGTACATAGCCACCCTGCTGGACTGGATCCAGCTGCAGGCGGAGTGCCCGAGCAACACTGCTCAAGGGCTCTCTGGCTTCCCCAACCTACTCTCTTGCCCAAGCAGAGAGCAGGGGCCATAGGAGTCAGAGTCATTGGGAAGAGGAGGCTGAAATACACCCACTGCTGGGGGCCCCTTGGTGTTGGGTTGAAGTTGCCACTTTACCTGCAATGAGCTCTAGACTCACCTCCCATTCCAGGCAAGAACCAGGCAAGTGGTCCTCCAGTTACTGCCTCAGAGGGTCCTAGTGGACCACTGAGAGTGGGTCTCTTCCCATCATGCCTAGGTCCCCTGATGTGCCTATAGCAGGCAGTGCCTGACAGCCCTTCAGACCCAAAGTAAGGATGAAGATGGATACATGGAGTCAAGTCCCCAAGAAATATTCATGTGCAGACATGCTTGCACACACACACACACACACACACACACACACACACACACACACACACACACAAGCCCTCTTACGTGGAACAGCAACACCAAAGTGCTGCGGGTTCTCTGCCACCACCTTCTGCTTCAGCTCGTGCAGTCGGGCTCCCAGAGACCCTGGGAAACAAAGGGAAGGCTGCAAGGTCCCTGCTGAGCTCCCTCCCCACCCCTCCAGGGAGAAACCAGCCCCTTCTCTGGAGACGTCACCTACCGATCAGAACCACCAGGCGGGGCTGCTCGCCGGGCTGGTGCTGGTACCTGGTCACCTCCTCGTAGGTCGGCAGCTTCGGAGACTCGGCCACTGCAGATGTCTTTCCTTCCTGCGGGCTTCCCAGTCTCTCCCTGCGGCCCAGCCGGAAGCTCCTCCGAAGGCCAGCTTGGGGAGAAGGGCAGGGGGACACTGCGGCATTTGTCCCAGTAGCTCCCTATAGACTTTCTCTACCTGGTCAGACCTGGAGGTGGGACTGAGACCCACGGGCCTCTCCCAACCACTTCCTGCTACAGGAAGGGGTTGATCAGGACGTACAGTAATATGACGAAAGTGCGATTACCTGGCGTCCAAAATTTAGGGTTCAAGGCTACTGCTTTACTTGGTATGTGACTGACCTCAGGCAAGTCATCACCCCTCTGCGCCTCAGTTCCCTTATCCATGAAAGGGAATCCACATCTACAAAGGCAACGGGTGCTCCTAGATTGGATCCTGGATCGGGGGAGATGCTCTAAAGGACATTATTGGGACTACTGGCAAAATTCTGCTATGAACGCCATATTAAATGATAGAATTGTATGCCTGTTAAATTACCGGAATTTTTTAAAAAAATAAATAAAATAAAAAATAAATTCCCAGAATTTGATAATAGCCCTGGGTTATATAAGAAAATGTCCTTGTCCTTAGGGGACACATGCTGAGCTATTTAGGGGTGAAGGGACATGACGTCCACAACTCTTACACGACTCAGGGGGAAGAGGGTTAAATGTGTACGTGCAGAAAAAGGGAATGACAAAGCTAACATGGCAAAGTGTTAACATCCGGGGAATCTGCGTGTAGAGTATGTGGGAGTTCTTTGTGCAATTCTCACAACTTTTCAGTAAGTTTGAAATTGCTTCTGAACGAAAAGTTTAAAAACTCTTGGCCTGTCTCTAAGGCCTTTGAAAAGATTTACCAAAATAAAAGAAGTGAAGGTACTTTGGAGATTGATAAAAGGTTCCATTGTTGTATGGGGGTGGCAGAAACACTGAATAAACTACGATTGAGATTATGGTAATAATAAAATCAGTATTAATGTAGGGGTCCTGCCAGGGCACTGCTCCCAGTGGCTGGGTGAAAGTTGGGGTGGGGGACCCCAGTCTCTGGCAGACACAGACTGAAGGAAAATGTGGGTCCCACAGACTCAGCTGCTCTTGAGGGGTTCCTGGGCTCAGATCACCTCTCCCTGACCCAGGAGCCCACGGTGGTCTGTGCATGGGCGTGGGGGGGATCTCGGGGGGAGAGCCCCCATTACTTACCCACATAGTGTCCTTTGAAATATCCCTCACAGTCACAGGTCTCTGGGGACCAAACAGAGAGAGGTAGGCCAGTGAGCCATGCTGGACACATGCCCCAGCCCGGAGGTACCCAGGCCCCGGATGGCCAGGCAGAGCCCTCTGGGATGGAGTCTTGGGGGTCCCAGGACAAATGCCATGTCCCGGCCACCTCAGGTAAACAAGTTCCTCTGTTTCACCCAGTTCTCCATGCTTAGGCCACAAACAGCCTTTCCAGGCCTGGCTGGGGTTCTGGGCCAGCAGACCTCGTTCCAGCCCCTCAGAGTTAGGATCAGTGAGAATAAGGAGGGGAGATTCACTCGCCCTGCCCTACCGCTACCCAGCCGGGTCACGTGGTCATCCCAGCCAAAGTCCAGGGAGGGCCAGGCCCCACGTCCCCACCAGCTCTGCAGGCCTCAAGGAGCAGGTCGGTCCAGCTGGCAGAGCAGGGAGCCAGAGGGGCACAGCAACCCCAGAGCGGGGTGGCAGAAGGGAGAACAAGACCCTGCAGCCCCAGACAGTCTACAGAAGAGGGGCCTATCCGTGCGCACAGGGGACAGACACTGGGCCTACCTTCGTCACAAGGCTGATCATCTGCGGTTTGCACAAAAGACAGATGGAACAGCGTTAGCGGAGGGGAACCGCGAGGCCCTGTGGCCCAGAGGCAGCCGCAGCCTCGGGTGCCTCAGGACCCCTCCATCTGTCCCCTCTTTCTTTCCTCCAACAAACCCGAGATCTGAGCTGCGGTGCATTATTAAACCGATACTTGCTCTAATTAGTCCTCCTGTGTGTGTCTCATTAGCGGCCCAAAGAAAGCCAGATCTTCACTGGCATAAGCAGCCTCAGGGCCAATTTACTCAGCAGCCCCTCCGACCCGAGAGCAAGTCTGGAAAGGCGACTGTTGGCAGGGGCCACCCAGCCAAGGGAGCAGCTCGCCCTGGGATGCCTGCAGCGGGACCAGGACCTGCTCTCTCTCCTCTTGGGTTTGAGACTCTCCTGGGCAAATGCAGGTGCCAGACGACAGAGCGGCACAGCGCAGGGCTGCAGGCCAGCTGTGCTCCGTTCATCTGGCATTGTTCTGGCGCCCCACTTGGTTCCAAGCCCCCCGCTTCCCCCCTACCCCCTGACCCCCAGCTAGGGAGGCCATACCCTGGGGAAGCTTCCTCTCCATACGGGGCTCTAACCTGGGGGCTCTGACCACAGGCCCTCTGGAAACCTGACCCCAGCCCCACTCCCTTGACTTCATGAGCCTCTGTTTAACCATCTTGGCAAAAGGGATGCCCTGACTCCACTACTACCCAGGGCTGTTGTGATGATTAAAAGGCAAGAAGGTAGGTGAATGTGTTTTCTAAAAGGTAAGTGATGCACAGAGTAGGGTTACTAGACAAAATACAAGACGCTCTGTTAAATGTGAACATCAGATAAACGACAAACAATTCATTAGTGTAAGTATGTCTCAAATACTGCATGGGATATACTTACACTGAAAGCCCATTCATTGTTTATCTGAAGTTCGAATTTAACTGGGCAGCCTTTATTTTTATTTGCCAGAGTTGACTGCTGACTCAGAGGCACGGGATCGCTCACAGCCATCTCCATTCCCTTCCAACATCAGTGGTTCTTAAACTGTCAGGGTCAGAGAGCCCCTTGGGGATCTAATGAAAGCTGTGGAGCCTCTCCCAGACACAGACACACAGATACGCAACACACACACACACACAGTTTGCACAAAATTTTGGGAGTGTTACCATGCCCCCGCAGTGTCATCTATGGGCCCCAAATATAGTAGCTCCTCTCCAGGGAATAGCTCTCCGCAACCTACCCCCATTTCCCTTCTTCATCCCTCTCCCCGGCCCCTCCTCCCTCAGGAGGCCTGAGAGCTCAGACAGGACCCTCGGTGCCCCCTCCAGCCCAGTGCTTGCTTCTTCCCCACACGAAGCCCCAGAGCCCTAACCCCAGCCCCTCCCTGAACTGCCTCCCTGAAGTACCATCCTGCCAGTCTACTCACACGGGGGCTTCTTGAGGCTCTGGGGGCTCGGCAGGGTGCCCGTGGCTCTCCGGTAGCTTAGTCGCCTGTGGGGACACAAGGGGATGGGCAGGCCCGTGAGCTGGACCAGAGAACCAGTCATAGGGAACCTTCTGGAAAACTCAGGGAAACCGAGGCCCGGAACCCACAGGTGGGGATAGCCTGGCACCCCAAGGGCCTCCTGCTTCACACTGAGTTCCAGTGAAGAGGGACGTTTTCACAGGTTCTCACTGGTTCATGAGGAAGAAACTGAGTTTCTTGCTCTGGGAGAAGCTTTTCCAGCCCAAGATGGTCACACACAGGGGTACAGCCCAGTGTCCATGGTCAGCAGTTGGTCGTTACTTTCCCATGGCTGATTCTCAAGGAAAGGAGGCACCTTCTCCAAACTCACCCGGCCTCCCCATCTCTGAGGAAGTTGGAAAACAGCAGAACGACTCCCAGGAGAAGCCGAGGGTGAAAGTGACCCTAATTTAATGCCCTTCCCCACCCACCCTAGCCCAACAGAGAGCTCAGCCTGGCACATTATTCAATGCGTCCCTGCGTGGAGAAGCAACCTCCAAGGCCTCTTTGAGCTAAGAAAACACCCAGGGCTCCTAGAGGTCTCTAGATTTCCACATTTAAACGCAGCTAAAGAGCCTTCCCCCAAGACCTGTGAAGCCAAAGATGCAGATGGGTCTGAGGCTCCCCTGAGGAAATAAAGCAGCAGTTCTCAAACTTCAGCTCCTCAATTCATCTGGAATATCTGTTAGAACACAGAGCTCAGAGTCTGCCCCTGGAGTCTCTGATTCAGCAGGTCTGGGGCAGGGCCCAGGCAGGGACTGGCATTCTAACAAGTTCCCAGGGGATGCTGATTGATGCACCTGGTCTGAGGACCACACCAGGAGGGCCCATGAAACAGATGAACCCTGAGGTCTGTTGCTACAGCATCATTCCACACCCCAAAAATGGAAGAGGGCTACAAACCCCAGGAGAGGCTCACAGGCGTAAGTGCCACACCCTCTGACCCAGGATTTACACTTTGGGCAAGCTATCCTAAGGAAATGATTTGAAACATAAGGAACAGTCTATGTGCAACATAATTATCTGCACATAGACTGTAGCAGTGAAACATTAGAGACAGCGTCAAAGTACAGCCACACGGAGGAAGCAAAGTCACTTAGGTAGGACCCTTCCTCAATGAAGCCTTCCATGCTTGCCAGGACGAGGGCCAACCCTCCTGCTAGGGCCTGGCGGGGCCCGGTGTCCTCCTCCCACACACCCATCACATTTATATATAAAGTGTTCGTCTGAACCACGTGTGACTTTTCAGCTGAACTGTAAGCTCCTCCAGGGAAGACACCATAGCTGCTGCCTGTGAATGAACAGTACATCTCCTGATGAAATATTATATTACCATTAATTAATAGTACAGAATAGTATTATTCTAGAGTAATATAGGAAACGCTCATGTCAAAATGTTAAGCTACCAAAAAAAAAAAAAAAAAAAAGCAAGACCTCGAATTCTATGTGCACCACACACATAACAGGCACAGGAAGGAAATAAATCATGTTGTTTAGATAGTAGTAAGACTTTGGGTAATTTTATTTTCCTCGTCCTCCTCTTCTGTATTTTTATATTTTATTTCTCAACTTGCCCTAAGTATGCATTATAAAATATACATTAATTTAATAACATAGATTTCCATATTTATTGAAATCTCAAACAGCCATCACCACTGATGATGGGAGAAAAAGAGCCAACACAAGCACAATTGGTACTTAGCCCAGAGGACACCCAGTGGGCCCCTCTGGCTGTGCTGGCAGAGATCTGGGGCTTGGTCATGTACTTATGCCTCGGCCACTCCAGAACCACACCCCCTTACAACACACCCCAGACCTACCTTTCCTGGAACTGCTTGGAGGGGATGAGGCCAGCTCGAAGGTTGGTGTCCCCCATTCGCTTGGCCTGCCACCACGTGGGGTCGTCCTGGCTCACCACTTCCAGGACCTGCCTGCGCTGGAAGGGCAGGCCTGCCTCCTGGCAGGGGATGGCCCGGTCCTCCCGAGGGTTGTAGTGGAAGAGGGCCCGCATGAACACCTGCAGGGGAGGCACTCAGTGAGACAGCCCTTTGCCGTGTAAGCACAGATGTGTCTATGCCACACGGAAAACCAAAGGACAACCACCATTCATAATTAGGAAGAACAAGCAGCCTCAAGAATAGAAAGCTGGGACCTCCCTGGTGGTCCAGTGGTTAAGACTCCGTGCTCCCAATGCAGGGGGTCCAGGTTCAATCCCTGGCTGGGGAACTAGATCCCGCCTGCCGCAACAGAGATCCCGCACGTGGCAATTAAGACGTGGCGCAAATAACTATTTATTTATTTATTTACTTATTTATGTTAAAAAAAAAGAATAGGAAGTTAATCAGAAACCCACCGCACCGATTTTCTTAGTGTTCTTCAACCATTTTCAATGTCCCAGTTGGGGAATCCCTCAAGAATCAGAAAAATGAATAGCTGGGCCCCATGAATTTCCCTTTCCAACCTAAACATCTCCTTATTGGCCTGATCTGCTATCCTTACAACAGCCTCTCAGCCTACACAAAGCAACCATTAGTCCCGGGAGCAAAAAGTAAAGTCAAGCACAAATTTCTAACTCAAATGTTATTTCTGATACGCTAACTGCCCCTAAGGATGTCAGCAGCCACCTGTAAATAAGTAATCTAGATGTTTTGATAAGAACACAAACATCAATGAAACTACTGTTACCGATTCCTCATCATCACTTTTCAGTGGGGAACTGACAGCTACATCTTTGATAGCTCAATCCTGCCTCATCTGTCACGCACTTAGCCAACCCCCAACTCTCCCCTTTACCCTGAAGTCATCCCTCTAGAGAAGAGGATGGGAAGACATAGCATTGTGTCACACTTCTTCGTTCTCTTTTATAATTCAGTGGCATGGATTTATTTATTTCTATTTCCAGATCATTACAGCCCAATAACTTTAACAGCAAATAGGAAAAAAAAAAAAAGGCCAGAGGGTTTCCTTAGACAAATCCAAATCATATTCCTTTATGTGCCAAGCAGAAAAGATGCAGTTCGACAGTAGTTAAGAAATTTCTGGCCATATATTATGAGGACAGATACCCTCATTTAGTCACAGATGTTACCAGGGTCCCAGGCACTCTGAAGAAAGCATAATCTCAAATGGCCAGCCGTGATCCAGCTCAAAGAAAAATATTTAGAAAGGATGGACTAAGAGACAGGCTACCCATTTTGTCCTATAGGAAAACCAAGTCCTCTCCCTGTATCAAGTTAGAACCTGCAAAAGCTGCCTATGGAGACCATATTAGCTGGTCCCAGGAAGAACCACTTCCATCAGGCATTACGTGTGCCCTGGGATTCAACTGCAGGTGCAAATAAGAAACAGTCATATAAAGATGATTTCTTCATTTGCCATAAAAAACTGTCAAATACATTGTCCACTATTAATCGAAATATTTATTGACGGGGCTTCCCTGGTGGCGCAGTGGTTGAGAGTCCGCCTGCCGATGCAGGGGACGCGGGTTCGTGCCCCGGTCCGGGAAGATCCCACATGCCGCGGAGCAGCTGGGCCCGTGAGCCGTGGCCGATGGGCCTGTGCGTCCGGAGCCTGTGCTCCGCAACGGGAGAGGCCACAACAGTGAGAGGCCCGCGTACCGCAAAAAAAAAAAAAAAGTTATTGACATCTACTGTGTGCCAAGTGCTGTAATGTCCCATCTTTCATGCGGGCTGGGAATTAGCTTTCTTGAAAAATTGGCATGCTGCCTTCCATACTCTGATGAATTCCGTTCATTATTGTAATTCATTACGTTCTCCTTTTTGCCTTGGCTGCCAGAAAGTGCAGGTCCAAATTCACTGGGAAATAAAAGTAATGCCCTCTTGCATCGTCCCTCCCACCACTTCAGCTCGGGGCTTGACAATCTCTCACCTGGGCTTTCACAACAGACTCCTACCAGGTGTCCTAGCCCCGGTCTCCACCCTCCTCTACTCACTGCCCCAGGGAGCTTTCTAAAACACAAATGTGGTTGTATCACTTCCCTCTTAAAAAAAAAAAAAAAAAAAACCTTTAAGAGCTTCTCACCGCCTATGGGGTTGTAACTTGGGCTGTGGGGGACCCCCATATCCCCCGGGGCCTTACTTTTTCAGGGCACCCCAGGCTGACTGCCTAACGGCTTTCTCCAGCCACTGGGATCTGCTCTCCCCTAACCTGGCCGGCAGGAACTGCTGGGATTTAACCCCCGGGATGCAGCCTGGTGGGAGTTGGTGTACAGATCCCCCAGATCTCCCAGCTCTTGGGAGGGATGACGGAGGCACGGTCTACAAGGGATACCAAGCTCTGGAGCAGGATTAAGCTCTGGTTGCCCCCTGTGGTAACTTGCTGAGAACACACCCTTTGTTGCACTGGCTGCCTTCCTTTCCCCACTCCTGTACTGGTGTTTCCTGGGGTCACCTCCAAATAAACTATTTGTAGTGAATCCCTGTATCAGAGTCGGCTTCTGAGATCCTAAACTAAGCAGGGATTATGCCAAAATGCTTAACAAAGCATTCAAGGCCATTCAGAAGGTAGCCTTGATCCACCTCCCCAGCACACCCCCTCATCCTCCCCCTGGAGCCCCACCACCGTGCACTTTCTCACTGAGCCCCCCCTACTCCTCTCTGCCATATCTCTGAGCCCCTGCATATGCAGACCCCTCTGCCCGCCCTTCCCTCCACCTCCTCTTAACCAGAGAAGTCCCTCTCATCTCCATCTTCCTCAAGCCTCACTTCCAACACCCCTACTGCATGACACCTTCCAAAGTGCCTCTCACTCTGTACAGAATCTTTCCGAAGCGCTTAATCACATAGCAAGGAGAGAATGGCTCCCCAGCCTCCCCTTCTGACCCAGGAATCCTTGAAGCTACTAATCATCCCGGTCTCCAGCATCTGGCTGAGCGCCTGGGCACAGAGGAGGTGCCTACCAAAGGTAGGCTCCACAAGGAATTAAACAAAAGGCAGTTACTTAATTGGTCCCGAAGCCAGAACATTGGGTACCTTCTCCTCCTCTTCACGGCCCTGCTTTTCGACTTCAATTAGAAGAACCTTGTCTTTTATTAGTAAGCTACGTCAAATCCTGTTTAGAAGAGGCCGGGTACAAACAAATAAATCACTCCGTGACTGAATTACAGGTCTCTACTGGGAGCTTGTTCCGAGGACCAGACGGATGATCTCTTCCCGGATGACTGTTTCAAAGGCTGGGCTGGAGTCCGCCGCCCCCGCTTCCCCCCCCCCGCGCCGCGGCCTCCAGCTCCCCCATACCTTGCTGTCCTTCAAGCGGTCCTCCTCCTGGGTGGCTGGGATGATTTTCAGGGTGATGGACCCCTGGGACTGCGCCTGAGAGGAAAGAGCACACAGCCGTATCATCTACCAGATCTGACCCTCCAGGACGTCACGTCTTACTTCCCAGATCTGGAAACTCACGTTCAGAAACAAAGGGGATGTGCTGCCTCCCCTATGACCCACCCTTCTATGGTGGGAGCCGGCTGACTTAACTAAAGCATTTTCATGCGACAAAGGGACAGAAGACTTAAAATGAGAACCCGAGGACAATGCATGCACCAAGTACAGCTCTCCAGGTTATTTTCTCTCAGGTTATTTCTTTTCTCTCAGGTTATTTTAATAACCTAGTCCAGTTTCATTTTCCTCCTTCCTGCCTTATTTGGGGCTGGTTCCCAAACAGTACTCCCCTCTTTGCTTGCATCTTCCCCAATCTCAGGCCACTGCTACCTTCCCAGGGGTTCCCCTCCCCTCTACTGGAGAGAGGCCCTGCACCCCACGTGGGGGGCCCACGGGAAGCACACTGTCAGCCCATGAGAGCACATCTCACCCAATGCCATCCCTGGCTCCGCATCACTCTGGAACACAGGGAAGTCGGTGCCCAGAACCAGGGAAAGGGGAGTGGGGGCAGGAAGACTGAAGTGTCTGCCTGTAACCAGGACCCCCTACAGCAGGGCCCTTAAAGAGCGGGCCTCGGAGCTTCAGATCTCATCCCGTATCTGCCCCCCAAACCATCAGAAGTTAGCAAAGACGTTGTGTTGGGAGAGGATGCCTGAGGATAAAGAGGACAGAACTACGATGGGGGCTTTCTGTAATTTCAGTTTTGACTTGAACCCGCAGAATGGACTGAGAAGGTTGTTTCCATCCCAGCATGTGACCCCCTAGAATCCCTTTGCAGTTGTAAAGTGCTATATCCTCTTCCGGATACTCACATCCTAACGATAACTATGCATTGGTTGAGAAACCATCCCTATCCCTGCTGGACAGGAAGGGAAATGGAAACTCAGACTGATTTGATGACTTGTTCAAGGTTACACAACTGGAAAGTGATGCAGGCAAGATTCGAACCCAGGACCAATTGACCCCAAAGCCCTTGCTCTGCTGGGCTACAGCCTTTTACTCCATATTCCTCAGCCCTTTGGAAGAGGGGACCCTTTTGAGAGGGTCTTCCAGACGGGTCCTCAGGAAAGAAGGCTGGGGGTAGGGAGGATGGTTGTGCTGAAGAGGGGGTCTGAGAGAAGTGGGTGGTCTGGGCGCTCCTTTCCTCCTGTCCCCCACCCTCCATACAGGGCACTCTGTGAGGCCACTTGGCCTGCGGCCTCCCCGTGCAAACAGGGACGCTGGGCCAGATCAGCCCTGGCTCCAGGAAGCGCCCTGCTCTGGGTTTCTGAAGAACCACCGTGTCCCCAACATGCGCGCAGCACAGACCAGAATCTGGCTAATCTCGTCAGGCCGCTTGTGCAGGACCGTGATCCCGTTCACTTCCCGGAGCTCGTCTCCAACGTGGACCAGGCCTAGGAGACACAGGGGCTGACGGTCAGCACGGGAAGGGGGCTGAGGTCCCCAAAGCAGGGAGTTCTGGGAACCGCTGGCACCTGCCTGTGGAGCCCACTGCAGGGGAGACGCAATGTTTAAAGACAGTGGACGGGACTGGGATGAACTGAGTTGTCACAGGGTGCCAGGTGCCTCACCTGGCATCCCAGTCTCACAACCATGCGGTGAAACCCCCGGTTTACAAACTGGCAGCTGAGATCCAGAAAAAAGATGCAGCTTGCCCAAGGCCACACTGCTAAGAAAAAACGGAGCCAGTGCGCAGACGCAGTTACTTTGCTGTAGAAACCCTGTGTTCTTTCTGCTATAGCCTCTGCTTCTTTAAAAATATCATTAACTCTTCACCTTCCTGGATGTACAGACCTGATTCCAAGAATGTCTTTCTCAAATTTTACACGAAAACTTAAGGGCCAGGGAAGATGGTGTCAAGAGTGTTAGACACACCTGTCTGTTGGCCTCTGCTTTAATGACTAGCATCTCTGCATATCCGGCCCTATTTGCCATTCAATGTGGACACTGGCCCAGAAGCAGCAGAAGGCAGTAAAAGGTACAGAGCCTTGGGCCCACCTGAGACTTGCTGAATCCGAATCTGCGTTTTAAAAAGACAACTCAGGCCATTTCCACGCTTGTTAATGTTTGGGAAGCACGGGTCTAGGGGTCCCACCACAATGAGCCCCAGACTTCTGGGGCAACACTCCCCTATGCCAGGAGATTTGCCCCCCAATTTACTTCCTCCATATACCAGTGATTCTTTTTTTTTTTTTTAACTTTTAATTTTATATTGGAGCACAGTTGATTAACAACGTTGTGTTAGTTTCAGGTGTACAGCAAAGTGATTCAGTTATACATATACATGTATCTATTCTTTTTCAAATTCTTTTCCCATTTGGGTTATTACAGAGTATTGAGTAGAGTTCCCTGTGCTATACAGTAGGTCCTTGTTGGTTATCCACTTTAAATATAGCAGTGTGTACATTTCAATCCCAAACTCTCTAACTATCCCTCCCCTCACCCTTCCCCTCTGGTAACCATAAGTTCATTCTCTAAGTCTGTGAGTCTCTTTCACACCAGTGATTCTTTTTTTTTTTTTTTTGCGGTACGCGGGCCTCTCACTGTTGTGGCCTCTCCCGTTGCAGAGCACAGGCTCTGGACGCGCAGGCTCAGCGGCCATGGCTCACGGGCCCAGCCGCTCCGCGGCATGTGGGATCTTCCCGGACCGGGGCACGAACCCGCGTCCCCTGCATCGGCAGGCAGACTCTCAACCACTGTGCCACCAGGGAAGCCCCACACCAGTGATTCTTAACCTGTGCTCCACCTAAACACATCTGGGACGTGAACACCCTCCCTTCAGTAACTGTGGCTTGTTAAGGCAACTGGGGTGTCAGAGAAGGGTGTCCCTGCCACCCCAGTTAGGATTTACACCAAGCTTAACTGCCACAGTCCTCAGGTTAGGCCAATGCTCAAACCTTCCTGATCACCCTCAAAGTACTCCATGCCTGAGATATTTCCAAACAACTAAATTTTCTACAGAGCTTAGGAAGGAGAAGAGAATTCCAGCCCCACTCCCAGAAAGCAAAGCACATCCCTAACAGGTGAGTGGACAGGAGAGGAAAAGGAGAGCTGTGGCCAAAGGGGGCAGGCTGGGGGACCACGGCCAGCACCTCAGCTAGGCCGGCACTGATGCACTCACCGCTCCGGTCTGCTGCGCCCCCTCGCATGATCCTGGCCACCACGACAGCCCCTGAGTGCTCATCCCGCCGGATGGTGGCCCCCTGCATCAGAGACAGAGCAGGCAGGCTCCTGAGAAGCAGCCCCGAACCTCAGACCCCGACTCTCTGGACCCAGCAAAGCCTCCCCCGGCCACCGCCCCATTCCTCCCCCTGCCACCCCAGGGGGCAGATCGGTGGACACCTTTCCAAGGCTGAGGATGAAATAAAACCCACATCTCAAATTAGTATAGCACAGCACTTTACAGTTTAAAGAAGGCAGGAGAATGCTGTCACAATCTCGTCAGAGAGAGGAGGGACTGGGGCACAGAGAAGGAAAGCAACTTCAAGGTCACCCAGCTCTCTGTGATGCCACACCCACTGCTTTCTCTATCGTACCGCAGCCCTTGCCTCTCTCAAAGACATTTACTAATGAGGAGAATACGTGTCAGCCAATTCCCAACCTGCCTCTAGCCAAGCACGGGGTTACCAGGCCTTCTGTTGTTGCCAAGGGGAACCAATTATGCCCCAGCCAGAGCTTCGGGACCAGGATGGGGCCCACGAAGCATGGCAGAGATGATATCTAGGATGAAAAAGGCACTAGCAAGCCCTCAGTTTCGTGCGCCACACAGACTGGACGGTGGCGGGGCAGGGCAGCGGTCAGGAGCCGGATGGCCCTGCCGTCTACTGAGAGCATGTGCCCTTAGCGAGGAAGCTCCTTATCTTCTCTGCGACTGTTTCGTCTGGGGTGTGGGAAAGCGTTTATCTCACAGGGTTGTTGCGAGGTTGACATCAGGTAACGCATGCAAGGCACTTAGCACCCGGTAAGTGCTCAATAAATACTAACCACTTGTTACTGGCTATACATGCAAACGCACTGGCACACTCATTATTAACTTCATTCAAAGTCCATAAGATAAATACTGCTGGAAAGAGAGACCAGCAGCTAAAAACCCTACGGCTTCTTGCCACCTAGGCTTTCAAGCTTGCCAGCATCTCTATCCATCCTTTCCTGTTTTTCCCCATCTCAGGGGAGGGGCTCCTCCTGGCTAGGCTGCCCTCTACCCCCTCCCTCCCTCTCCTGCCTTCTCAATGCCCCCTCCTCACTGGCTCCTTCCCCTGGTCCTAAAAATATTATCAAGTCTCTCCTATCATTAAAAAGCTGGCAACCCCATCCAGCAGCCACCGGTCTCCATTCCTTTGGAGCAAGCTTCTCAAAGAGGCAGCTCGCATCTGCTCTCTCTGCTGCCTGCCCTCTGACTCACTCCCCGCCTGCCTCGAATGCACCAGCAAAGGCACCGACGACCCTCCAGCTGCCAGCTCGACACCCTCAGTCTTCTCTCTCTCCTCTCCTGTCTGATTCACCCTCCCGCTGGGCCCTGGTGACACTTCTCTCCCGGTGCTTCTCAGTGACAATTCGTCTCCTTTGCCGAGTTCTCCTCTATACGCCTTTTAAATGTTGATTAAAGGGCCAGGATATACGCTTTACCCCGGTGGTCTCAACCTCTCGGGCGGGGTGCTAACCCCTCCCGGAAGATGGCAGCTGTCAAGTCTGTATCTCTGCACACGTAAGCCTTCACCTCCTGGATATTTCCACTTGCGGGCACACGGGCCTCTTGAATTCCACGGACCCTGAGTTCCTCCTTATAATGGTCCCAGTGCCCACCCATCATCCTAGCTGGACCCCTGGGCCTTACCCAAGTTGCCTCCCCAGACTCCTGCCCAAACTGGGGCAGGCACAAAGTGACATTAATTTTATTTCCAAAATATTTCTTGGATTTCTCTTTCCTCTTCCCACAAACCGAGGTCAAGCCCTGTTTCTGAACCTCACGTATTGGCTGCTACCCTCAAATTGGTCCACCGCTTCTGGTCTCACCCTCCAGGCCACTTTCTACTTCGTAGCCAGGGTGATACTTCTAACTGCAAATCTGGCCCTTTGGTTCCTCACTTACAGCCCTTCAATGGCTCCCCACTGCCTTCAGGATCCAGCCAAGCAACTGCGTGTTGTAACCTGGATCTCTCCGCTCTCCGCTGATCTGGCCTCGCCTCTGTCACACTTTACCTTCCACTCGGCAAGTTCCCTGAATATAGCAGCCGTTTACCTTCCCATGGCTTTGCTCATGCAGTTCTATGGTGAAATGCCTTTCTTCTTCCTCTTCCTTCTGGAAAACTCCTGTTCCTTTTTTTTTTTTTTAGAATTCAGCGTGGGCATCACCTCTTCCAGGAAACCCCCCAGTCACTACCTCCTGTGAACTCCCGGAGGGCAAGGACTAAGTCTTAACCCTGTCCGCACCCAACACAGCGCCTGGCACACGGGGGGTGGGGGTCACGATACGTCTGCTGAGTGGATGGATGACTGGCCCATTTTGAAGGTAAGGAAACAGAGGCAGAGGAGAACCGTGGTCTGTTTGCAGAAGCGGCTCATCTGAGGTCACTTGGTGAAAGTGGACAATAAAGAGGGCCAGATGTGGTATTCTCTAGGGCAAGCCCTCAATTCTCTGGACTGCCATTACTTCCCTCCATCTCATAAACAACTCTGTCCCTTTGCTCAGTACATCATTGCTGAACCAGGACCAAAATGATAACAATCTGTCAGCTGGGGAGAAGAATGGCTGCTGCCCTGAGCTTCCTTGGAATTCAGAACAAGGTTGGCCAACTTTTTCTGGAAAGGGCCAAATGTAAATATTTTATACTTTGTGGGCAACACAGTTTCCATTGAGTCTGCCGTTGCCATGTGAAGGCGGGGCCCCAGACAATATATACATGAACGGGATGGCCGGGCACCAATAAAACTTTATTTACAAACACTGACAGTGGGCGGGGTTTGGCCCTTGGACCGTAGTCTGCCAACCTCTGGTTCAGAGCTGACGATCAGGGCTGCCCTGCACAGCTGTGCAGGTTCTCGACTGCACAGTGGAGGGAAGCTGTAATCACCCAGAGAAAGGGATACTCTGCACACAAAGATGTCACAGGGACTAGTGGCAGCCCTGACAAAACTGCCATCACTCACTCCGAAGACTTCAGGAGGGTCCTTTCCAGGGTTTCTGGGTGGGTGGAGGTGGGAAACAAGGAGAGGGTGGGGCAGAGAGGTGAGGGCCACATACCAGGGGTTCCTTGTTTTTCACCAGGCGGACAATCTTCACTGATTCTTCATCAAAATCCTCGTCAATATTATCGGGCAGAGGGGGGAGAACGGGGTCAAAATTCTTCTGGGCAACCGTGTCATGTACCATGAGCATGGCCTGTCAGGAAAGCAAGAGAAAAGAAGGGCTGGCCCTAGAGCTTACATGGGTCTGGGGGACCTGGCCGGGCAGTGGTTTGGGGGTCTCAAATCTCATGCCAGAGAGACGACCACCCTGGACGCTGGCGCTGAGGAGCGCTTGCTCAGAAATGTCCTGTCTCACGGCCAAGCGCTCCCTCCTGCCCTCATCCCAGGAGACACAGATGTGTGGGTGGCCAGGGACTGCGGCATGACTACCCTGAGGTGAGGGGTGGACAGCAGCTGGAGCAGTTCCCTCTCGTCACTGTGCATGGAGGCGGCCTGCAGCTCCTCCATCACCTGGGGGGAAAGGAGAGAGAAGGCCACAGATGGCTGTGGGCGCTGTGAGCCTGCTGGGAGTCACCCAGGGGAAACCCTGCTCCCTGGGCCTCAGACCCAAGGGCCCTCCCAGCCACTACTACAGCACCAGGGAGCACTGGACCCTCAGCCACCCCAGGACTGACACTCCCAGGGAAATCACACCAGAGATCAGAGGCCCTGAGCAGCCTCTAATCCTAATGGGAGCTAACTTATTAAGCTCTTCCTGGGTGCTGTCTGCCTTATGTGGATTAACTCTCACAAGGAACTAGATGGAGCAGGTACTATTATATTGCCATTTCAGAAGTAAGAAGTAAATGAGACAGGTTACATATCTTGCCCAAGGTCGCAAAGCTGGTAAGTGGCACAGGCAGGACTTGAACCTGGGCTTATTTGGCTCTATTGTCTGTGCCCTTCACCACATTTTCCAGATGAGGAAATTGGGGCTCAGAGAGGTTGAGTCACTTGCTTACGGTCACAGAGCTAGTAGCAGAGGCAGAGCTAAGCCTGGGAGCCTGGCAACCTAACCTGCTCCTAATGGCATTCCACAGCCAAGAAAGGCAGGGGATCTGCCCCGACCCCTCACTAGGCCATCTCCTGAGGTTATGTGAGTTTATTCAGAAGCCAGCCTTAGTAATCAACCGGGACAGTTTTTCCAACCATGCAACACAGCAGACAGGTCCACAAGAAATGAGGACGGATTCCTTTAAAAAACAAAGCCTGGAAATTCCCTGGCGGTCCAGTGGTTAGGACTCAGCACTTTCACTGCTGGAGGCCCGGGTTCTATCTGGGCCAGGGTTCAATCCCTAGTCGATCCCGCAAGCCACATGGGTACAGCAAACAAACAAACAACAACAAAAGTCCAAGAAGCTGCAAGTCCCTGGACGCAGGACTTCCCATTGGGCCTCCCCAAAGCAGATACACAATGTGCGTGTTTGACCTGTTCTTGTCGCCAGTTCTCAACTGTTTGGGAACTGTCCTCATCTCACAGCTGGGGAAACAGACTTTCTCAGGAACACAAAGTAAGTGGGCGTCACCATGTCCCCTGGCCCTGTCCAAGACTCACGAGTTCCTCCCTGCCTATTAGGAAGCCCAGGGAGGAGGGGAAGGGGAGAAGACGCTCTTCACCTTGGGGCTCCCGAGTCCCGACGTCCCCTCACTAAGCAATGGCATGCAGGCCAGATGAAGGAGCTACAGGTGGGAGGGGGGCTGAGGCCGTAAGGAGAAACCTGGGGCTTACATCCTCGGCAAGGGCCACAGCGCTGTGCAGAACAGGGGTTGGACTTTGCCTCTCGTAATAGCGAAGCTTCTCGTGAATCTGCAAAGACAGCTGATCTCAGGCTGTGGCCTCCCAAGCCAGCTGCCCAGGTTTACCCTGGACATCACACACCCCACCCACGGCTGTGGGGATGCCTGGGGCTGCAGACCGGGTCATCCACGGGGCAGCATATTTACCTTCATTAAATAATTGAGGCTTTTTTCACTGAAAACATCCCTCAGGAAGCCCATCTCTTCCTTCTGGTTGGAGTCAGGTCTGAGCTGAGAGGTCAGTAGTGCCAGGGTTTCATGCAAACCTGAGGAGAGAGTAAGAAAAACACTGTATAACCAATGCAGTGGGTACTTCCTGCCCTGCGGGACCCCCGAGCGGAACTTCCGACAACACTTCAGCCCTGCTATGTGCACATTTTCTCCCCCAGCTCTCATTCCCAGGGCTTGGAGCTGACACTGGATAGCAGCTGCTTTCTTTGCTGCCCCAGGTTGCTAGGCAGGGTCTTGTCTTCAAGACTGTGGCAGGTCCAGCCCCGGGAGACACTCACCAGAGTCCTCGGACAGCACCGGCATGTCTGTGCTGGTCAGATCTCTGCCTGTGGATTCTGGGAGAAAAAAGCGGGGTGAAACTCCATCAAGCATATTCATTCAACAAACAGTGATTACACATGTACTGTGCCTGTCCGGGATCAATTTCGGGACAGAAGGGTTGGAATAAATAATTCTCTGCTCAGTTTTTTCAGAGACGAAGGAAAGAAAACAAAGCCTTGCTGAGCGCTCCCAGTGTGTCAAGCATTGTCCTGGGTGATTTCATATGACATTTTTCTTAATCTGTTCAAAGCCCCGAGGAATTGACACTAATATCCCTATTTTACTGATGAAGAAACAGAGGCTTGGAGGATTCAGTAAATTGTAGGTCAGAATCCATACTCGACTGGCCCTTCCAGGCAGGTCTCAGAGATGAGAAGTGGCCCCTGCCTGACAGTGGGTGCTCTCCTCCACAGCGCACCCCTCCCCTGTTACCTTCTAAGGGGCCTCACTCAAGTCCCTTGACTGTCAACAAGTACCTGGCTGGGCCTACAACCCCTCCTCCCCCGCCATCCCCAAGCCCCAACCTAAAGGGAGCCTGACGCCAAAACAGAGCGTATAGAGAGGAGGTGGAGAGATGAGAGTCAGTGTCTACTATGCCGGCGGGGGGAGCCCTATTTCGGCAGGCCCCCCGACGTGTTCTGCAGCACGTGGCCCTCAAAAAGTCCTCCTTCAGAAGGAGATAAGGAGAGTAATGATTCATTCATTCCGCAAACATGGAGCCAGCCCCACAGCGCCCGCCCGAGCCCCGCTGACACCGAGATGCATAAGAATGGTCCCCGGCCCTCCAGCCAACGCCCCGCCCCCCTACGCCAGACTCATCCTCTGGCTCCTTCTAGCTGTGCCCCCCACTCCCCCAGGCAGCCAAGCAGAGACTCCAGCTCGCTTTGGGAAGGAACCTGTGGGACCAACAAGGAGCGCGGCTGGGCGAAGGTGAAGGCGAGGCGAGACCTGGGGGACGCTCGGGGCGGTCTCGGAGGATGCGGAGCGGCAGGAAAAGAGAGGGGCGCACGGAGGAGGGGGTGGGTGCGGAGAGAAGACCAGGGGCCGAGGGGCGGGGACTGAGCCCCCCCGCCCCACCATCACCAAGCTGGGGGCCCCGTGAGCCGCGTGGCTGCCTGGGCATGAGAGGCGGGTCTCAGCCCATCCTCCAGTCCCGCCCGGCCCCTGCGGCTCCGAGCCCTTGGTCCGTCCTCCGCGCGGGTTCCTACCTCGGCGCGCCGGGATCTCAGCTCCAGACCGGGAGCCGCGCGGGTGCCGGGAGCCTCGGCCGCCGCTGGCTCCGCCTCCCCGGCCCCTCCCTGCCACGGCCGCGCTGGCGGGGGCGGAGGAGCCGGAGGAGGCAAGGCACCGGGAGGAGGAGGGGGAAGGGGGCGCGCCGGGAGGAGGGGGAGGAGCGGAGGGGCCCCGCGGCGTCTGGCGCCGCCAGCCCTCTGCCGGCCCTGGCTCCGCTCTCCTGCGTCGTACCCCCTCCTCAGTGTCCTCCCACCCGAGCCACGAGGAGCTCCCTGCCTTGTGTCCCCCACCCGGGCACACAGCCAGCCCTCCCTCCCTCACCATAGCCCGCACTTACCGCCCCCACCCCACCTCCACCTGCTGAAAGGTGGACGCTTGCTTAACGCCGAATTAGGTTTTGCAAACATTTATTGCGCGCCCTCCAAGTGCCAGGCACTGTGCCAGGGGCTGGGGGTTCCGAGACTACCAAGGCAGAGATCCTGGATTTGAGGAGTCCCCAGGCCGGGGCGGGGGACCAGTCAGATGCGAGGGCAACTCGTAACAATGCAACGGTGCTGGGAAAGATTTATCGGTGCACCGGGTCCTGGGGGAGCGGGGAAGGGAGAGAGGAGAAGTCGAGTCGGCCAGACTGCAAGGCTCAATTCTGCCCCACTGTAGTAGGCGGGGGTGGATCTGCCAGGGAAACAGCGGCTTGTGGGCAGGGGCATCTCCTGGGGGACCGGCTCGGAAACAGCCGTGACGATCACTGACTTTTATTGTGCGGTCTCTATGCCCGAGGCACTCTTCAGATCACTTCGCATCGCATTAACTCCTGTGATGGAGACCATTATTATCTCTGCTCTGTGACTGAGGAAACTGAGGCTCAGAGGGAAGGATGTGTACGGAGGAGAGGGCAGGAGCTGCCGGATGAGTGAGCAGGTGGTTGTGGGTATTCGAGGGTGAGGACTGGGCCGGTGAGTCCCCTCCCCTCGCCCCCAGCACGCAGCACGCAGCGGGAGCGTGGACCCAGGGATGAAGTATGGGAGTAAGTCCAGTGATTCAAGGAGAACAAATGGATCCATCGGCCCCCACAGCCTGCGGTGCATGGGGAGGCTGTCGGTGGCAGAATATGTCGTGATCACATTTCCCCTCCTTCCTCAAAAATTATCTACACCAGTGCTTCTGAAAATGTAATGTGATTATGAATCATCTGGGGGTTGTGTAGGGCTGGAGTGGTGCTAGGTTCTGCATTTCAGCTCCCAGGTGATGTGATGCCTCTTGTCCTAGGACCTCGCTTTGAGTAGGGAAAGCCTAAATGAGATACATTTTGACCAGGGGTGCTTAGAGTTTGAGAGATATCAAGAGTCATCTGATATACGGTCAGATGAATTTTGACGAGGGAACCAACCAACGTGCTGGAGAAAGTAGATATTCTGGGGTGGGGGCGGGAGGGGGGTCGATCCCTACCCTACACCACATACAAAGTTCAGTTTAAAAGGGACCATAGGGGCCGAAGAGTCTGGAATACAAGGGGGTGGGGGGAGGCGCAGCATCAGAACAATGAAATAAATTACAGAATCCAAAGAGCCCTCAGGAATCCAAACAGAGCAAAATTATTATGTTTAACGTAGAAATTGAACTTCAAATAATTCTGCTCTGTGGTTAATGACAGCAGGTATGTTTCAGCTAAGCCAAGTCGGCTAGGTCCCCTCAGCCAGACCGCCTGGCTTCTCTTAGCAAAAAGATAAAGCAAATGAGAGCTCTTGAAGTTTCACAGAATTTCTCACCTCCCTAAGAATGCAAACTGTATACATATTCAGGTTTTAAAATAAAATCCCCCAAAGCCAGCTTTGCCAGATGAGGTCAGCTGGCTCCTCGTCCGGGCCGGGTGGCGGTGCATCCTGGAACCAGGACATCTGTGACATATCGACACAGTCTTTGCCTCTAGATTGTATATTAAAACCGTGAAAGCGGAACTCCCATGGTTCGAGTTTATAGAAATATGTGACAGTGTTTGAAGTAGCTGAGCTGAGACTAAAAGAGTCTGACATCACAGCCTTCGGGAAGATGATGGAAATTTCTTCATTTCTTTGGAAAATTGAAAAACAGATTCTTTTCAGGTGTTCGATTGGCCACCCAAGCACAGCTCTTGGGCTGCTGTTCTCTGGTTTTAGAAAATCATACAGAAATGCAGAGACTGTGCTGAGGACGTCAGCCACATCTTAGGATTATGGGCAGCAGATCATGCCAGGTATTTTCCATGTACCTCGCTCCACACCCTGCCCCCAGTTCTTTCTCTATCCTACTCTGTTTTGCTCTGTGTCCTTGGAGACTGACACTGATGGATTGTGTTACCTGGGCTCCCTTTACTTTGGACTTCCAGTTGGATTTGGCCAGTGGGAGCCACAGCAGGAAACTGGCAGGAGGGAGGAGAGAGAGGTCAGGGACTATTCCCCTCCTTTGCCACACCTCCAGCTGTCCAGGCTCGCCCACACAGTTCCCTCCCATCGGCCCTTTTTGGCCAAGGTAAAAGGCAAGAGTTTCCCACTGTCACAGACCCCTGGGTGACTCACCTCATTCCCTTAATCCTGACAACGGTTCTATGTGTCTCCTGTAGGGACCCTGGGTAATATGCAGACTTGCCCCTTCACCTTTAACTTCTGGTCAAGAGCTTCTGTGTCCTCATCTTAATTTGATATTGTAACACTGTACTGACCGTGTGGAAGATGAATGAAGTACACTCATGTCATTAAGAACAAAGAAATGCGGGAGGGTGATGAATTGGGAGATTGGGATTGACATATACACACTAATATGTATAAAATGGATAACTAATAAGAACCTGCTGTATAAAAAAATAAATTAAATAAAATTCAAAAATTAAAAAAAGAACAAAGAAATATATGAGAATTTTTTTCCATCTCTCATAAATAAATAAACGGGACCATAGGTCCAGATGGAGAGGTTTGAGGAGCAGGTGTATGGGGAAAAGACTGTATTTGGTTTGATGATCTAGTAGGTCATACACAAGAGTATCCATGAGGTGGGGAGACATGTAAGTATAATACACACTGTGCAATACTACAGCCACTAGCATGTTGAGCATTTAAACGCAGCTACTCTGTACTGAGGTGTGAGTAACTATAAAATACACACCAGCTTTAAAGACTTGATACAGAAAACAGAATGTAAAATACTTCATTAACAATTTGTATGATGATTACATGTTGAAATGATAGTATTTTGGACATAGTGGGCCGACTAAAATATTTTACTAAACTTTTTAAAAATTAAAAAATAAAAGGGACCATAAACATAAATTAAATTGAGAAAGCTTCTAGAAGAAAAACATAGAAGACTATCTTCTCAATCTTTTGGAAGCCAACGATTTCGAGAAAGGACATAAAAAGCATGGACTCTAAAAAACAAAACAAAACTGACTTCATCAAAATTTAAAATTTCGGTTCATCAAAAAACACTGTCAAGAAAATAAATAGGGAAGCAGCAGACTGAGAGGAAATACTCACAACATATATATATGACAAAGGATTTGTATCCACAGTAAAGAACTCCTGCCACCCAATAATAAAAGAAATAATAAAAAGAAAAACAACCCAACCAAAAATGAGGCAAAACATGTAAACACACGCTTCACAAAAGATGATACATAAATAGCCAATAAGCGGCATATGAGAAAGTGCTCATCCAACATTATTTGTTAGGGAATTGCAAAGTAAATCCACCAGCAGGTACCACTCTGCATACACTAGAGTGTTAGACTGAATAACACATAAGGACGGGGAGCATCTGAAACTGTCAGACTGCCATGTGAGTATTATTCATAATTTCCAAAAAAGGGAAACAATCCAGATTCCATCGACAAGTGAACGGATAAATAAATTGTAGTACGTCCATACAGTGGTATATTGACTCATAAGTGAAAAAAAACTAATATTCAACGATTATCCCCACCGTGCAACAACATGGGTAGATGTCAAAACGTTATACTGAATGAAAGAAGGAAGACACGAAAAATACACACTGTATGATTCTTGGAAGGTTGTGATCTTGATGCTGTCACTGCACTCAGAGGCCTTGACCTGGCTTGTCCAGAAACCCAGTTTATTATTATTATACAAATTACCAAATTACCCCAGAAGAGAAATACTAACAGGCTGATTTTAATAGAGTAGAGATGTCAAAGAATTTCTCCTTCAAGAAGCACCAGATAGTTCTGCAGAAGAATTCTACCAAACATTTAAGGAACAGTTACCTTGAACTCTTCTAGAACACAGAAATAAAAGGAAATCTTCAAAATTCTTTTTATGAAGTGAACATAACATTGATACCAAAACCTGTCAAAGAAAGCAGCACACACACACACACACACACACACACACACACACACACACACACTCCAACCCTACAAACCAGTCTCACTTATTAAAAAATTCTAAAAGCTATATTAGCTGACAGTGTCACCAGAACACCAGAAAAATAATACAAATGATCAAGTAGAGTGTATTCTAGAAATGGTTTAATATTTGGAAATTAAATGGTTTACTCTCTGGAAATCTGTTACTATAACTCCATATAAAATAATCTATTAATAGAATAAAAAGTGAAATTTTCATATTATTATGTCCACAGATGCTGGTTTTTCAAAAATGTCTTTCAAAAGTGAAGGTGAACAAAAGGTAAAACATAGAGTTTTCATATATATCCTCTCCTAGATATATACCCAAGAGAAATGAAAATGAAAACACAAAAACTTACACAAGAATATTGAAGCAATATTACTCATAACAGCCAAATGTGTAAAAAAATCCAAAGGTCCGTCAATTGATAAAGGGATAAATAAAATAGGGTATAACCATACGATGGAATATTATTTAGCAATAAAAAGAAATGAGATACTGATCTGTGCCACAACGTGGATAAACCTCAAAACATAATGCAAAGTGAAAGAAGCCAGTCACAAAAGACCACATATTGTATGATTTCATTAATGTGAAAAATCCAGAATGGGCAAATCTATAGCGGCAGAAAGTACATCAGTGGTTGCCTAGGCTGGGAGAGACGGAGGTTGGGAGCGATTGCAAGTGGGCGTGAGGTTTCTTACTAAGATGATGAAAATGTTCTAAAATTAGATTATAGGGATGGTTTTACAACTCTGTGAATATCCTAAAAACTATTGTCTTGTACACTTTAAATGGATGAAATTTATGGTACGTAAATTATATCTCAAAGTTGTTTTTGTAAAAAGTAAATGGTCTAAATCCTGCAAATAAAAGACAGAGATTGTCAGGATAGATTTAAAAAGAAAGACTTAACTATGTGCTAGCTGGAAGAAACTCACTTTAAACACAAAGACACACATGTTAAAAGAAAATGAGTGAAAAAAGACTTACCATGGAAACACTAATTGAGAAAGCTGAAGCGACTACCTTAATACAAGGCAAAGTAGACCTCAAGACGAGGACTATTGCCCGGCATAAAGGTGAATATTTCATAATGATGAGGGAATCAGTTAATGAAGAAAACATATCGGGCTTCCCTGGTGGCGCAGTGGCTGGGAGTCCGCCTGCCGATGCAGGGGATGTGGGTTCGTGCCCTGGTCTGGGAAGATCCCACATGCCGCGGAGCGGCTGGGCCCGTGAGCCATGGCCGCTGAACCTGCGCGTCCAGAGCCTGTGCTCCGCAACGGGAGAGGCCACAACAGTGAGAGGCCCACGTACCGCAAAAACAAAACAAAACAAAAAAAAGAGTAAAAAAAAGCATAATGTAAGAAAAAAATTCCAAACTAAAATATCAATCAAAAGATTAAATACCAAGTTATAAACTGAATAGGAAAAGTAAAGGACCTATTGATATGGGAGGGGGGACCTTTAAAACACTAGTAAAGGACATATACAACAAACTATAACTCAGGGAAAAGGACAATTGAATACTGTAAATATGTCAATTCATTCTAAAATAATCTCCAAACCCAATGCAATCTCAATTAAAATATAAAGCGGATTTGCAGAGGGAACTTATTAAATGGTACAGAAGTTCTTCATGAAAAATAAGCATTGGTGAATAGCAGGAAAATTCTGAAAAAGAAAAGTTATGGGACTAGATTGGGGGGTGGGGAGGCATTAGACCTATCAGATACGAAATATTTCTGATATGAAAACAATTTTTTAAAAGTTTTGTACAGAAGAAACCATCAACAACTAGACAAATAGAACAGAATAGAAAGTACAGAAATATTCCTCATGTATATGCTAATTTAACTTTTAAGAAAGATGACATTATAAATCAGTTGGGGGGGAGAAATTACTAAAAAAAATAGTGTAGTTACATGCAAAAGAATCAAATTGGACTACTTTTTCACACCATATACAAAAATTAACTCAAAATGGATTGAAGACTTAAATGTTAGACCTGAATCCATAAAACTCCCAGGAGAAAACAAAGGCAGCATACTCTTTGACCTTGGTCTTAGCAATATTTTTTAGGTATGTCTCCTCAGACAAGGGAAACAAAAGCAAAAATAAACAAGTGGGACTACATCAAACTAAAAAGATTTTGGGACTTCCCTGGTGGCACAGTGGATAAGACTCCGCACTCCCAATGCAGGGGTCCCGGGTTCGATCCCTGGTCAGGGAAGTAGATCTCACATGCATGCCGCAGCTAAGAGTTCGCATGCCGCAACTAAGAGTTCGCATGCCACAACTGAGGAGCCCGCCTGCCACAACTGAGGAGGCTGCCTGCCACAACTAAGGAGCCCGCCTGCCACAACTAAGGAGGCTGCCTGCCGCAACTAAGACCCGCCGCAACCAAATAAATAAAATTTTTTTTAATCTTAAAAAAAAAAAAACTAAAAAGATTTTGCACAGCAGAAGAAACTATCAATAAAACAAAAGGCCGCCTACTGCATGGGAGATGATATTTGCAAATGATACATCTGATAAGGGGTTACTATCCAAAATATACCAAAAGACTCATACAACTCAACATCAAAAAAACAAACAACCCAATTGAAAAATGGGCAGAGGACTGATATATACATTTTTTCAAAGAAGACATATAGATAACTAACAGGTGCAGGAAAACAGGTTCAGCATCACCAATCATCAGGGAAATGAAAATCAAAACTACAATAAGGGGGGCTTCCCTGGTGGCGCAGTGGTTGAGAGTCCGCCTGCCGATGCAGAGGACACGGGTTCGTGTCCCGGTCCGGGAAGATCCCACATGCCGCGGAGCGGCTGGGCCCGTGAGCCATGGCGGCTGAGCCTGCGCGTCCGGAGCCTGTGCTCCGCAATGGGAGAGGCCACGGCAGTGAGAGGCCCGCGTACTGCAAAAAACAAAACAAAACAAACAAACAAACAGAAAACTACAATGAGATATCACCTCACATCTGTGAGAATGGCTTCTATCAAAAAGACAACAAATAACAAGTGCTGGCAAGGATGGGGAGAAACGGGAAACTTCATGCACTGTTAGCGAGAATGAGAATTGGTGCAGCTGCTATGGAGAACAGTATGGAGGTTCCTCAAAAAAGTAAAAATAGAACTACCATACAATCCAGCAGCTCTACTCCTGGGTATTTTTCTGAAGAAGAAAAAAAAACACTCATTCCAAAAGATATATGCACCCCTATATTCAATGCAACATTATTTACAACAGTCAAGATATAGAAGCAATCTAAGTGTCCATCAATAGATGAAAGGATACAAGAAGATGTGGTATATATATATACAATGGAATACTACTCAGCCATAAAAGAGAATGAAATCTTGCTATTTACAGCAATATGGATGGACCTAGAGGGTATTATGCTAAGTTAAATAAGTCAGACAAAAACAAATACTCTATTATTTCACTCGAATGTGGACTCTAACAAACAAAACATAAGAACAAACCTAAAACAGTAAAAGGCTCATAGATACAGAGAACAAACAGGTGATTGCCAGAGGGGAGAGGGTGGGGAAGTGAATGAAATAGGTGAAGGAGATTAATAGGTATAAACTTCCAGGTACAAAAATAAATGAGTCAGGGAGATGAAGTGTACAGCACGGGGAATATAGTCAATGACATTGTAGCAACTTTCTATGGTGACAGATGGTAACTAGACTTATTGTGGTGATCATTTTGCAATGTATGGAAATACCAAATCCCTGTGTTGTGCACCTGAACCTAACATAGTGTTAGATGTTTGGATGAATGAGAGTTGAGAGCTGGAGAGCTGAGGAGAGGGCTGAACCCCAGGACAGAGCAGATAACTCAGGGCGGCGTTGGCCAAGATAGCTGGAAGCCCAGGCAGGGTCACCTCATCCACCCAAGCCTTGGTCAAGGTGCTCCAGCCAGGGCAGCCACAGATGGAATAGAAAGATGAGGCCAGAGGAATGAATGACTTGGGGGTCCATCCTTGCAGGGAGAGAAAGTAGAGGAGGCATGCTCTGGTAAAGATAGAATGTCAATGGTCCTTTATCCTCCTAGAGGTGACAGAATCTCTGCTTCAGGCGACAGGTCTGCATCGTTGGGTTTGGCACTCAGCCCAGACACCAAAGAGAAAGAAGAAGAATTCCAAGAGGAGAAATGGGCTCACTCCCAGACACAGAGAGTGAGTCAGAGGGTCTGAAGAAAGGGCGGGCTCAGCCTGTTTACATCTCAGTGAGAACTAGGGAAAGTACTGTAACCTTGGGTTTTTGTTTTTGTTTTGTTTTTTGAGATTTCTGATAACTTTTCCTATTTGTTGTTTCTGTTACTCCATCTCAAAAAGAAAGTTTAGATTTGTGATATAAAATATGCTCGCAGGAAAGGGCATAAACAAGACAACTTCACAAATTAATAAAAAACGAACACCTGGGTAGCCACCACCCCAATGAAGAAATAAACCCTTCCAGCCCCAGAAGCCCCCATGTGACCCCTGAGAGCACAACATCTTCCCACAAAGACATCCGCTACCCTGACTTTTATAGGAATCACTTCTGCTTTCTGGTTTTACCCTCTAAGTATATATATCACAATACAATGCCATTTCGTTGGGTCTGTTTTTAAATTTCATCTAAATGAAATCAGTCTTTTATATGCCTGGCTTCTTTCACTCAACGTTATCTTTTTTTATGATTTATCCATGTTGCCTGTCATGTGCGTTGCTGACCTTTTCTCCCTCTCTGTGGGTGTGTCTCTTCGCTCTTCAAGGCATCCTTTTTTAATTTTTTTTGCGGTACGCGGGCCTCTCACTGTTGTGGCCTCTCCCGTTGCGGAGCACAGGCTCCGGACGCGCAGGCTCAGTGGCCATGGCTCATTGTAGTTTTGATTTGCATTTCTCTAATAATTAGTGATGCTGAGCATTTTTTCACGTGCCTACTGGCCATCTGTAGGTCTTCTTTGGAGAAATGTCTATTAAGGGCTTCTGCCCATTTTTTGATCAGGTTCTTTATTTTTTTGTTGTTGAGTTGTATGAGCTGTTTGTATATTTTGGAGATTAAGCTCTTGTCGGACCAAGACCATTTAAAATTCAAGTTCAAAGTTTGAGGTTTCCTGGGACACCCAAAAGACAGGAAGCTGAGTGAAGTCCATGTGGCTTGGTTTATTTGCAATTCAGTCTTCTCCCAAAGTGCAGCTCTTTGGGGTCCTAGCCTAAGGTGATAAAAAATTACATATATACCAGATTTCTCACCCTTGGAGGGCCCCGCACTCCTAGCTCATCCCCTTAGTTGCTTCCTCTGAATCAGTAAATGCTCCCAAGGACAAAGGGACCTTGCCTACTCAGTTCATCTTTCTGGGGTTTTACTTGCAGACCTCAGCCGGGTAATCCTTCCCACTCTTGTTAGCTCTTCACTGCTTTTTTTAAAAATAAACTTTATGTTAGGGAATAATTTTAGATTTACAGAAAAGTTGCAAAATTAGTACAGAAAGTCTCTGAATACCCTTCACTCTGTCTGTTTCCCCTAATGTTAACATCTTACATAACCATGTACATTGGTCACGTCTAAGAAATTAACATTGGTATATTACTATTAACTAAAATCCAGACTTTCTTAGTATTTCGCTAGTTTTTCTAATATCCTTTTTCTGTTCTGGGATCCAATCCAAGACACCACATTGCAGTTAGCCTTAAATGTTTTTGAGAATATTTTAAAATATATGTCTATTTCATCCAGCTTCTGAGGGAGGATGGCCCTATTTACTTCGTCTTACATTGCTGCCCTCCCCCATTGTTTCACTGGCATTCCTAGAAATTAAAAAAAAAAATCCTTTAAACAGTCAACATAAAAATCTCAAAAGCAGTTTTTAGACTTGTATAGTGGAGGAAGTTGAACAATTGAGTTTGCCACTGGCTGGGGATGGGGGAGCTGTAAGTGGAATGGAGGATGAAATGTATGTGAGAAAACAAAAAACTTTGTGTTGGCTCAGGTTATGCCCCAGAAACAAACAAACTGCAAAATCTCAGTGGCTAGGGACTTCCCAGTTGGTCCAGCGGTAAAGAATCCGCTTTACAATGCAGGGGACGCAGGTTTGATCCCTGGTCAGGGAACTAAGATCCCACATGCTGCGGGGCAACTAAGCCCACACGTCACAACTACCGAGCTCGCATGCCCTGGAGCCTGCGTGCCACAACTAGAGAAGAGAAAACCTGCACACCACAACTAGAGAGAAGCTCGCGCTCCGCAATGAAGGGCCCGTGTGCCACAACTAAGACCCGAAGCAGTCAAAATTATAAATAAATAAATCTTTTAAAAAAATCTCAGTGGCTAAACACATAAAAGCCTCTCTTGCTCATAAAAGCAAGTCTGCCGCTGGCATGGAAGAGAGTCAGCTCTCTTCCAAGTGGTGACTCAAGGATCCAGGTTCTTTCCAGCTTTTGGCTCACCCATCTTTGCTGGGTGTAACACTCCTGCTCTCTCCCCACACCTTTACTTATTTGATAGGTGAATTGGAAGGAGGACAAGGCATGTGTCGCCCAGCCCTTTTTACTTCCCTTCCTCCTGGGAGCTGGCTCACCTGCAGAGACTGTGTGTTCTGCACTGCCTGTGAATGCATAGTGTGCCTAACTCTGAGGTTCAGGAGTAGAAAGCTCACTCTCCTACATCCAAAACCTGGTTACTGTACCTACGTAAACACAACTTACACTGTTTTTTCCCCCAAAGTTTCATGCATCATCTAAGGCAGTGGTTCTCAACCCAGAGTAATTTTGCCTCCCAGGGAAATATTTGACAACATCTAGAGAGACTTTTTTTTTTTTTTTTTTTTGCGGTACGCGGGCCTCTCACTGTTGTGGCGTCTCCCGTTGCGGAGCACAGGCTCCGGACGCGCAGGCTCAGCGGCCATGGCTCACGGGACCAGCCGCTCCGCGGCATGTGGGATCTTCCCGGACCGGGGCACGAACCCGTGTCCCCTGCATCGGCAGGCGGACTCCCAACCACTGCACCACCAGGGAAGTCCCTGGAGGATCTATTTCTTACGGAGTCTTCAAACCTCACTCCTGGCTAGGTGTGGGGCTGGCGGGGGTGGAGGAAAAGGACCTCACAATACACATGAAGGCATCAAAGGTGTTGCACAGTACACCCCACACCCTCTTCATAAAAATAAAAATTGGAGTAACGCTTCCTTTACTCTCCCGAAATGGCAATCATCAATAATATGCCTTCTCACATACTCAACTTTTAAAAATCACAATATAATGCCTGAGCTGTAATAGAGGGGGAAAAAAATGGAAGGAAAACGATTTGTAACCAAATAACACATACTCAAAGTGTCGATGCTGAGGCCTCATGACACTAGAAAACACAATAAAGTGTCAGATGCTTGCCCCTGCTTATAACAAATAAGTTAGGATTTAAGAAAGCAAGAAGATCAGAAATTATTCTGTATAAGAACCAAAAAATAAAAGAGCAGAGATATACTGTTAAACACTAGAATAAACATTATTTTCATCTGTGTTTTTAAAACGGTGATCACCGGGACTTCCCTGGTGCTGCAGTGGTTAAGAATCCGCCTGCCAAGGCAGGGAACACAGGTTCGAGCCCTCGTCCGGGAAGATCCCACATGCCGTGGAGCTAAGCCCACGTGCCACAACTACTGAGCCTGCGCTCTAGAGCCAAAGAGCCACAACTACTGAGCCCATGTGCCACAACAACTGAAGCCCGCGTGCCTGGAGTCTGTGCTCCGCAACAAGAGAAGCCACTGCAAGGAGAAGCCCGTGGGCCACAACGAAGAGTAGCCCCTGCTCGCCACAACTAGAGAAAGCCCGCGCGCAGCAACGAAGACCAAATGCAGCCTAAATTAATTTAAAAAAAAAAACTGTGATTACCTTTTGTAGTCTGAGATGATAACAGAGTTTTCACCCATGTGAACCCCTGTCCCTGCCAATTGAATGCCAGCAGCGGCCCCCAAGCCGCCAACATTGTGAAATTCAAACATATCTCCCACATCACTCACACACACACACACACACACGCACACGCACACGCACACACACACACACAATCTCCCCTCCCAGAACCACTGAGTTAATGCTTCAAATATTAGCCCAGCAAGTGGGTAAAAATTCCACCTGTACATATGGAAGTATATGCCAAAATATTAACAGTGGTTTTCTAAGAGAGGAGGAGAATAACAGGAAACGTTACCTTTTTTTTTTTTTTAACATATCTGCACCGTGTAAAATTTTGCTTGCAACCGGTGTGACCTTTGCAATCAGAAAAAACAAACAGAACTATTTTGGAAAAACGGTATGTCAGGGCTCCCTCTAGTGTGCGTGTTTGTTCTATTCCTTTCAGGAAGGATTCAGTTCCGCGGTGGGAAGCCGCTAATTAACTTTTTAAAAGGCAAGACACCTCAGTGCGGCTCCCCAGCCTTTGTGCTCGGCCTGCTGGTGGCTCCAGGTACCCGGCTCAGCCCAGCCGGACAGCTTCCCTCACCCTCCGCCTGCACCGCCGCCCTGTGGTCCAGGGCGGTACTGCGCCCTCCGGGAGGCGATGGGGAGAAGCAGTGGCGGCTGCCTGTGGACCCCCTAACTTCTGTACCATAGACCACTTGGCAGTCTGGTGAAGCTTATGCGCCACGCCTCAGAATAATGGTCTTTTTAAACATATAAAATACTATACACATGCTTGAAAGAAAACCAATAATAAATGAAGTGGTTATCGAAATATAATTGTGTAATACTGTAATAAATGTGCTTTTTTTTTTTTCTTTTTTGCGGTACGCGGGCCCCTCACTGTTGCGGCCCCTCCCGCCGCGGAGCACAGGCCCCGGACGCGCAGAACCAGCGGCCACGGCTCACGGGCCCAGCCGCTCCGCGGCATGCGGGACCAGGACACGAACCTGTGTCCCCTGCATCGGCAGGCGGACTCTCAACCACCGCGCCACCAGGGAAGCCCAAATGTGCTTTTTTAAATTAGCACTTTAAATAACAACTCCAGTGGCAGATCTAATAACTAATGATTTTCCAAGTAGTGAGGTGCGTACACAGTATTTCAAGCTATCAGTGACAATTTGAACTCCTAGTGTCTGTGATTTTTTTTTTTTTTTTTTTTTTTTTTTGCGGTACGCAGGCCTCTCACTGTTGTGGCCTCTCCAGTTGCGGAGCACAGGCTCCGGACGCGCAGGCTCAGCGGCCATGGCCCACGGGCCCAGCCGCTCCGCGGCATGTGGGATCTTCCCGGACCGGGGCATGAACCCGTGTCCCCTGCATCGGCAGGCGGACTCTCAACCACTGCGCCACCCGGGAAGCCCCTAGTGTCTGTGGTTTTTAATTGGTGACAGTCACGGCACTGCGAACACTACTCATCATACAAGGAAAAATAAGTATTACGTAAAGTTTAGTGAAAAGTCAAGATGTACTATTTCCCCGCCCAGATTCATGAACTCCTTGAATTCTACACACAGGCTCTCTGGGGTGCGCGGCCGGGGGCATGGTTAAGACCCCCTGAAAGGGCATGGGTTTGGGAGAAGCGCTCGGTGGGTTTTCAGGTGCGGGTCGCTGTGAACCAAGGCTAAGTACTGAAGGGATCAGCAGAGGCGCCTCCCCCGGCTGGGGGAGCCACACGGCCCCTCCCCTCCCTTCCTTCTCTCGATTTTGCCTCTGGAGGAAGTTAAAGTCCCGCGTGGCCCGTAGAGGAACTCCCAGCTCCCGGTGTGCACTCCAGCTTGGCCAGCGCTCACCATGCGGCCCCTCGTCCTGCTGTGGGGCTGCCTCGTGCTCCCAGGTGAGATGGGGGGCGGGGATGGTGAGATGCGGGGCGGGGGTGGAGGGATGTGGGGCTTATCCCCAACGTCCTTATTGCTTATTCTTATTGCCCGTTGGGTCTGCAAGAGAGGGACCTGCTGAACCTACATTTCCTCGTGGGGGTGACCCAGCCCAGCCGCCTGATCCTTCCAGGCTTCACCCCTCCCCATTCGTCCTCAGCCCTCAGAGGGTGCGGGCATTTGCTGTTTCTGGAACCCAGAGCCAGGTCTTCCCCCAGACCTGTGGGCTCCAGACCCTTCATGTCCAAGTGGCTGTGAGAGTACCTTTACCTCTTTTGTCTTCATTTCCTGACTCTGTGCCAGCCTGGGGACAGACAAGACACCCCTTATTTAATGTTGCCACATTAAACTCAGCAAATATTTCTTGAACCTCTGCTGTACCACTCACAACAGCCCCGAGAGATAAATTATCCTGTTTCATCAATTCACAAGCCTGCTTTTCTTTTTTTTCTTTCTTTCGTTTTTTAACCTTTTAACATAAAAAATTAGGATGCATCTTATAACTGATGTCAGTTGTTCAAATGACAGTGTTTTTTTCTTAATGTTTTATAAAATTATGGTGGCTCTTACATATGATAGCATCTTAATTCAATGAAATAGGACATTGTCATCATCTATAGGTGAGAAAACTCAGAGGGGTCAAGCAATTTCCCCAGGGTCACACAGCTACTAAGTGGCAGTGCTGGGATTCAAACTCTGGGCTGTATGAATCTAGATCTTCCCCATCACCAGCCTTCAATATGCCAGGTATAGGGAAACAGTAACAGTCCTGCCCCAGGATCCCTCGGTGGCAGAGTGGAGTACCAGCTCCTACCAGGGCTGCCCCAAGAAGGGAGTGACTGAGGAAAGCCTTCTGGTCTTGATCCTGGTACTTGAATCAGGGAATTCCAACCTTCATCCCTGCTGTGGTTTCAGGTTATGAAGCCCTGGAGGGCCCGAAGGAGGTCAGCGGCTTTGAAGGTGACACCGTGTCCCTGCAGTGCACTTACGGGGAAGAGCTGAAGAAGTACAGGAAATACTGGTGCAGGGAGAGCGGGTTCTTGATCTCCCGCTGCTCTGGGACTGTCTACGCTGGAGAATATGGCCAGGAAGGCAGGGTGTCCGTCCACGACAACCCCCGGCAGCTCAGGTTTGAGGTCACCCTGAGGAACCTCACCCTGAAGGACGTGGGGCAGTACTGGTGTGGGGCCCAAAGAGTGGGCTTCGATAAGACTTTCTCGGTTTCTTTGCTCGTCTTTCCAGGTAACAGATGTCCCTCCTTCCCTGGGAGGGGTTCAGGGTCATGGAGGTGGGGGCTGGAGCACGGCACCTCCCCACAATAAAGGACAGGCTGCAGCTCAAACGGGGGGAGCTGAGAGCCACGCACAGGTTTGGGGTGTTCCTGAGATATGACCTGCTTGCTCAAAATGGCTTCCTCAAGGCCTCTGTTTGAGGCATAGCTGGGGAAGTTCTGAGAAATTGGTCCTGGGGAGATTAGGGTTCAGGGGTCAAGGGTCAGAGGTCTGGGAATGCTGGGAATCAAGGATCAGGGAAGGTGCTGAGGCATTGCTTTTGGACTTGTAGCTTCTGCTGGTCTCCACCTGACAGTCACCACAGCCAAGCTGGGGAAGACGGGGGCAGAGGTCTCTCCATTCACAGGGACCTCCCCATCCGAGCGTGCAGCAACCTCTCCGTATGCAGGGACCTCTCCTCACCCGGCAACCTCTCCATTTGCAAGGACCTCTTCTCACCCAGCAACCTCTCCGTATGCAGGGACCTCTCCGTATGCAAGGACCTCTCCGTATGCAGCAACCCTTCCAAATGCAGGGACCTCTCCTCACCCAGCAACCTCTCCTCCTGCAGGGATCTCCCGCCAAGCCACACGGCTAGACTCTACCTCCACAGAGGACACCAGTTTTGTCCCCATCAGAAGCACCTCCAAGACCAGGTGAGCAGCTCCAACCAAGGCCACCTTTTCAGGTCATCCCTGAACCATAAGGTGCCCCTGAGCGAATAGGAATACAATACTCCTTCCTCTGGGGGAACACAGCTTCTTGACGTGGCCACAGACACGCAGAGAGGGCAGATTCAGCCCCCATCCCACCCCCTACCCGGCAGGGCCCTGGAGCAGTGAACGACCTACATTACGGGGGCCAGCAGCCCTTTTGCCTTGGACATGCAGGCCCGCCCAAGGTGAAGGGTCCGCCATGGCCCCAGTCCCCACCTCGCTCCCCGCCCGGCTTCAGGGACAGCCACCCCAGTTCAGTAGTTCTTGTTTGTGCACTTTACACTGGGCCCTGTGCTAAGCAGGAAACTGTAGACCAAACAATGTGATGTTTTCTTACACAACTGGGATCCCAGCCGGAAGGACTGGCTCTTGGGTCTTTATATATAACTGCCCTCCATTGCTGGTGGCCAGGTAACTACTCACAGGTTCAGAGCCAGCTGAAAGTACCTCCTGGGGCTGGCGATGGGGGCTGAGGTCCCTTCCATTGGGACCAACCAGATGCTGTGGTCCCTGGTACCCTCTGACCCCCTTGGGAGAGACGAGGGATATGACTGGGACTCAGAATAAGAATGCCCAGTGTGCTGCCGACATCTGACGACAGCCACCAGTCTCCTTCCATCTTGTCCGCAGGGTGTCCGTCCCAATGACCCGCATGTTGGCCCCAGTCCTGGTGCTGCTGGCCCTTCTGCTGGCCACAGGCCTGGCCGCCCTCGGCAGCTACATGCTCCAATGGAGGAAGAAAGGTGAGCAGTGTAGACGGGAGGGGTGAGAGGCTGTCAGCCAGGGTCCTCGCTGAGACCCACAGTCCCCACCACCGCCCCAGAGAGACCTCGTGGGCCTCGGCGTATGCGTCCGAGACGTGGGCATCGGGAGCCCTGCTCCTCTTTTCTGAGGGACCCGCAGGGCCGTCCACACCAGGCACAAGCAATTCAAACGGGGGAGCAAGAGGCTGGGGGGCTCTCATCTTGCTCTGGTCTGTCCGACCAAGCTCATGAGCCACTTCTCTCCCTGTTGATCCCCGTGAATCCATGTCCAGTCTCTGTAGGTCCTGCTTCTTGTACGAGGACTGATTACAGGGGGAAGTGCAGGCCTGAGCACTTGAACTTGAGCAGGATGTGTGTATGGCCCCGCCCCTGCCACTGGGTCTCTAGAGGTGCTCAGCTCCTTTCAAGACTTGGCTTCAAATTCCAGCTCTGCCACTTTTTAGCTGTGTGACCTTGGGTAAGTCATCTAACTTCCCTGAGCCTCAGCTTCCTCAGATATATGCCCAACAGAAATAGAATAGAAGCCACACGTGTGATTTAAAATTCTCTGATAGTCACACGAGAAAAAGAAGAAACTAGTGAAGTTAATTCTAATGATACACTTTATTTAACATGATATATCCAAAACATTATCATTTCAACATGGAATCAATATAAAGATACTAATGAGGACTTCCCTGGTGGTGCAGTGGTTAAGAATCCGCCTGCCAATGCAGGGGACACGGGTTCGAGCCCTGGTCCAGGAAGATCCCACATGCCGCGGAGCAACTAAGCCCGTGTGCCACAACTACTGAGCCTGCGCTCTAGAGCCTGCAAGCCACAACTACTGAGCCCACGTGCCACAACTACTGAAGCCCACGTGCCTAGAGCCCGTGCTCCGCAACAAGAGAAGCCACCGCAATGAGAAACCTCCGCACCGCAGCGAAGAGTAGCCCCCGCTCACCACAACTAGAGAAAGCCCGCGCGCAGCAACGATGATCCAACGCAGCCAAAAGTAAATAAATAAATGAATAAATTTATTTTTTTAAAAAAAGATACTAATGACACACATTCTACGTTCATTTTTTCCAATTGAGTCTTTCAACCCCAGTGTAATTCAGAGTAGTCACCTTTCTGGTGCTCAATGGCCGTGTGTAGCTCCTGTGGTGGATGGCACAGATTAAGAGCGTTTAACCGAAATAACGGTAATGGGAGCTGCCTTGTGCCCGGCACAGTGGTGTGGCTTATGTTCTTTTTATCTCCTTTAATCTCCTCAATACTGTCGAGTTAGGAACTACTTATTCAACACCTACAAATACCCCCAATTTACAGGGCAAGAAACTGAGGCACAGAGTGGTTAAGCAACTTGCCCTGGGTTTGTATAGCTGGAAAGTGGTAGAACCAGGAAGCCAACTTTGTAAATTGGCAGTGTTGTCCCAGCACTGGTGGCCATGGTGGGGAACGCTGGGCTTGCTACGTGACTCCCCTCTGTGTGGCCCCCAGGAAGAAATGTCAGCTTTGCCCACATCCCTAGGCCCCCTCAGAGGAGTCGGGAGGAACACACAGGGTGAGAACGTTCCCATCACAACCTCAGAGCCTCTTCGCACTTTGCCTCTCCAATTGTGGTCCCCAGCTGGCAGCAGCAACATCCCCGGGTAGCCTGTTAGCAACTCAGACTCTCAGGCCCCAACCTCAGCCTACTGAATTAGAATCTGCATTTGAGTAAAATTTCCCAAGGTCCTGTACACACACTGAGATTTAAGAAGCAATGACCTTGGCATACAGGATCACTTCCCTAGCCAGTTTCTGGCCCATGCGAGGGGATTTCCATGTACCAATCTCAAAAGTCCAGGTCATTGCCGAGGTGCTGGGGTTCTCGGGCCAATCTGCTTGCCAGCTCCCTCTGGGAAGCCCCAGGTGCAAGGAACCCAGTCCACGTATGCGGGAGCAGCTGCAGACTTCTCCCAGCTACTCCTGGCTTCAAGGTGCTCCTTCTGTTGCAGGAAGGGGGACCCCATCCAGGGCCCGAGAGTGGGCTCTTGTCTAACACTCAGAAATGAATTGTCTGAGGAGACACATGTGCTGACACAGCAAGAGACTTTATTGGGAAGGGGCGCCCGGGCAGAGGGCAGGAGGGTAAGGGAACCCAGGAGGACTGCTCTGCCACGTGGCTCGCAGTCTCGGGTTTTATGGGAATGGGGTTAGTTTCCGGGTTGTCTCTGGCCAATCATTCTGACTCAGGGTCCTTTCTGGTGGCCCACGCATCACTCACTCAAGATGGATTCCAGCGAGAAGGATTCTGGGAGGTTGGTAGGACATACGGACTGGAGTCTCCTCTCTCCTTTTGACCTTTCCCGAATTCTTCCAGTTGGTGGTAGCTTGTTAGTTCTGCATTCCTTACCAGGACCTCCTGTTTAAGATACCTCGTGCGAGTGGTTACTAACAGGCCTGGCCAGGGTGGACGGTTTCAGTCAATGGTTCCCTTAACACTTCTGGTCTCTTTCAGCTCAACTGGCCACGGAGACACAGAGGAAGGAGAAGGTCCATCTCTCCCACTTGGTAAGGAAGGAGGCAAAGCCCACGCTCAGATCCCTCTGAGTCCGGCTCCCAGGCCCTGCCTCTCCGGCTCCCTGCCTGGTCCTCCACGGCTGACCTCAAGGCAGGACTTGCATCCCACATCCAGGGAATCTGTGTGAGCCCCGAGATGAGCCCTTCGGGCTGCCCTCCTCACCCAGACTTCCCACCGGGTGCCAGTGGGGCTCTGCTCCAGGCCCAAGGTCCTCTTCCCATCCCCCCTTTTAGAATCAGAGAACATTGGAGCTGGTTCCACAGGGGGGCTTTGATATCAGCTCGTCCAGCCTTTCTCTAAATTTGGTGCAAAATCCCTTACGAAACACCTTGGGGGGGGGTGTGGGCGGCTATTAGAAATACACTCTCCTCGACATCGGTCCCAGCCAGAACCCCTTGGGGTGGGGGCCAGGAACCTGAAATTGAAACGCTGCCCTGGGGGATTCTGATAGCACCAATAGACTCTAGTCTGCTTTTGCAGAAGGGAGAACTGAGGCCCAGAAAGAGAAAGAGTCTTGCCCGAGGTCACACAGCAGGCGGTGGCCCAGATACAGAGCGGGTCCCAGAGCTCTCGACTCCCATCTCTCCTCTTTCCGGAACACCCTTCTCTGAGCTGTCGTTGGCTCTGAGACCAAGGTGGTGTAGCGACCTTGACACTCGGGCCGCGGTGGTGCTCTGGAGACCGGGGGACAGAAAGAACGGGGGTCCCTGTGCCCATCATCCTGGAGAGAGGACGCTGCCCTGAGTCTACCTGCTGCTGGGCCCCTCCCTGACCCCTGCAGAGAGAGACCCTCTTCCCACACCAGCACTCCTACGGAGAGAGTCACCGCTTAGGAAACCGAAGCTTCATCTGCCTCGCCAGCACCCCCGCCCCCAGCCTCTCCTTCCTCAGCTGTTTACTGAGAGGCCTCCACCCTGATTCCCTTAGACACTGGAGCAGGAAAGGGGGGCTGCCATTGCCTTCTTTCCTGGTGCCAGCAGGGACAAAACACTCAGGCCCGATCCCCCTAGGGAGGGGCTGCGGTGGGATGGGGTACTGGGCCTTCCTTCACTTAGGAAGCAGCTGTTGTTACCTCAGGAAGCTCAGCAGGACAAAAGGGGTGGACAGGAGTGAGGGAAGGGTCATGGAAACAGATGGAAGGGCTGCCACGACCACTGCCAGGGCCCTCCCCCTGGCTCGGTGTCCTGAGGCTAGCCCCTCCCCCAACTCCAGAAGAGGGGCTGGGCTCGGAGGGAGAACCGCCATGGCTTGCTGCCGTTTTTCTAGTGCCTAGAAGTAGAGGCTCTCGTATAGATCTCGTATAGTCAACAACCCAGAAGATGGCTCCACACTCGCTGGAACAGCCCAGGGTCCACTGCGTGGGCAGAGGGACCGTTGAGAGATGCAGACGCCCCCTGGACAGAGGGTAGTGGTCCTGGCCACAGCCTACACGTGCGGTTTGCTCTCTGTCCCCTGAGGTTCTTTCCTCAAATTCTGTCACCCCTGAGAAGGTGACGCTTCTGCAGCTGTTGGTGGTCAGCGGTCAGCAGTGGCTGGGTTTCGACCAAATCAGAAAGCTGTCAGTATGGGATTCATGGGAAATGGACCTGGTGTCAGGAGTTCTCTGGCCCAACCCCAGCTCTGCCATGTCCCCCCCACAGGCAGGGCTGGGACGCACGAGGGCCATGAGTGACAGCATTTGTGAATTCTCCCTCCCCCTCCCCTATTCCTTCAGGCCCTCATCCCCCCAGTCACATCTCACCTGAGGGATTCTGTTCTGACTCTTACCTTGTCCCCGTAAAACTGAAGGTGTCACCAGAGGTGGCTCAAACATCTACCTCTGCCCCCATGTCCCACACCTAGGGTACTGATAGAAGCAGGGGCCCAGTTAGTAGACAAGGGACACTGCCACAAAGAGAAGTGTGCAGGACGCCCTACCAGGAAGGCAGCATGGTGTAGGAAAGAGTCTGAGACCAAAGAATCATGAAGACAAGGCCCAGCTCCACCACTCACCAGCTGTGTGACATCTGGCAAGTTACATCACCGCTCTGAGCCTCGGCTTCCCCATCTCACGAGACTGTGGTGAGGAACGAGTGAGATGAGACCCCTCGTAGTTATCCAGAAAATGGGAGCTGCTTGCCTTGGCTTCGGTGCCTATCAGGCCAGGGGTTTGCTGGCCGGGCCACCTCAGGGCAGCTGCGCTGTTAGGAGACATGGCTGGGGGCCTTGGCCAGCTCCAGCCTCCGCTCTGCTCAGCTGCTGGGCAAGGGAGCAGGTGACGGAGGGGCCCGGCATTTTGACCTGAGGACCACGGGGGCAGCTGAGCCCAGGCCAGGAGACGGGCTTCCGCACTCGCTCTGGACTACCCACCTCTCTTCCCTGGGCCTCAGTTTTCTCATCTGATCAGGGAGGGATTGCTCAGACCCATGATCCCTAAAGAATTCTTCCTGTGCTCTTTGTTATTTGGCGAATCTTTGAGGTGTCCAACTTTGCTCTCTCTGGGCCTATTACAAAGAACCTGCAGCCTGCATGTTCTTCCTGCTTCAAGGATAGAAATAATCATCATGGAAACAAATTAATCATTCCAGGAGTTCCCAGTTGTTGAGTGATAAAAACATTATCAGAAATATTTATTATAACCCTAAGGGAAAACTTTCTATCCCCATTTTATAGCTTGGGAAGCTGGGCCTCAGAGAAGTTGGGTGGCTCACCTGAGGTCACACTGAGACATAGTGAATGGGCCGCAGGACTCTGACTCTGCAAAATCCACCCCCTGCCTTTCCCTCCTCCTGCTCTGGCTTGCGGACCATCCCTGCTGCCAAGAACAGGCCGTTCTGACTGAGTCTGTGTTTCAGCCACTGGGGAACAGCGGGGTCCCAGAGTATGCTGTGATCGACCTTGCAGGGCCCACTGGGCCTCCTGCCAGCCCCAACGTGGAGATCCGGTGCCTGAGCCAGGTGTGGACAGAGGGCTCTGGGGGTCTGGAGCGACCTAGCCTGGCTCCACTCAGACAATGCAAGGAAGTGGGGGAGGTCTCTGCCCTCAGTTCACCTACCTTCCGCATCACAGCCAGAGCTTAGACCATTTCACCCAGGAAGCCAGGGCTCCTGACCTCACATCCTCATTTCTTGTGATCCAGAAAATTCTTGAATAGCGTGGTGAGAGTGACAGCTTAAAGAGTTCTGAGCTGGCAGGATCCCCACGTCTGCAGCCGCAACTGGGCCCGAGGCCATGAGGTTGATCTCCCAGGGAGTGGGGCCTGGTGTGTGCGGGGGGGGGGGGGGAATGAATCAAAGCCTGGGGGTTCTGGGAAAAGGAGTGGTTAGTCCTGTGACCCCCAGACGGACAGGCCCAGAATGTGCAGAAAAGGCTGGGCTGGACCCAGCAGCTACCTGGAGACCCCCCCAAGCCGGGCTCTGCTTTTCAACCCCTACTGTTGTCTTTACAGACTTCAAAGGAAGACGAAGCCTCGTGGCAGACCCCTGAGGGAGACATGACCCCAGGCCCTCCCCTCCCCGTGTCTGGGGACGAGCCAGACTTTTCTAAGTTCATCTCAGTCTAGCCGCCTAACACCCTCCGAGAATCTCTGGAAGGGCTGTATTTGCGCTGACTCGGATAAGTTTTCTGCTACGGCTTCAGAGTCCTCCTGCCAGAGTCCGGGGCTCTCCTCCACCCTCCCCAAGCTTTCCTCCTGCATGCCCCAGCTGACCCGGAACGCTTCGTCAGCGCTGGAGCCTGGAGTGGTGGCTTCACGGTTCCAGCTGGAGACGGGGACCTCCCCAAGATGGTCACATTCCTGGGCAGAGCGTGCAGCCACTGGACCCTCAAGGGGCCAGGCAGGGCTCAGGGGGTCTGGTCCGAGTTTGTATCTGCTACAGGAGCTCCTCTGGGCCTGGGTGCCGAGCCACGGGCCGCTCCTAACTCCCCCTCCAGACCCCGCCTTCTCTTTCCTTCCTTCCATCCTCAGACGCAAGGTCAAGTTCTCCTACATAAGCTGGTGAGGAGGAGGGAGACTGCTGGGTTAGACGGGATTCTGATTTCTCAAAGCCGGGCTGGGAACCTCCTGCATCCCAGTCCTTCAGGAAGCTGGTTCTGAGAGCTGGGTTCTGAGAGCTGGGGAGGGGGTAGGAAAACACAGGGTGCAGGTGGAGGTAGGTATCTAAAAGGGAGGAGGGAGAGGACAGGGCAGGACCCTAAGGGGAACCTGACGGTGACCTGGAGTTTGGTCCCCTGGAGTGGGCAGAGGGAAGGTAGGATAAAAGAACGACTGGGTTTTTGAAAAATGAACCGGGGGCTGCTCAATATACAAAACCTAGAAAGATGGGGGGATAAAAGGAAGAAAACATATCACCCATCATCTCACCGCTACCCGAAGACGAAATCACTGCAATTTGCTGTATTTCTTTCCAGTCTTTTTCCTCCACATCACTTGCTGATGTGCTTCTACAAATTATTTTGTACCTATAACTTTATATCCTGCTTTTCCCACTTAATTATTATATCATAAGCATGTTTTTGCATAATGTTTTCACAAACCTTTTATAAATTAAATGTTGACCAGCAGCATAATATTGCAGATTGGTATGCTTCAGTTCTCTCTCACTAGATATTTAATTTGTTCCTATTTCTGTTATAAATAACAGCATGGTGAATCTAGGCACACAGCTTTGCCCGCATCTGGAGATTTCTTTCAGAAGGATGTGCATATGTGGAAGTGTCAGAGGGTGTGAACGGTTCTGAAGTTACTGATACCCATTGCTAAACAGCTTTGAGAAATGGCAGTACCAGTTTCATCCCCACCAGGTCCTAGCAGTCGGCATTTCTCAAAGTCCTCACCAGCCTCTGCACCCATCCCAGTGGGTGTGGGAGGAGAAACCACCCGTAAGGCCTATGGAATGAGGGCCTAGGGGGCTGGGCAAGGTGGAGCCGGTCTGAAGATGCAAGGGAAACTCACCAGAAGGTGGCAGCCAGTTCCCCGGGGGGTGAAGTAGTGAGCACTTTTTACCTTCTCTGAGTGGAAAGGGAGACCCGAGTCTGAGCTCTAGGGACTCTGCCCAGGATCTGGGCACAGTGTGTGCCCAGATGTTGGGGGAAGTAGGAATTAGCAAGTTTCAGGTGGTCTCAGCTCCAAAGCAGGCTTCGCCCATGAGAAATCCCTCAGCTGGAGGCTGGTGAGAACAGGGGCTTCTCAGAAGGGAAAGAAACTTCCTGTCCTCTCAGCCTGTCACCTACAGCAGCCAGAGCTTTTGGGGGACCAGGAATGCTCAGCTGGGTCATCCCAGTCCCACCCCTTGCCTGATTTCAGACCATGTGCCTGCTAAAGAGATCTATGTCTTTTGTGAAGCAGAGCTCTCTCCAAGGCAGCCTAGGATTGGCATCCACTGGATTCCAAGTTTCCGTGGATTTATTAGATACTCAAGCATCCTTCATAGACCCTGGCACACTTGTCCTAGCTCCCAGTGCTGCCACAGTGCTGGCCCAGCGCCACCCTCCTGGGCAGGGGAAGAAGTCTACTCCCTCGCCAGCTGCCACTCTGCAGTCCCCCATCTTGATACACCTTGGTTTTGTATTTGTACACCCACACCTTCAGCTCTGTGATCTCGTGTACCTATGAGAGGCCCTTGAACAAAAGAATTGCAATAAGCCGCCGCTCGCCCATCCCAAGAGCACGGGTTTCCAGCCTGGGGACTTGCTGAGAGGTAAAAACTAGGGGAACATCAGCATTGCTAAAGTTCTGTTTTGCCAAATTGGGATATTAGCTATAATAAACTACCCTCTATCCTCCCATTAGTTTCTTTTAAAGAAATATTTTAACACCAAAGAGAGTGTCGATGGGAAAATGAATGTTTTAAGATAGTCCTTCCCTAATCGACCCCTAGACAAAGAATTGGATGTTATGATCCTAATCCACTGAGGCCTATTGAAGAGAGATTTTCTACAATCTTTTGGTTACAAAAGGGGAAGAGTGGGGAAGGGATAAATTAGGAGTTTGGGATTAACAGATATGCACTACTACATAGAAAAGAGTTAAACAAGGACCTACCATAGAGCACAAGGAACTATATTCAGTATCTTGAAATAACCTAGAATGGAAAAGAAACTGAAAAAGAATATATATGTGTGTGTGTGTGTGTGTGTGTTTCATAGAGACCCTTTACCAGGTTGAGAAATTTCCCTTCTAGTCCTAGTTTACTGAGCTTTTTAAAATCAGAAATTGATGTTGATTTTATCAATGATTTTTCAACAACTATTGAGATGATTATATGTTTTTTCTTTTTTAGTCTGCAAATATGACTCTATTCTTTGATTTTCTAACATTAAGCCAACCAGGGATTAATTTGACTTGGTCAGTACTGGTATGTAGTTTTCTTTTCTTGTTAAGTTCTCTGCCTGGTTTTGGTACCAGGGTAAGCTGAGAAGTGATCCCTCCTCTTCAATTTTCTGGAAGAGTTTGTGTAGAATTGGTAATATTTCTTTTTCATATGTTTGGTAGACTTCGTCAGTGAAGGCATCTGGACCTAGAATTTTCTTTGTAGGAAGGTACAAACTAGACATTATTGTTAATTGCTATTTTACACAGACAATGTTTACTTAGATCCTTACATTTCAGATTTTCTTTTTAAAAAGTCATGTTAGTGGTAAAGTCTGTCAGTTTTTATCTGAAAAGCTCTACTTCATAAAAATTCTTGAAAGAAAAAAAAAATTCTTGAAAGAGTTTTGCTGGGTATACAATTCTAGGTTTACAGCCATTCTCTCTCAGCATTTTGGAAATACTATTATTTTGTCTTTTAGCTATAAGTGTTGTTGTTGAGAAGTCTGCTGACAGACTGAGTGATGTGATAGTTTTTCTCAGACTGCTTTCTACTTGTACTGGTGTTCTGCAGTTTTACTCCTGACCATGAGTAAATTTTTCTTGTTTGGTGTAAATCCTTACATCTGTGGATTCATGCCTTTCATCATTTCTGGAAAATTCTCTTCAAATATTTATCTATACTCCGTTCTTTTTAATGTCTCCATTGACCAGGATAACATTTTTTTAGACCTTATCTTTATAACTGCCATATCTCTTACCCTCTCTTTCATATTTCCCTTCTCCTTATCTCTGTTCTTCATTCTATATAATTTCTTCAGCTCTATCTTCTAGTTTAGTACTTCTTAAACTTGAAAATGCCTATTAATTACCAAGGAATCTTGTTAAACTGCAAATCTGATGCAGTAGTTCTGGATGGGGCCTGAGAGCTGCGTTTCTAACAAGCTCCCAAGCTGATGATGCTGCGAATCCAAGGACCATACTTAGGGGAGCAACTTTCTGGTTCATTCATCTCTTTTCAGTTGTGTTTGATTTGCTGTTAACCCCCTCCAATTCGTTTTTGTTTTAAGCATTGTATTTTTATTTCTACAAGTTCTGGATGGTTCTCCTTCAAAACTAACTGTTCATTCTAATGTCTTCTTGCTTGTTAATTTTTGTAATGCCATCTTTTATTTCATTAAACATTTACACACACATGGTTAGTTTACATGTTGTGCCTAATATCAGAAGTCCTTGGACATATAAATATGTTGTTGTTTATGTTGACTATTGCTCATGGTGGTCTGTTTCTCTGAATTTTGTGATCTCTTGTTGTGAGCTCATGTTTGGATGAATCTATGGAAAATCTGGGGGCTGAAATTGAGGATACCTTCCTCCAGAAACGAGTTGCATTTGCTTCTGTCAGGACGGGTCCAGGATAAAGATACCAACTTGGAACCAGGTCCCTAACTTACCAGAATCTCAGGTTATCTTACCGTGACCCTGGCTTTATGTTTAACTTACCAACTAAGATGCTAATATTGGCATTTTCCTTTAGGACAACTCCACCTTTCCTGTCCACTCACCATGCCTAAGAGGGCTGTTTTCTTTTGTTTTGTGACCTCTTTGAGATTTCCCTTCCCACAAGCCCAGCAATGCAATAAAAAAAAATGTTTCACATAGGATCTCATTGTTTAAGAGCACAAGGTACCTTGTTCACTCTGTCTGCACTAAAACCCTGACTCCCATTTTCCAGGCACCATGTAAGGCCCTTAGATTTTTATGTAACTCTAGGGAAGGGAAGAAGCCTTCCAAAACAGGATTGAGATATCATTTCTTTCCACTCTGGTGAGCAGGCACTCAGGGAAAGATTTTATTCAAGTTAGAAAAATAATGGGGTGTTTCTTATACCGGCATGTGACGAAATAAAATTCACAGTCACCACATCAGAATAAAGGGTAATCCTTAAAATTATATATATTCAGCTTAATTATAAACTATCCTCCTGTACTTAATTTTCTCACTTGATACAGATGAAATGGTCCACAGACCAACACTTGGGTACCAGTACTACACAGTATAAAGGCAGGTTTATGAGAAACTGCAGAGAGAGGAAGATCTGTTTCTGGAAGGAAAACCAAGCCCTGAAAAAAATGGGTGGAAACAGCCTTAAATACTTAGATAATTTCTGAAATTGTCAGGCACTGTGCCAAGACTTGCAAACACGAAATAAGAGAGGATACAAATAGAAACATCCGGATGCTGCACTTTCTCCTCCTTAGGTGGGGATGGTGGTCAGAGGTGCACACTCATGCCTCACACCTGGCACATCTGGTTCCCACAGTGCACTGTGGCTCCAGCATGGCCTTTTTCGAGGATATTTGGCTGCTCCCATGAGCTGGACTCCCACCAACTGAAAGATGTCCTTGGTTAAGTGGGTTCAATGAACGCTCTTAACCGTCAGCTCCATCTTCTGGCAACTCTCCATACACTCTTCCTCAGGCTCAGTCTCACTTCCCAATAGCTTTTCTCCTTGATTCCTCAGCCTAAAATAATTTTCTAACTCACTCACGCCAAGAGTCCTGAAAATGTCTATCAATCTGTTATTCAGAACGATTACAGTCACTATTGAAATTAACAAGTGGATCGAACCATCCCTCTAGTTGACGGGACCCCTCCCAGGTGTGGGGCTGTAGCTGGGAGTGTTTGTCTGTGTGTGTTTAAAGTTTGTCTCATTTGGGCCAAATTTACCTTTATCCTTTTGTGTTGTCCCAGAAAGCTCATACTTTAAGTTCTTTCTAGATCCTTCATCATGAATTTATGCTGACGTTTGACTAAGCTAGTGGTGATACAGGGAATGAAGCCTCTGTTCCTAACCGGTTTCAGGGTTCAGAACTTACACACACAGGGTCCACTTCCTCCATGTAAAATGACATGACACTGCATCTTATAAATCCCTTTCCTGTTCAGAAATTCAGAGGCCGTTGCCCAACTCATAACTTTTTAAGGGAAGAAAAGGTCAACATGTCAGCTGATAGTATTCATTTGTTCGAAGAAATGGTTTTTGGTTGATATAATTGTACTAAGCCTTGTGCCAAAGGACAAGAAAGCTTGGCCTCTGCCCTCTAGGAACTCCTGGTTATGGAGGGCGGGAAGCCACATAAACAATGACCACAGTGTCCCGAGGGGGTCCATGGGGTTCTTGGAGAGTCACATGGAAAGTGAACAGCAGGCACATGCGACTGTGGATTTGGGTCTTGGAAAATCTCTAAGAAGTCCATCCAGGTGGAGATATGTCTCATGAGCAGTTGAAAATAGGGTTTGGGAGTCTTAATGTGTACAAGGTAACAGACGCTGTGGACCCACTGGCCCAGGAGTCCGTGTAGCAGAGAAGAAACAAGAGCTAAAGGCAGCATAACATTTCAGAGGTTGGTTTCTTATATTCTTGTTTCCTCCCAGTCTTGTGTCCCTCTTTAGAGAACACAGCTTTATTTTCTGCATTAAGTACAGTAGATGAGGACACACCTTAGCCCCCCAGTAGGCAAAAAAAGGGGGAGTATTCTAATCTGGAAAGTCTGAGTATCTTAAGTCTGGCCCTAAGCCAAGGTAGCACGACAGACTAAGGGGAGTGGGGGGATGCTCCCTTCCTAACTTGGAAATTTGTAAACGGAAGGTAGTGGGGAATTAGGTGATCTGTGCTTTAAGCAAAAACCCCACGACCACCACCTCCCCTCACACGTGTGCACACACACTCATAGGCAGGATTCTAGAGTAGAAAAAGAAATTCAATATCAAAAATATTACCAAAATACCAATTCCTTTTCAGTGTGCAACAAGCATTTATTCATCCACTTAGCAAACATCCCCATATGTTTGAGAATTCGTTCCGGCATCAGCACCTCTTGGAAATGCTTTTTGATGCTCCCACGGACTGACCGAGGAGCCATTTCTTGGTGCTGCCGTAACAGCTTCTCATTACAGAGTCCTGATCAGGACCCTCTTCCTATCTGCTCCCGTAAACTCTGGGCCTCTGGATGTAGGGACCCCGCCTTGTTCAAAGGTGCTCAGTAGATAATTATTGAATGAATACAGTAGTCCCCACTTATCAGCGCTTTCAGTTACCCATGGGCAACGGCTGTCCAAAAATATTAAATGGAAAACTTCAGAAATAAACAACTTGTAAGTTTCAAATTGCGTGCCTTTTTTTTTTTTTTTTTTTTTTTTTCGGTACGCGGGCCTCTCACTGTTGTGGCCTCTCGCGTTGCGGGGCACAGGCTCCGGACGCGCAGGCTCAGTGGCCATGGCTCACAGGCTCAGCCGCTCTGCGGCATGTGGTATCTTCCCAGACCTGGGCACGAACCTGTGTCCCCGGCATCGGCAGGCGGACTCTCAACCACTGCGCCACCAGGGAAGCCCCCGTGCCATTTTTTTAAAAAAATAAATTTATTTAATTTTGGCTGAATTGGGTCTTCATTGCTGTGCCCGTGCTTTCTTTAGTTGCGGCGAACGGGGCTACTCTTTGTGGCGGTGCACGGGCTCTAGGCACACGGGCTTCAGTAGTTGTGTCACACTGGCTTAGTTGCTCTGCAGCATGTGGGAACTTCCCGGACCAGGGCTCGAACCCGTGTCCCCTGCATTGGCAGGCAGATTCTTAACCGCTGCGCCACCAGGGAAGTCCCCAAATTGTGTGCCATTTTGAGTAGAGTGATGAAACCTCTCACTGTCCCACTCTGTCTTGCCCAGGACACGCATCATTCCTTTGTCCAGCGTATTTCACCTGATAGTCACTTAGTAGCCCTCTAAGTTAGATCGACTGTCTTGCTACCACAGCGCTTTGCGTTCAAGTAACTTTTATTTTACTCAAAATCGCCCCAAAGTACCAGAGAAGTGATGCTGGCAATTCGGATCTGCCACAGAGAAGCCGTAAAGTGCTTCCTATAAGGGAAAAGGTGGAAGTGCTCAACTGCAAAAGGAAAGAAAGGGAATTCCCTGGTGGTCCAATGGTTAGAACTCCGAGCTTTCGCTGCTGAGGGCCCCGTTCCATCCCTGGTCAGGGAACTAAGATCCCACAAGCCACACGGCCAAAAAACAACAACCAAAAAAAAAAAAAAAAAAAGGAAAGAAAAACATCAAACGGTCTAAGAACAAATCTATCCAGGAGACTGTGAAGAAGGAAAAACATTTGTGCCAGCTTTGCTGTCACACTTCAAACTGCAAAAGTTACAGCCACAGGGACTTCCCTGGTGGTGCAGTGGTTGAGAATCCGCCTGCCAATGCAGGGGACACGGGTTCGAGCTCTGGTCTGATCCCACATGCCGCGGAGCAACTAAGCCAGTGCGCCACGACTACTGAGCCTGTTCTCTAGAGCCTGAGAGCCACAACTACTGAGCCCGCATGCCACAACTACTGAGGCCCTCGCTCCTGGAGCTGGTGCTCCGCAGCAAGAGAAGCCACGACAATGAGAAGCCCGCCCGCCGCAATGAACAGTAACCCCTGCTCACCGCAACTACAGAAAGCCCGTGAGCAGCAACGAAGACCCAATGCAGCCAAAAATATAAATAAATTTATTTTAAAAATAATAAATAAAAAAAGAGAGTAATTGAAAACTTTCCTTACTAGATAGTAAAACAGAAGTTTCTAAAGAATTAAAACTCTGATCATGGCAATTAGGCTAGATAAACAGATCAATGGAACAAGCTAGACGGCCCTCCTTACCAGCTGGCATGGCCTGCACTTGTCTCTCCCAGAACTCTGTGGTCCCCACCAAACCCAGCCCAGAGGAAGCCGGGCCAGTGAGCTTGTCTAAAGGTGATGCTCTCAACCCCCTGGGTCTCTTGAGGAGCTGAGTCTGGGGATGGCAAGGGAGCCCACGCGATCCCTCGTGGTTCCCTTTCTTAGCCCATGTTTCTCCTCCAACAGTGCCTCCTTCCCCAAGCACAACCCTACCCCCATTTCTAATCAATCCCCCTCCATCTCTGGAAGGCAGCATGGCAGGGAAGCCCGGCTGGGAGCCGAGAGTCCAAGAGCCTGGTTCCAGCTCTGCCGACAATTTTCTGTGTGACATTAGGCAAAGCCCTTGCCCCTCCAGGCCAGTCTTCCCAGCTATAGTGTGATAAGAATCCTTTCTGCCCTACTAACCACATGCTACCGTGCCAAGAGGGAAAAAGGATTTTAAAAAAAAAAACGGGCAGAGTTCCTTTTAGAAATGTAACTGCCTGTATTAGGAAAAACTGATGCCAGTTTGGGACTAAAAGGAAATTCCCCACACTACAAAGTGATGTCCAAAATAGAGAGGCAGTGGTTGGCACACTTGGCTACATGTTAGAATCATCTGGGGAGCTTTTATTTATTTATTTATTTAATGTGGTTTTTTTTGGCTGTGTTGGGTCTCCGTTGCTACGCACGGGCTTCCTCTTGTTGCAGTGAGTTGGGCTGCTCCTGGTTGCCGTGCGTGGGCTTCTCTTTGCGGTGGCTTCTCTTATTGCGGAGCACGGGCATGGGCTTCGGTAGTTGTGGCACGTGGGCTCAGAAGTTGTGGCTCGCGGGCTCTAGAGTGCAGGCTCAGTAGTTGTGGTGCACAGGCTTAGTTGCTCCACGGTATGTGGGATCTTCCCGGACCAGGACTCAAACCCATGTCCTGGTTAGATCCTGTTTCCTCTTCTGGAGCACCAAGAAAGACTACATTTCCCAGCTTCATTTGCAGTAATCCAGGGCCCTGTGACTAGGGAGACTGGATCCCTGAATCACTTGCAAGGAGTGCCACCCAATCTCCATCAGTCGTGTTGTGAGAAAGAAATGAATAGTAAAGCTGTTCGGTTGCTGAGATGGTATTCGTTGTTCAGTGGCTAAGCTCTCAGCCTTTCCTGAACTTCGGATTTAATTGTGCTGGATTGGGGTCCAGGCAATTGTATTTTTTAACCCCACAGGCAATTTTAATGTGAGACCAGGGTTGAGAACCACTGGATTAGGACAGAATTACAAGTGTGGGGTTGCTAGGTATAGTAAAGAAATATTGAGTTTCCAGGGGTGCCCCAGGAGATGGGGAGAAAGTTGTCCAGAAATGAGAGAAAAAAGCAGGAGAGCGCCCAGAAACATGGAAGGAAGCAGGGGGACCCAAGAAGAAAAAGTTGGCCAGGAAAACATTCTATGTGCTGGGAATGGTCAAGGGACATTTCAGAATTGGGATGTTTAATATTTGGGTCTAAATTCTCATCAGGGCTGTCAGGTGGGTGATATAAACCCCTATGCCTGCCTCCAAGTCACCAGTCAAATTAGCTCCACACTCGTCCCTGTGTGAACGGATGCTTGGGGGGGAAGTCAAAGGAAAGGGGGCCCGTTCCACACCTGGTCATCACAGGGAGAAGGGAACAGCCAAAGCCCCCTCTTGAGAATCCTCAGTAAGCATTCTGGGCTCCCCTGAGGAACTCAGGTGGGAAGGAAGGCTGACCCCTCAACCACACACCCACAGTGACATCGGGGTGACATTTCAACCAGCTCTCTACGACCCTTGTTGTTAAGCACCTAGAATCAATCCTAGCATTAGTCCTGGGAGAGGCCGTGACACTTTACAGAGGATGAACTTGAGGGCCAGAGAAGCAGAGGAACCTGCCTAAGGCCACACAGCAAGTTCCAGGTGAAGCTGAGTGGATCAGCCATGGTGTCCCTGAGTCCCCTGGCCCCCGTGGATGCTCAGACTCCTCGATACAAGCATTTACCAAGAGCATCTTCTGGGGGTGGGGAGCGTGGAGTGGCGAGACGGGAAATTTCAGAAGACATCACAGAACGCAAGACATGTCACTCCAGCTTCCATTCCAGAATCATCTATGCTGTGCTCCCCACCCTCAACCTTTCCCAAAGCCATCCACCCGACCCCAGTGAAAGACAAACAGAGCCCAGAAGCTTTGCTTTCACATTTAATCAAAGGAAAAGAAAGCCAATCAGAGAGAAAGCTCCAGAACTGGATGGCTGAGAGAGGGGACAGGAGAAGCACAGCTGGGCTGGGACTGAGTGTGGACGGGGCGGCAGGCTCCCATAATCCTGAGGTTCCTCAATACAAGCGTCCACAGTGGGAAGAGGGAGGCTGGAGCCTGAGGGCTAACGCGGTGGGCACACACATCCATTCCAACCCAGTACGGGTCCCCGGAGTACAGCTAAGGCAGGGGAGGTAGAATGCTGTTCAGAGAGGAATAGAGACGGGAAGGGAGGGGCCCAACCCACAGGCATCACCAGAAGTGAAGGTGCCAGACAGTAACTGGAGCTTCACCCTCAAGGGCCATGTGCCAATCCTTCAGCAAGGTGCCCAGCCACACCTCCCATCAGAGAACGGTCTTCTAATCAGAGTGCTTTGGAGGCTAACCAAGGGGGAGGGGGTAGCTGTCTCTATTCCCAAGTCTCCTGGGTGACGTGGGTATGAACAAAGAACCCCATGGCCCTGGGCCAGCGCGAGAACACCCCATTCTCCTCCCACTCCCAGTCCCCTTGGGTTGAGGGTGAGGGTGAAGCAAGAGAGAGCTGAATTGAGGATAAATTAAAAGAACACTGACTAAAGGGAAAAGAGGAACATAAAGCTGACTGCATAGTGGAGGCAGAGCTATGCAAATGAGATGGAAGCGGACTTGACCTTTACATCTCATTTGCATATCCTAGGCAAATGCAAATGAGATCCCTAATATAATAAATATACTTCTGACTTTGTAATAAATATTCTGTTTCTTCTCCCTCCCCTTCCCTAGGAAATGGGCACACAGTGGTTCAGGGGCCAGCGTGGCTGACACTGCAGTGAAGACTGATTAGACAGAAGAACTGGGGAGCACAAAGGCTGGGGGTGGGGTCATGGGGGGTCCCCTACAAGGACAGGTTCACCCCAGGAGGGGCCACAGGGACGTCTGGGGAAGGCAAGGACAGCAGACTTTTTAAAAAAGGGATTCTCCTATTTTACACAGCTGCCCTCCTCAAGGACTGGAGGGTGGCATTTAGGGTCGGGGGACAACAGGAGAGTGGAGGGAGACATCTGGGGAAGGCCGAGCCTCTGGAATCTGGGATAAGGGTCTCATAAGAAATGGGGGGCTGATGGGGAGCCCGGAAACGGGGCCCCAAAGAGTGACCTCCAAAGCTCAACGCTTTGCTTCCCCTCTCCAAAAACTCAGCCTGACACACACGCCAGTGGCAGAGCACAGACCAAGCACTGCAGCCTGAGGAACCATAAGCTGTGGCGACTCCAGGGTGGGTGACGCCCCGTGGAGGTGTGCGGGAAGTCTGCTGGGGTGCAAACATCCTCCAAGGCCATGTCCCGTGGCCCAGCCCTCCCCTTTCCCCAGCCCCCAGGCCGCCTTCATGTGAGTGGGCACCTGGACCCGGCCACAGAGACCAAAATGGACACTGACCACGGACAGGGAGCCCAGACACGTCCCCACCACGGGCCACGGAGGGCTGGGAGCTTCCCGTCAGGCTCCTCGTCACAGGGCTCGGCCTCCAGCCCACCCCTGCCTGGGCTGAGCCCGCAGCCCCTGCCGCCCTTGCCCTGCGGGGAGCAGAGCTGGCCTGTCAGGGGCACATCGGAGAAGTCTGTGGAGAGACTTCGGCAGTGAAAAGCTGTGCGTGAGGGAAGGACGGGAGCCAGCCCCGTTCCGAGGGGGCAGAGAACTGCGCTGCTCCCTGGTGCAGCAACTGGCTGGTGCTTCGGCTCCTCCAGCCTTCGGGATGGTACCAGGCTGGCACCGCACCTGGGCTTGCCTAGCTGCCAGGGGGCCACGTAGCCCCCTGGCCACAGGGAACCAGCCTAAGGCCTGCCCCTAGGCTGCAGGGGCGAGAAGTAGGAGCAGCCCAGGAGTGGGGTCAGGGTGGCCAGTCCAGAGGAGAAAAACTGACTGGCGAGAGGGGTGGGGGCAGCGTACCTACTGACCACCTGGTCCCAAAGCAGCTTTTCTCTTCTCTGGACTGAGCATTATGGAGGCGACTCCGACACTCCGGGGCACGGCTCGGCCCTCAGCGAGGGACATCTGGTGGCCAATGAACGTCGGGAGTGGGTAGCACCTGGGCACAGACGTGCCCCACGAACACCCACCTCCCTGGCAGTGCACGCCTCCTGCGCTGAAGCCAGACTTAGGGCCATGACCCAGGGAGAGCCAGAGCGCCGGGAACGGGAGCTGAGGATCATGGCTGGGGCTCACGGTTGGGAAGGGGACGGATTCAGGGTTCTGGGTCCCAACCCAGAGGGCCGAGGTCCAGGAGAACAGGCTCAGTACACCCAGCTGACGGGCACCCACTGGGGCTCCGTGCGCAGCTTCTCCAGGGCGGCCTGGAGTTCACGGAAGGTCCTCTCCAGGTTCCTATTGACCAGACTGAGGTCGAAGTAATGCCCGTAGCCCCTCTGGATACGGCTGCTCTCCTCCACTGTCCGTCTCAGGTCCGCCTCCTGCCAGCACAAGGGGACCTCCCGCCCATCAGTATCCGCCTGGCACCCCCAGCGTCAGGGGTCCCACAGCCTGCCCCGTCTAGCCCCCTCCCCAAAGCCCAAAGTACCAACCATGGCAGGCACAGACCCCCTGGCTGGGGAGGCAGCAGCCCCTCCCTGCATGCCCCAAGGCAGCTCTCCTGTGACCATGGACAGACAGATGGGTGGTGGGAAGGGAGGAAGGAAATAACCTTTAGGAAGCGCCAAGCACTGCACTAAACACTTGGCGACCAGCGTAATCTTCGCTACAGCTCTGCAAGCGGGACTAATTATTCTCATCTACAACAGAGAAAACTGACGTACAAAGAGGCCACACAGCCAGCCAATGGCTGAACGGGGTCTGCCTGACTCCAAAGCCAGCGCCCCCTTCAGTCTGACTAGGCCCCCGTACCTAGACAGCCTGAAGGCAATTGCCACGCCTGGTCCTAGGGCTGCCCACAAGGGCCCGAGGCAACCCCTCTCCAGACACAGCCCAAGCTGGACCGGCAAGGGTGGGAAGGGAACTTGAATACTGACTTACTGAAGCCGAGGCAGGAGCTCTAGGACTGACCCAGCTGTGTCCCGGGGGCTCCAGTAGGCTCTGTTTGTGGCCAGAGCCGGCTGCAGCAGTGGGGAGCCCAGCCCGGACCTTTCTCCTGGGTCTGAGCCCCTGACCGGGGCCTGAGAGCTGCAGTACCATAAGTGGCCAGCAGAGGGACCCCTGAGTTCAGAGCTCTGCAAACCCTACACCTGCTGGGGAAGGCTGTTCCAAGGGGTCCCTGGCGGGAGAAGGGTGCCCTGAAGTCCTGCAACACCTGCCTTGAAGCCTCTCCTCCCTGCACTGCCTCCTCCCTGATGCTAACTGGTCCCTCCAGGCAGCCTTCCAGCCTCTGGCCTCCTCCCTCCCTTCAGCCTTACCCCCAGCTGTAAACAGCCCACCTCTGCCCACAAATCGCCCACCGGCCCTCTGGGCTCCCCTGGAGCCCTGTTCCCACAGAATGGACCGAGCAGGGGGCTTGGCAGAAGCTCCCGTGCCCCGGGCCAGCTGTGTCCCTGACTCTACACTTCACTTCCTCGCTCAGACCTCCATTCCCACACCTATAAAGTGGCATTCGCGAGTCTAACCTCAGTGGTACCTCAGGTGGGCGCCTCTCCCCTTCCCAACACCACCTTCTTCTCTTCCTCGGCTCTGGCTGGCCCCCCACACCACCCCAGTCAGCCATTAGACCCCCACCACCACACCTCAGAGGCCCTCACCGTGAGCTGCTTGGTGGACACCCCACTCTCCAGCGCCGTCCGGTTCATGGCTCGCAGGGTCTCAAAGTCAGGGGCCTCAATGAACACCACATAAGGGACAAACTCAGCTGTTCTAAGGACCTTCACTGCCTGCAGAAGAGGAGGGTCAGGAGTTTATCCCCATGTACATCTGGGGTGATGGGGGTGAGAACCGGTAACTGGGAATAGATGAGAATGTGGACCTGGGGCTCTGGGACATGAGTCCTGGGGATGAATGGCAAAATAGCTGGCAGGTGGCTAGGGATGGGGTGACTGGGGGTCCAGGAGGCTGAGAAAGAGGTTCTAGGTGGGCTGGGTCCCTAGCAGTAGTTGAGGGGTTATAGGGGGGTACTTGGAAATATATGGGGTAATACTGGGGGGCAAGCAGAGTACCCAGAGAGGTATTGAGCAGGCTGGGAAGGAGCAGGCCAGGCAGTACCTGGGGGTTGACATCCAGCACACACACCCGGCCGGCAGCGACCACGCCCCGGATGGAGTCGATACGTGTGCCATACAGGTTGCCCTCGTATTCACCATGTTCCAGGTATCGCCCAGCACGGATGTCAGCCTCCATCTCCGCACGGGACACAAAGCTGTAACCCTGGCCTTCCCGTTCTGAGTCCTTGGGCCTCCGGGACGTGTCTAGGGGGAAGGAGGGGCCGAATGGGCACAGGCAGGCCACATCACCTCAGACACACGTGCTCGTGCTCTACCTGCACCAAGCAGCCCTGCTGCCTTCCCGCACACCTTGCCCTCGCCCTCACCATTGGCACCCACAGACTCGAGACGTCCACACTGAGGGGACCTTCAGAAATCATTGTTATAACCCAGTGCTTACAGATGGAGGCTGAAGCCCAGAGAGGGCAATATGCAGCCCAAAGCCACACAGCAAGGCCAAGCAGACCTGGGGTCAGCACTCAGGTTCCTGCCTCTGGTTCTGTCACCAGAAGCCCTCTTTTCCACAAGGCCACACACAGCTCATAGCCCTGTTTCACATGGGTTCCCAGCTGGGCTTTTAGCAAGTGAAACATGAGAGAAGGAAAGGTAAGGCTAGCACCACCCACGTGGCCAATGGTTCCTCGCCCTCCCCAGCCTGCAGTTCCCATATCCACCCACAGAGGGCGCGCACCACACACCTCACACCCAAAGGTATCACTTAACCTGGGGCCTACACAGATGCCCATTCAGTGGGCCCAGCCTTGGCCCCCAGGGCAGCCCCTGCTCCCTGCCTCCCACCCGGCAGGACCCAGCCCCCACTCACAGGGCACTGTGGTGCCATAGCGATCCGGATCCCACATGATGAGTCTGTTCTTCAGGCTGCGCCGGCCCACACCCTGAGCCCCGATGAGCACCAGGGTTTTCCGGCGGAAGGGGGGCATGCGGGCCACCTCCTCATAAATGAGCAACTCATGGCGGTCAAACTCTGGACAGGGAGATGTCACTGCTCATCAGGTGAAGGGCGTGGGGCTGGGCTCTCAGGGAGGCCAAGGATAAGAGGGCTGGGGCCGAGGGCAGGAGGGAAAGACAGGGCAGGGCTGAGGGACAGGACTGGCAGCATCAGAACCAGGAGATGCACAAGTCATTGGTGGGGGACGGAGGGAGCACTGAAGGAGGATGGGGGAAGGGGGCCCCCAACACCCACCTGCATTCTTGGTGGTCAAATACATCATTCGCTTCTTTTTCTTTCCTGAAATGCTGCCGCACAGGGTCCCTGGCCATAAGGAGATGAGCAAGTGAGGCCAGGCAGGGCCATATCAGGTCCCAGATTAGAGGTCTGGGAGCAGGACTGTACCTGAGGTGGGTGTCAGCTCCAGGTCCCGCTTGACAAAGGCTTTCCGCTTCTCCTCTAGGAGCTGACTGGGGATGAGCCCAGCGCTGCCCCCTTCTACGTGGCACGCCTGAAATGACCGTGGGACAAAGACGTGCCCGAGTAAGCCCTCACTGCCCGCCGACACCATACCTGGAGAGACAGCATGGGTGCCCAGGGCTCACCTGCCACCAGTTGGCGTCGTCCTGGTTTACAATCTGAAGCAGGTCCCCAGCATTGAAGCGCAGGCCGGCTTCCTTGCAGGGGATAAGGCTGTCTCTGGCTGGGTCATAGTCAAAGTGGCATTTCACAAATACCTGGGCCAGGGATTTGGCAAAGGGTCAAGGGAAGAAGCAGGGGAAGGCTGGAGGGGGCGATGCCCATTCCTGTTGCCACCCCTACCCCGAGGGTGGGGGGATGGGAGTGTCACACAGTTCACCTCCTGCCCCCTCCCCTCACAAAGATGAAAGAGACCCTGGCACTGCCCATCTAAAGGCATGATGCCACAGGCCTGCCTGGTCCACCTCCCTGGTACCAGCCTCCCTTTGCATCCAGAACAAAAGGACCCAGAAGGATGGGGATCTGCTCAGGCCTGGGGCCCTGGCCCTACCCATCAGGAAGGTGGGATCACCTGGTAAGGAACACGATCCTGGCACCTGATGCAAGATCCCTCCATCCCCCACACCCTCCCTCGGAGGAGAGGGCTCTGGCAAAAGGCTAGACAGCCAATAGGAGAGGTGAGCAGAGCAGCGAGACCTCCACAATCCACCAACCTGAAGGCATCTGTATAGAACACGTGATAACCCAATTCTGGGCACCCGTGCCTACACGCAGGCACACGGAGGGCTGCGCACGATGCAGGAATTCATTTGTACACTCAGGTACTCCAGGCTTTAGATGCGCGCACATCCCTTACACGTGTGCATGAGTGCCCGAGACTAGGGCGAACGCGTGGCCGCATTCGCCAGATGCCTCTTGCTTTGACTACACTGGCTGGCGAGGAGGGGCTCCCATCAGGAGGCCCATGACCCTGGCCGCCGGGAAGCTCAGCCACCCCCTGGGCCTTGTGCTGGGCGAGGGGCTTGGAGGAGGGGCCCACCTGGCGGGGCAGATGGGGCTCCTGGTAGCTGGGCAGGATCTTGAGGATAACGCTGCCGCTGGCGTTGCGCAGGAGCTCCTGCAGTGCGCGGGGGTCGCTGCCCACCGGCTGCCCGTTCACCTCCTTGATGATGTCGCCCACGTGCAGTAGGCCTTGCTGAGCCACCATGCCCCCGTGCAGAATGCGTGCGATCACCAACTCGCCACCCTCCACGCGGAATGTCACGCCCTGGGGGACGGAGGGCGGGTATGATGAGGCGCCAACTGCTCCAAGTCAGAATCTTCAAATGGGTCTCTTAAGAGCCCCTCCATTCTACCCTTCTACCCCCGCCCTCACAGCGACCTTCTCTGCCATCTTCTGCCCAAATTCTCTACCTACAGGGGCACCAGTGGACTGAGAGTGGGCAGAATGGAGAGAGTCACAATGTCTGCGGTCTCCTGGGTGTGCTGGCGCCCGACCCTGGGCAGAGCTGATCCCGTCTTCATCTTCAGCCCTCTCCTGACCAGACTTGATCCCCGCCGGTCACTCTCAACCCCCCCCTCCCGAGATTCCACCGCTGGCGCCGCCCAGCGCCCTCACCAGATGCTCTCCAGCCGTCTTGCGGACGCCCACCATGCGCACTGCGTCAGGAGGCACGGGCTGGTTGCTGAACGTGGGGTCCAGGCCAGGGCTGGGGGGCGGTGTCTCATAGGTCTTTGAGGCCACAGAGTCGTGCGTCTCCAGGAGGGACTGGGGAGGCGGGGGGAAGAGGAGGGACCATGGGGCAGAGGTCCCTTCCCACCCCAGTTCTAACTTCCTGCCGGCGCCAGCCCCCCAGCAGCCCGGGAGAGGACCAAACCTGGAAGTGGGGCTCCTGGAGGATGCGGACCAGCTCCGCCGCCGCGCTGCTCCGCTCGGCCAGCCGCGCCAGGTCCCGCAGGATCTCCCGCACCAGCTCTAGGTTGTTGTCCCGCACGGCCTCCAGCTTCGTCTCCTCCAGCCGCTCGTGGGCCTGGGGGCGGGGGCGGGACAGGTGAAACTTGACGCTTCCCCAAGAGCCCTGGGGTACCAAACAGTGCCCCCCCACCAGCTCCCAGGCATCTTCCCACCCCCAAATGCTGACTTTAGACCCCATCCACAGCACTGCTCCTGGTATCAGTCTCAGAGCCTCACTCACTCAGACACAAGCACACTCACACGTGCGCACAGGTGCCTTGCTTTCTCCTTTCTCCCCCAAGACAGTGACTGGGACTCAGTTTAGGGAAGAGAGAATCCAAAGGATAAAATTTCATTTCCATCTCTTGCCACAGAGGACCATTAACATCATCAAACTCCCCAGCCTCCAGAACCCTATAAGCATCTGAGTTCAAGGACAGCTTCTTCCAACCGACATCATGGCTGGGTGGGGTCTTGGACACCCTGTAGCCCAGATTAAGGAAGCCGGGGAAGTGGAGTAGCTTGCCCAAGGTCACAGGGACTCTAACTTGGGTCTCCAAGCCTTGAGCCCAGTGCTCCCAGTGAAGAACGGGACAAGATATCAGTACATGGTACCAGGAGAAGGTCCTGCACCTCCTTGTTGCTCTACTGACTCTGGGCTCCATGACAATGAGCATGGGCTCCATGACAAGGTGCTCTGAAAAGGGAAAAGGAAGCCTTTGCCAGTGACGAGCCCAGCGGGGAGAGTTATGTTACGTTAAGTGGGAAGAAAGGAGTCCCATTTCAGGGATATACATGCAGACTTCTTTTTCCCTCTGAATCATCTGAAAGATAGTTGCAGACAAAAAGTACTTCGCCGGGCTTCCCTGGTGGCGCGGTGGTTGAAAGTCCGCCTGCCGATTCAGGGGACAAGGGTTCGTGCCCCGGTCCGGGAAGATCCCACATGCCGTGGAGCGGCTGGGCCCGTGAGCCATGGCCGCTGGGCCTGCGCGTCCGGAGCCTGTGCTCCGCAACGGGAGAGGCCACAACAGTGAGAGGCCCACATACCCCCCCCCAAAAAAGTACTTCGCCTCAAAGTACTTCGGCATGAATCTCCTAAGAACAAACAGGAGATCTGCTATATAAACTACAGTGCCATCATCACGCGCAAGAAATTCAGCACTGACACACAATATAGTATTATCTAGAAGACAGTCCATGCCCATGTTCACTATTGTCTCAGAAACATTCTTTATAGCTTTATTTTTCTGATCTACAATCTAACCAAGATCACGTGTTAAATTTGGTTGTCACATCTTTTTATTCTCCTTTACTCTAGAACAGACTCCAATCACTCTTAGTCTTTCAGGGCCTTTTTTTTTTTTTTTTTTTTTTTCAGGTCAAGCAGTAAATACACATGTGGTTTTGTTAGATATTGACAAACTCCCCTCCGTGGGGCTTGTGCCACTTTGCCATCCCACCAGCATTAGCTGAGAAAATTTCCTGAAGCCTTGCCACCAGAGTGTGTGATCAAACCTTTGAATGTCTGCCAATCACATGGATAAGAAACCATCTCTCAGTGGGGTTTGATTTGCATTTTGCTTATTATGAGTGAAACTGAGCAGCTCTTCATATGTTTAAAGGCCATCTGTATATCTTTTTCTGTGAACTGTCTGTTCATGTCTTCTGCCAATTTTTCCATCAGATCTTGTTTCTTTCTTTTTCTCACTTTTTTAAACATTCTCTATATTAGGAAAATAAGCCCTTTATCTGTAATACGTCTTGCAAATATTTACCCCCAGTTTGTCATTTGTCGTTTGACTCAGCTTATGTTTTTTTGTCAATGCAAAAAATATATATTTAATGTAGTTAAATTTACTAACATTTTATGCATCTGAATTTTGAGGCATAGTTTTTTTAAAAGGGATTCCTTACACACAGATCCATGTTTCCTTCTAGAATGTGTATGGTTTGTTTTCTCAATCTCTGATCTTCTTGGAAGTTTATTTTCATGTACAGTATAAGGTATGGACTTACTTTGATATCTTTCCAAATGACTATCCAGATATCCCAATACCATTTAATAAAAATCCATAAGAAAATTATTCCTTAATTTTCTATGTGTGATAATGATAGTGTGGTTTTTTTTTAAGAATCTTTGTCTTTGGGCTTCCCTGGTGGCGCAGTGGTCGAGAGTCCGCCTGCTGATGCAGGGGACACGGGCTCGTGCCCCGGTCCGGGAAGATCCCATATGCCACGAAGCCGCTGGGCCCATGAGCCATGGCCGCTGAGCCTGCGCGTCCAGAGCCTGTGCTCCGCAACGGGAGAGGCCACAACAGTGAGAGGCCCGCAAAAAAAAAAAAAAAATCTTTATCTTTTATCTATACAAATTGAAATACAGATAAAATTATGTCTGAGATTTCCTTCAAAATAATTCAGGAGAGAGAGGAGGAGAAGGTGGAGGTATGCATAAAACAAGATTGTTCATGAGTTGTTAAATGTTGAAGTAGGATAATGGATGATGGGGGTTCAAGAAACATTTTTGAAAATTTCCATAATAGAAAGTTGTTCAAGCCCATGAGATGGGGAGATTTTAATAACATCTCATAAGGATACTCTGAGGATTTGGTGAGATGGACACAGTGCCTGGCACACAGCAGGTGCTCAATAAAGGCTCACTCCTTTCCTGTCTTCTCTTCCCCAAACGGGCCAGGGAAACAGCATCCCACACAGGGAGGCATACTGGCCCCACTGTCGCTAAATCATCCTCTGCTGGGGGAGCAGCATTTCAGCCTGACTCCTACAGTCTGGCTGGGCAGAGGGTTCCCTGCTGGGGAGACAGACAATTGAAGGGGCAAAGGAGTAGTACTCGGAGCCCCGTTATGCCTTGATGATCCTCAGAAGCCAGAGGGCAGAGACATGCCCCAGAAGGTTCCACCAAACCCTGTGTGATCTTCACTCATTAAGTTCAGCACAGCCCACAGAGCTTGACTCCGTTACCAGTGTCTAGACAATGCTGAGAGCCCAAGGCCCCAGGAAATGTTTCAAGAATAAAGAGAGGCACTCAGGCTTGCAACCGTCTCACCATGGTGACCCTGGCCAGGCTCCTTCGGGTTGACGGGAGCTAGCTCTGGCCCAGGTTACATGAGAAGCATCGAGGTTGCCCATTTTAGCTTTAGCATCTTCTGCTCCATGGATGAAGAGGACAAGTTTCCCCGGAAGCCCTCACTTAACCAAGCAGGAAGCCAGTGTGTCTCCCACGCCTTTTACCTCCCACCTTTGACTTAATGACCCCTCCCCCTAGGCCGATCCATTCCTCCGCCTGTGGCCCCCCCGGATGTCTTACCCACAGATGGACGATCACAGCTCTCCAAGCTCAACCTTCATGGGCCAGAGGAAACTTTAAACATTTAATCATTCAAATACAAAAGAAACACTAGCAGCAGGCTGACCCAAACAGCTGATTGACCAATACTGAGAACACCCAACATGTGTCACGATTTGCAACATACTTTTCAGGGACTTTGGGAACTCAGAATTGGATTAATCATATCTTTGGCTCATGACGTTTTCTCATCATTGGCTTGTGAACGGCCTCCTTTTAGTTGGTTGGTATTAAATTAGGTACTTTTGTAATAATACAACAAGGATCTAAGTAGCCACCACTTAAATCATAAAGGAGGACCTTGACCATATCCTACATCTAATCACATGCCCCGCACACCCATCCACCCACCTCTCCTGCTCAGAAACCACCACCTTGATTCCCTGTGTTCATCACGCCCTGGCTTCTCATTTTACATAGTTTTATTGTATCTATATGTATTCAGTATATTCCTAAAATAAATACTGTTTTTAGTTATTTTAACCTTTAAAAAAAGGGAATTGTGCTATATATGATTCCTGGAGGCCTGATTTTTTTTTCACTTAGTATTAAGTGAAAAATTGTTTCACTTACTATTTTTTTTGCAAAGATTTACTCTTATTTTTCATATTAGGTGAATACATATTCACTTAATATTAATTTTCATTTAATGTTATTTTGCTAAGATTCATTCTTTTTTCCCATATCACATTAGTTCATTCTTTTTTTTTTTTTTTTGACCATGCCACACAGTATGCGGGATCTTAGTTCCCTGACCAGGGATTGAACCTGCGCCCCCTGCAGTGGAAGCGTGCAGTCTTAACCACTGGACCGCCAGGGAAGTCCTAGTTCATTCATTTTAATGGCTGTATTATAGTCCATCGTGTGACTATGCCGTATCTGATTCATCTCCTCTCTCCTTGAAAGGCATCTGGGTCATTTCAGGTTTTTGCCATTCCAAACAGTACTACTATGACCGTTCCAGTCTATGTCTCCTGGTGCACATGTGAGTTTCTCCCAGGAGCAGAATTGCTGGGCCAGGGGGTATATACATGTTTGATGGTAAAATAACACACTTGACAGACATTCCACTTAAATGTCACAATGACCCTGTGAGATTAATAGTATCAAGGCCATTTTCCCAATAAAGTATCCGAGGCTCTAATGGGTAAAATGAATTCCTTTTCACAGCTCATGGGTGTACAGCAGGGACTCCTGTCGAAGTTTCCTGAGCGTCCCCACAGCTGTGATGTCACTATCTGGGCGCCTGTTTTTAGAAAGCGTGCTCTTGTACAACACACACTACAGTATTGGAGGCACAAGGCCCCACAGCCAGGAGAGTGGTTTTGAATTTCTGTGGTAACCATTTGCTTAATTCGGCTCTGAAAAATCACCCTCAGCACAGCAGGGGCTTAAGCTCCTTATAGACCAGAAACTTGGGCCAGGTTCACACTTGGCTAATGGTAGAGCCGGCCCTTAAACCCAGATCTTTCAGCTCCCGATCCAGAGCCGGATGTAAACTGCAGATGCAGAAATGCCACACAGCTTTTCTTTGAAAATCTTTTTCCCTCTGCCTTCCCACTCCAACCTCTCTGATCAGGAGACAGAATTCTCATTTGAAGCCCAGGCTCATAATTAAGTAGTTCAAAATCTGAAAGTCCAGAGTGTGGTGAGCCAGAAAGGAAAGGGACTCTTCAACCTGGATTTGGCCGTGTGACCTGCTTTGGACAATGGGGCAATAGCAAATGTGATGCAAAACAGAGGCTTGGAAAGTGCCTGGGATTGGGGGCTGGTCTTCCACTGCTGCTGAGACCACCATGTGAAGCAGCCTGGGCCACCCTCCTAGAGGATGAGAGACCACACCATCCGAAACATTGCAGTCTTCCCAGCTGAGACACCAGACATGTGACTGAGGCTATCCTAGACTACCCCATCCCAACTGAGCAAGCTCAGACCAGAAAAACCACCCAACCAATCCACAAAATCATGAGACATAAATCAAAGTTGTTTTAAGCCATAGTGCTGTGGGGTGGTTTGTTACACAGCGAAAGCTAACTGATGCACTGGGCTCCCCACCACTGTAGCCTCTGTTTGTCATGTCCCCTGGTCAGAGTCTCCATCTTAGTGACCCTCCCGGCCCCTCATTCTTGTAAGACCCTGCCTTGCTTTGCCAGCTCTCTCACCTCCCCCTTGCCACAGGACTGGAGTCTTCCCTATGAACTCGAGTCCAATGGCCAAGACTGCATTATAACAACTCTTTATGGTTTAAAAATGCTTCCACATCCATGACCTCCCCCTATCCCGACCACAACTCTGAGAGGTAAGCATCGTTATCCCTGTTTCTCAGAAGAAATGACTGAAGCTCAGAAAGGTTCTCAGACCTACTAAAGTCACACAGCTAGCCAGCGAATCTTCTGACTCCAAACTCTGTGCTTTTTCTTCTTCATCTCATGTGGATTAGTTCACAGGCCTCCCAGCTGGCAGATGTCCCCACTGGTAACAGTTTACCTAAATTTCTGACTGTCATCTGCCTTTGATTTCTCGCCGTGGCCTTGTCCGTTGTTGGAACACCTGTTACTGGGTCCATGTCAGAGCTCCCAGATGTCACCCACCTGCCAGGGCTGCCACCTGCTGTCTGTAGCCAACCCTCTGGATATGTGATCTGCCTGCCAAATTTGACTTCCTTCAGAACCTGTAACTCCCTGGGTTTGTCCCCTCAGGGACCTGCTCCTCCCTGGTCCCAGATCTACCCAGTGTAGCCCCTCCCACATCATCTGCCACATCCCTGGAGAGGAGAGTCATCAGGGTAAGGGAAGGAGGTGACTAGCTACCACATGGGGTTCCAACTGGACTCCGCTCCTGTGGGTTTCTGGGCCACCAAGCTTTTGCAGCTGGACCTTTGATCAAAGTACTTTGTCTAATAGGTTTGAAATTGATCTGTGCGTACATAATCATTAAAATAGGTGAGAAAGAGTAAGAAGTAGGTTCTGTTGTCCAAAGCGAGTCACGCAGTCAAGCCCAGACTGAAGAGTAGAAACTCTCCCTTTTGATGGGAAGACTGGCAAAGTTGCATTGTAAAGGGTCGCGCATGAAGGGATCGGAAAGATTTCTACTGAGCTCAGATGGGCCTTTATGGAGATTCACTTCCTGTTTGTTTCACAGCTAGATGGAGAGAAGTCACTGGGTTGCCTTAGCCCCTGAGCCTCTTACGGGGGTCTCAGCATTGAAGACATGTCCACACTACCTTCTGTTGTGTTAATGCACAACTGGAACCATTCTAGGAATTTCTTGGGAGGAAATTCTGGCCGGCTTACCCCAAGGACACTTCTGGAGAAGGGAGTTTACTTACGGTCTGACACAGCACATTGGTAATTTCTCAATCAGGCAGGGGTCCCAGGACTGGGACATTGCAGGGCTCAGTGAGAAAATGACAGACTCGGGCTCCCTCAGGAGAAGAATAAACTTTCTGACAGTTCATTGCCATAGCCCTAGCTCTGTGCCTGGGACTTGGTGAGCACGCCATAGATATTTGTTGAATAGAGGATGGATGACAGTGACTAAGTGAAGGACAGAGCCATCCGGCCAGCAATCCCATCTTTGGAGAGCTGTCAAATGGGTTCCACAAGGCCATCAGAGAGGAATGCTATAGGGGTGGGGGTGGGAGGGTCACACCTTGCAGGGTGCTGGCTACAGGATCTTCTAACCCAGAGGTTCTGCATCCCGAGAGCCCCTCCTTATTTCACTGGCTGTTCCGCTATAGAAGCAATAGCTAGAGTGACTCAGAGATGATGTGGTTTAATAAATCCAACCGTGAAGTCAGCTTTGGAAGGTTACAGATGTTGAGGTTCAAATGTGCACACTCAGCAACTCCACTACCAAGTGTCCACCCTAGAGAAACTCTCACCCACGTGCAGAAGCAGATGGATATGAGGATGTTCACGGCAGCTCTGTGCTTTACAGAGGCAAGTCAGCGACAGTGTGCCTGTCTCTCAGCAGGGGAACCAGTAAATGAATACACTGGGCTCTATTCACCTATTGGAATACCACACAACAGTTCAGATGAATCTATATCTCTACGCATGTCAATAACTATATTACTTATATGAACTAGAAATCTCAAAAACCACAGCTGCTTACGTTATCATTCCATTACGCAAAGCTTAAAACCACATATAACAGGGGCACGTTGTTTATATCTAAATATGTGTATAGGCAAGACAGGCACACATTCAGGGGAACAGCATCATCGACTCAAGCCAGGGGTCACCTGTGGGCAGGGGAAGCAGTGGAAATGAGGAAAAGGGGAGAGGCATTCACTGGATCACGCTTTTATTTCTTAAAAAGAAAGAGCAGGAACTAAAGCAAACATGGCCGGCATTCACATCCTGGAGGTGGGTACTCAGAGGTCTGTTATGTGCTTTTTCTACACACTCTCTTGTATTCACTCATTCAATAAATATTCAGTGAGCACCTACTATGTGCCAGGCACTGTTCCAGGCTCTGGGGATACAGTAGCAAATCAAGCAGACATCCCTGTCCTCAAAGAGCTCGTAATCTCTCTGTATGAAACATGCATAATTCCTTGTTTTGATTTTTAACACATGAATCCAATCCTTGACCACCGAATGAGAAGCAGTTGCCTTTCTCCAGTCCCCTACAATCTGCTCAGTTTTCTCTTCCCCAGAACCTCCCACTAGCGACCCTCTCACACCTCTCATCTTCCATCGTTAACGACTGCCCTTGGTCTTCAGCCATTCCACAGATGATAACATACCGGGCTGTGTCCCCGGGACACAGCATCCCCTGTAGCAAGGGGGCCTAGTTCCCTTCCACGCCCCATGTCAGGGCCGACCACAGCTGTCCTGTGACAGAGTCCCCACCCTCACCCTGTGGAAGACCCATCACCTGACTGTACCGCCCTCCCCCTCCCCGCCATCACTGTCATTGCCAACTTCCTGGTTACGCTCACCACCATTCACTGGAGACCCTGGGACTGCCTCTAGTCTCCCCCCGCCACAACACCTGTGTAGACACCCCATCCCACGAGCCCTCCATTCCTAGATGTCTCTTTTTTAAAAAAATATTTATTTGGCTGTTCCGGGTCTTAGTTGCGGCATGCTGGATCTTTAGTTACGGCCTGGAGGCTCTTAGTTGCGGCATGCAGGATCTAGTTCCCTGACTAGGGATCGAACCCAGGCCCCCTGCATTGGGAGCACAGAGTCTTAGCCACTGGACCACCAGGGAAGACCCAATTCCTAGACTTCTTTAACATCGATGACCTTCCCGTCCACTGCAGCCACATCCTAGATTGTCATGTCACCCCCAGAACTGTCCTCCTTGGAAATCTTTCACTTCCCAACCCTCTCTCTGACCTCGGCCTTCATTTCTTCCAGCTATACGCTCTATCCCCAAATCTGGAGAGCCCCCAGGCCTTCACCTCTGTTTTCTCCCTGCCCCCCTGTCTGCTCCTGGCCACTCTCTCCTCCCCTCCCAACCTCGGCCCCAGAGGTGATGCTCTGGACCATTCTCACCTCTCCCTGCATCTCAGCCTCCCACAGCCCCCATCCAGCACAAGCCCTGGACCAAAGCCACCCTCTGTGTCTCTGGCCTGAGTCACCCCCACCCTGGGATTGACAGTCTGGAGCCCTGTCGATCCCGCTCCCCAGCTTTGGTGAGTTCCCTCTCTCCCCTTCAGTTATTAATTAGTTGAACCTTCACTTCCAAATCCCCCCCTCCGCCCTGCTCCACTCAACCCCTGACCCCTGATGGCCAGCTGAAGACTGCCCGCCTCCCCTGAGAAATCTGAGCCATTAGCGTGATTCCCTGCGACTCCCAGCCTTGGGAGTCCTCCTCACCCTCCGCAGCGAAGGATCGCCCCCTCCCCAGTCTGTCCTTGCTTCTTATCTCACGTGAAGGCAGCACCAGCCTTACACTTGCCCTGTGCAGAAGCCCAGGTGCGTGGTTACCCGCACCCCTCACCTTCCACACCCAAATATCAAGGACTGACAATTTACTTCCTAAATATTTCTTTCATCCTCCCCTCCCTCAAGCCCTGTTACCACAGGTCTAGTTCAGGGCCATCCCTGACGCTGGTCTCTCCAACTCCAGCCATGACCCTCCAACCATCCTCCTTGTGGCTGCCAGAGCGATGCTCCTAAAACACCTGTGTGCCGTCATCACACCCATGCTTAAAACCCACAAAAGGCTCCAAGTTGCTCACAGGACATCACAGGACGATGCCCGAGCCCCAGGCATAGCCCCCAGGGCCCTGCACCAGCCGCCAACGTCTCCACAGCTCACACTCCCTGTCTCACACCTAAAGCTCCGGCCTCACGCTGACACTTGCAGCTCCTGTACACTTCTGGCTCTTTCTCACCTCTGTTTCTGTTCAAGCAACATTCCATGGCATGGAATGCCCTGCCCCTCCTTCTCATACTTCAAGACTCAGCACAAATGGCCCTTCCTCCAGGAAGTCTTCCCTACCCGCCCTGGGCTGGTTCAGGCATCTGTCCCTTACACTCCCCAAATGCCTAGCGCATCTGCCTCTATCACTGCTGTTACCAAAGTGTTTTATAACTTTCTGTTTTAGTGAGTCTCTCCCCCACCTGGTATGTGGCAGGTGACCTTAGATAGATGTCCGCACAAAATGCCCAAAGGCAGAAAGCCAAGCAGGATGAACTCTGGAGATTCCAAAGCACAGGCATGCTCACCCCTAACCAATCATACCCTCTACAAGTTGGCAGTCACCAAACACCCATCCATGTGGGCACATCTACACACTCACCAGTCAGGCGTGGGGGCAGCCTCCCTGCCTGCAGTGTCTCAGATTCATCACCTGGGCATGGATGTCCATGCTTACCCCCCTCTGGGGGTCTCCGGTGCCACGTGCCCCATTCCCAGCACCCCTGTGGCTGACATCCCCCCACACCCTATGCCTCCCCAGGCACAGTGCCCTTGTGTCAGCCTCCCTGGAGCACTCTACCTTGGCCAGGGATCTCACTATAGGACTTTCCATAATGCCTCGAAGGAAGATCAGGTCCAGTTCGGCTGCCCCTGTGGCATTGGGGAGGGATCCCAGGTTGTCCAGGACTTGCTGCATGGCTGGAGGGAAGGAGCAGGCAGTGAGACACACAAGTACCAGCTGAGCACAGGGGACCCAAACACACCATAGAAACCCTGCCCTTCTTACCCCACATCCCACAGAAGACAGCGCCTCCCCGGCAGCACATACTTCCCTGCCCAGCACTCCTGGGACTCCTTGAATGCCTGGGGCAGGGGCCCTAAGAAGGGAGGGGCAATTTCCTTGGCCCGTTCTCTAGGCCCTAGGTAACGTTAGCCTGGGCAGGTGGAAGGCTCCAGGCACCAGGAAGTGGACTCTGAGGTGGGGGGAGGGGAGAAAAGAAAGCAGGTGTCAGGTTCCAGGTTCTGCCCTAAACCAGAGAACCACATCATTCAACCTCTGGATGGGCTGAAGCCACAGGACTCAGCCACCTGCACGTGGCAGGCTCAGGGATGAGAAACGGTGCTTGGAGCACGTCCCTGAGTGCAAGTCAAGCAGGCAGCCATGCAGGAGGTCAGGGCCTACCCAGTATCCAGTACCAGCTGCGCCACTAATTCAGAGTGATTTTGCACTAGTCACTGTCCCTCACAGGCCTCAGTCTTTCCCTCCTGTAAAATGGGTGGATTAAACTGGTTGGTATCTACAGGCCCTTCAGCTCTGAAAGACAATGACCCAGAACTTAATACAGGTCATAGGAAGCCAGGGCTGAGGCCCAGAACACTGGTAGGAGCTGGGGAAACAGGCACCCTGGGACTTGGGATGGTTGTGGACACCCAAGGGCAGAGGGCAGACCAAGTCATCCCAGGGATCAGCAAACCCTCAGCCTGGGATGGGACATAAGCAAGGGCATGAGAACACCTGAAGCTGGGCCACTGCTGAGGTCTGAGGTGGGGGCTGTCTTCCCTCACCAGCAGAGGTGGGAGCTCCTGGCTGTGGCAGGTTCTGGGGGAAGGAAGGGAGAAGCAGAGTGTGCCCAGCTGGGGGCAGAGATGGGCAGGGGGTATCATTATTGTGCCACCCTGCTACGCACGCCTACGTCTGCATAACAGCACCCAAACCGGGGAGGAGGAGGGGTGGTGGGTACAGTCCCTGGCAACTCTCACGGCTCCCGGCAGTGCCCCCCTCCTCCAGGACGGAATGGGGGTGGGACGCAGGAGGCTTTGAGACTGGAGCTAGCAGCTACTGTCCAGGGACTTTTGACCTCCCAACCTCTTCCCCCTCATCCTTCCCACCTTCTCCAGAAAAGACACCCACACCTGCCCTCCAGACCCCTTCTGCTCAGGCCTGGGCTTGGCATTGGTCAGACACCTGCAAGGCCCTTAGTGGGCTCAGAAAGAGGCCAGGGCAGGGACCCTTCCCGCTCTGCCAGGATATCCTGGGACCCTCCCTCTCCAGTCATCCTCACACAGAGATTCCCCAGCCTGCCAGCCATCGGGAGGACTGAGCCAGGGTGGTTGGTGCCCTCAGCCCAGGCCAGCGCTCCCGGAGGGCCGCGCCCCCAGACCCTTAGGCTCCCAGACAGCCCGCTCCTAGGGACTCTCTCCAGATGCCCCAAAGCCCGCAGGACCAGCCCCCAGCCTCCCCACCCCGCCTTTCCCTACCTTCCCTCCGGAGCTCGGCTTCCTCAGAGGAGCCCAGGGATATACCCTCCAAAGAGGCCCCGCAGCCCGGGCTGCCGGCCATGGCTGCCCCCGACCCGGCCCAGGGTTCCCGGAGTAGCCTCCACGCCGCCGCCGCCTTCCCGGTCAGAGGCTGGCAGCGGTGGAGGAGGCGGGACTCAGAGAGCGCCCGCTGCAGGGTCAGCCAATAGCAAGGCTCAGCTGGCTGACCGCCTTGCTGATTGGCCAAAGCCCCGATTGTAGCAGAGAGGCGGGGAAGGGGCGGTGGGAGGGTCCTTGTCCCACGGGTGGCAGGATCCCCCAGTTTTAGTACCTACCACTAAAAGGGAAGGAGGCGGCTAAGAGAAGGTTTGCAGGGCGAAGGGGTTAAGCGTGCAGCCCCTTCAGGACGGGAGCGGTGCTCAGAGACCCTCCCCTCCCAGCCCAGCCGTGAGAAACCCAAGGTGGGTGGGGACTTGGCCCCATCTTGTTCCCGCCCCGCCTCCTGCAAGTCCCTCCTCTATTACACCCCATGCCACCTCCTCTTGAGCCTTCCGACCTCACCTCTCAGTCCCCTCTCCAAGCCCAGTTTCCTTTACAATGACCCCCTCCGGATCTAAGGAAGCCACCAAGAACGACTCTCGGTCCTCCGCCAGGAGGCTGCGGCACCACTGTGGCATGGGACAAATACCTCAAGCCCCAAATGCCTCCCCCAGCTGCTAGCCATGAAGCGGTGAGGGGGAGAAGGAGGGAAAGGGGTGACACCACTGTGGGCAGGGAAGGGCGCCCCAAGCCCTCTGACCCCACATCTCAGCAGCAGCTTCTCCCTCCCCATCTCCCAGTTGCGCTCCCCCTTGCTTAAGGGGGTGATGCCCGTGGGCAAGTCAGGCATCTTGGGGTTGGGGAAGGGAAAAGGTGAGGAAGCATTCACGCTGCAGAGACCAGGGGGTCCGGGGGGGAGGGGGTGGATGGGGATTTGAAAGTTACCCCAGCCCAGAGCCACCATTCATTCCTCTGAGACCCTGTACCCATGAAGCCACCACTAGGCGCTGCTGCTGCCACCAGACTGCCATTCCCTGAGGAGTGACACCAGGTCACAGCACACCCATGGTTGCCATGGCAGCAAGCAGGATTACACACTAGGACACTAACCCAGAGATTTAAAGGGACAGCTCCAACTGAAAGCCCCACATCCTAGCCTTGATTCAAAGAAAGGAGGGAACCAGCTGAAGGGGGAAGAGAGGGCAGAGCTGATGGACTGGAGCCCAGCAGTAAGCTGTCTAAACTCTCAGCCCATGCCAACACCCATGTATCTCCAACCCTCAGGAAAAGGACTCCTCCACCTTACTAGAAATAGAGTTGGGGTCCCTCTGCTAGAGGAATACACCCACACCATCTCCCTCTCTCCACAATGATAGTGGCCATATTGACACGTAGGTAAGGGTAGAAAGACCCTGCTAGCTTCACTCTCTGCAGAGCCCAAGGCAAGGACCTCTGGGGGAAGGCAGAGGGGACGGGGAGGGTGAACCTGATCTTAGAGGCAGGGGCGCAGCTGTCTATCAGGCCCATGGGAAGTGTAATGACCACCAAATGAGGAGGGGCAGAACCCACCATTATATTTTCGAGGCCAGGAGCCAAGTCCAGCCCCAGGGCAGGCACAGAGGGCCACCTGAGGGAAAGACAAGACTCCTATGCTTTGAGTCTCCCATCACCTCTTTACAGAGGAGGAAACACAGGCCCCAAGAGGTTAAGCAGCTTGCTCCTATCCTTCTTCCTTTGCATATGGAAAGGCAAAGCAGCCCATGGCACAACACCCAAGGCAGCAGGTGCCCCAGGAGTCCTCAGAGGAAGTAGGCCCTCACCCCCCCACCGGGCTCCACTCCCCGCCCTGTCCCCCACCCCACCAGGGCTTATCAAGAGGCCTGCAGCAGGGAAACTAAATTGCTGGGCCTTCCCCTCCCTCTACACCCCTCCCAGGCACTATTAATGGGTTTACTGAACAGTCCCAGATTGGGAGGCCTTTAATCACAGGCTCAGGGATGGGCTTAATTAACCCCTAAGCAGCTTACACAGGGGCCCAGGGAGGCTGGAGCAGCAGGGGGAGGCACTGAGCCCTCCAAGACTGCAGAAGCTGGGGGACATTGGTACAGTCCCGCCACTGCATGGAGAACAGGCCCTTCCTGGGGGACAAGGGTGTCACAGATTAGGCTCTGGCCCACTCACAGCAGCCTTCACTTTCCTAGTTCAGTTTGTCAGAGGAGAGGAACAGGCGACTCAATCTAACCAAACTGGGGGGCCTGAAACATCTTGCAGAGGCAGCAGCAGAGCCTAGAGGGAGGGAAGGGGCTACATGGGTAGGAGGCATGCAGGCAAGGGAAAATTCAGAGAAATCAGAGCAATACAAGAGCAGTTTACAATTGTCAGGGCCCTTAGAAAGCCTCTAGCACAGGGCCCTTCACCTGGTGGGTCTCTGAATGCACTTAAGGGGGCATCCCTGAAGCCCTGGAGTAGAATGCAGATTCTGTGCATAGAAGACTTTGTCTATGATGAGGACCCTCAGCTTTCATCAGATTCTCAATGGGATTCAGGACCAATACAAGTTAAAAACACTGCTCTTCTCCCATCACTTCATCTTCCAGATGGGGAAACCTAGGTCCTAAAAGGGAGGTGACTGGCTCAGGGCCACAGGTTAACAACTCAGCAGCACAGCATAATAACTGAATATTCTTAATAGTAACGTGCTTTCTCTGTCATAGCCTTTACACCTCTTTACAGAAGAGACGCAGCCTCCAAGAATTTAAGCAGCTTGTTCCTGAGGCTTCCTAGCTTGTCTGGGTGACCCACACCCTTGCCCTAAAACGTCCTATAGAACTAAGTCAAGGCTTCCTGACCTGGCATTCTCCACGCACAGCTTCCTGTGCCCCAGCACACACACACTCCCATCTTAGCACGTGACAGTCCACTCTACCCATCTGGTGGGCACTGCACCGTGGACTTCTCCAGAGCATGCATTCTCCTGGCCTCCCTGGAGGTGAGCTGTGCTGTGTCTCCAGCCCCACCCTGGGGCGGGTGCAGCAGGGTGATAGAAGTTGCCAAAGAGATGGCTGAGCAGCTGGGTGGAGCAGCTGCGGCAGGGGTAGTTTGTTCTTCCAGGGGAGATGTGGGAGTGCCTGATTGCTGCTCCCCACCCTCTGAACCACTGATATACACTGACATCCCCACTCCCTTCTTACCAGACTCAGAGTTGGTGGCGGCAACTGGCATGGTGAAATCAGCAAGGGCTCTGAAATGGCTCTCCTGGAGGAGGGGAGACAGGAGGTTGAGAAGGCACGAGGGCAAAGCAAGGGAAGGAATCAGGAAGGGCCTCGCCTTCAGGATCACCCAGCGAGGTAGGGGAGAGGGCATTGCCCTGACACTAAATGATCCCACAGTCCTGGGAGGCAGGAAGAGCAGATATTACATGCCCATTTCTCCAAGGAGGAGGAGACAGAGGATCAGAGAGGTTAGTTGATTTGCCCAAGGTCACAAAGCTAATAAAGAGAGCTACAATGAAAACCCAGGTTTTATGACTCAAAAAAAATTGTTTCTGCCTACCATCTGTCTTTTTTTTTTTTTTGAGAGAGAGAGAAAGGGTGGGAAAAAGTCCAGTTTGAGTCAAAAGCAGGAAAGATGGGTGTTCCCTGACTTGAAGCTCCATGGGTCAAGAACCGCATCAGTTTTCTTTTGCCTCTGGATCCCAGACCTAGCGCGGTGTAAATGCTCCGCAAACGTTTGTCCATCTGTCTGACAGAAATGATGTCATTCATCCCCAAGGCCTCTCTTGCTTCCTCTTTCTCCCCCTGCCCCTTCTTAGCTGGAGCTGGGACAAGGAGAGCAGGGGCTCTGGGCAGAACCAGCCATGGAGTTTACAGACCCAGTTCCCATCCCAGGTCCTCCCCAAGCTGGGGTTGGATCCCTCATTCTCCAGGGGAGGGTGCAGGTGGGTAACCCACCATTCTTCCTCACTTTGCCTTCCTAGGCCTGTGCTGCTGGAGAAAACCCTAATTCCTGGTTGCCTTGACAACAGGAGGCGGTGGCTCACAGCAGGGGTGGGGGAGTGCAGGGAAGCAGCTGGCAGTGCCCACTTTAGGACTGAATGCTACTGGGCCCTGGGGGTGGGGGAGCCACAACTTCACCTCCCCCACCAAAAGGTCCCTAGAGGGACCACTACCTGATTTTAATAAAATCTTCTCTCCTCCTATCACCTTCCCAGGCCTGAGCTGGTCATCTGAGCTCAAGTAGCAGCAATTACAAAAGTGGAAGGATGGCTCCCCTTCCTCCTGCATCTGCCCCTGAGAACAAGGAAGAAAGGAGCTTTCAGGGAGAGGAAGGGCACCCCCTGTCAGGCTAGCACCCAGGCTGGGAGCAATGCCCAGGATCCACTGTACCAGCTAGTGCGCCGGGCGCCAAACCCTGCTGTCCTATTCCTAGACAGTATCGAGGAGGGCTCCCTTCCTGCCCCCTCCCAGGTCCCGAGGACCTGGAACCTGCAGCCCTCTCCTGGCTGGAGCTAATCTCCCTGACGGTTGCTGGCAAAGAGAACTCCCGATGTCCTCCTTCCCCCGAGGGTGGAAGGTGGGAAGAGGCAGGGAGGATCCTGTCCCCAGAAGTCTTGCCTAGCCTGCCTGGGTTTTCCCTCTGGGGAGTCGGTTCCCACGGCATCGGCTAGCTCTGCCCTCCCCCCACCCAAGCCTCCGAGAGGGCGGGGCCCGGCTGTGCCCACAGGAGAACGCAGTGCCAGGCAAGCCAGCCTGGCTCTGAGCCAAGGTCCGGAGCCCAGGCATCTGGGAACCCGCACCTCAGCTTCCAAAACCTTGGGCCCAGGAGCCCTCTCACCCCTACGTCCAGGCTATCCACACTACCCAGGGTCGGTAGATGATGTGGGCCCACCGAGAAAGGGGGAGGTTTCCTCCAAGCTCCGTCAATACCCGTACAAAGAGATGGAGAGGAGAAAGGTCTGACAAAGGCACTTTGAAGACCGACAGGTCGTGGGGAGGGGTAGACAGACTGGGTCTCGGTGGCCGGGCGGGTCTGCAAGCACCGACTATCAGAGCGCCCCCGTCCCCCGCCCCACCCCGCTCCGAGAGCCCAGCCCGAAAACGCTGGGCGCTAGGACCTGGGAGGAGGGGGGTGTGTTGCGAGCCATCAAAGTAGGCTCTTTGCTTGCACGCCCGCTGGAGACTAGGGGATGAGGTCACTGAATGGCTGCGCCCCCACCCCCACCCTGTCCTCACTCTCCCCCCGCTCCCCCACCTTAGTTGACCTAACTTTCTGGCCCTGGCTCCTCGCTCCTGGCACCGATCCCTTCCCAGGTCTCCAGATCCTAGCCTTGGCCCCCGACCCAGACCCGCCCCCTCTACAACCTGGGAAGCGAAGAAGCATCACACCCCCTTCCCAGGACCCCCTCCCAGGAAAGATTAAGGTGTTGGCCTCCCAAGGTGGCAGGGGAGCCAAGGGGACCAACGCAACCTCTGTCTTGCGCCCCCAACCCCGGAAGAGCTAACAGCGCGGTTCTTACGTAATGCCTGGCTCCGAAGTCCCCAGAATCCGCACGGCCCCCAGAGAAGCCGCCCGGACGCCCGGGCCCCTCACAGCTCACCAGCTCTGTGCCTGACGTCACTTAGGAGCCCTCGCCGCGGGGGCGGGGGCCAGCGAAAATGGGCAGCGGGGTTTGGTCTCTCTCTAGGAGCACCCGAGAAAGGGGGGTGAGGGCGGGAGGGTGAGAGGGAGGGGACTGGCCTGAGGGAAGAGGCCAGGGGAGGTGGGACGCAGAGAAAGGGCCCCAAGTGCCGTGCCAGGACGAAGAGGGCCCTCGGGTGGGTGCTGGCTCGGGGGCTGGGGGGCGCCTACCTGCGCCCCGAGAGGCCCCTAGCTCGGGATTGCTCCAGCGCAGCCCGGCGCTCCGCGTTTATTGCTTGTCAATCGCAACCCCCGGTCTTAAAGCGGCGAGGCCTTCTCTGCGCGAAGGGGCGGAGACCGAGAGAGGAGGGGAGGGGGATATAGATGCCGCGGGACCACTCCGAGGAAAGTAGCCTTTCCGAGCAGCTAGTGGGTAGGCCGGGAGGTGGTGGTCTGGGAGACACTGCACAGTCCAGGATCCACCCTCCTCCCCAACTTGCTTTCTACTCGGGGAAGCAAGGACTGGGACCTGTACCTACTCTCGGCGCCCAGCGATCCCTTAAAAGGGCGATGGTGAAAGATTACCCGCCCCCTTCTCTCAGCTTAGACCTGCGTTCCAGTTCCAAGCGTGCCTCACCTTTCCTCATTATCCTGCTTCCCAACTGGATAAGGGAGCAGGAGGAGTTTAGGGAAACCCCCAAAGAGCAAGAGACGCACCCCCGTAGGGCCTCGGGCTCAGGGGCAACTTTTAAGGATTCAGTGGTGGCTACCTGGATCCCAGATCCTCTCGGCGAATTTGCAAAAAAAAGGGGGAAACGTCGAGACCCTATTTCAAGCCTGGACCGGAGAGCTGGTCCACACCTCTGTCTACGGAGTACAGAACGAGGTAACCCTTGCTCAGAGTGCCATCTCAAGAAATAAAGAAAGACTTAAATCCAGTTGCTCGCCTTCGCCCGGCTTCTGGCTCCACCCTAGACCGGCACTTAGTTCTGGCCTTGGAATACAGGAGGCTCAGCCCCAAGACCACCCTTCGCTAAGTGCGTGGAGCATTCGGGGCCAGCCGCGGTACTACTCTGGCCGCAGTATCACCCAACCCCTCCAGCTGCCCTCTAGAACATGCAGGGCTCCTAAGATCAGAAATGAACTTCATCCTGGAAACTTGCTTGGAAATCTCAGAAATGGGTTTGACTTGGAAATCCATCCTGGAAGAATGGGACTGATCCCCGGGTCCAGGAGACTCAACTCGCCCCTGAGCTCCGGAGAGCATAGGTTTGGGTATCGGTAAAAGGAAGAGGCACAGAACCAGGCCAAACTCGACTGAAAACCCTGATGTTTTTTGGTGCTCTCTGCCCTTGTTACTGAGGAAGGAGAAGAACGTTGGTTAGCGACCCCAGATGGCGGGGACTGGAATTGCAGGCTTCTGTCTCCAACCAAAGAGCTTGCTGGAGCACTATGCTTCCAGCCCTCTCTTCTGCCTTCAAGCCAGAAGATCCTCCTAATTCAATTCAGGAAGAAGTCCCTTTCCCATTATGAAGGCTACTGTCCACTCTCACCTGTCCACCTCTGGGCAGTGAATCACTTGGCTATTTGCGTTTGGTTGGGAAGTGGAAGGATCTTGAATCTCTCCAAAATATTAATTACTTCTTCTCAGTCACGTGACTATTACCCCATAGCAACACACAGCAAACTTTCAGTTTCACTCAAGGTCACCAGGACAAGGTGGGATCCCAGATTTTGGCCCTCTAGGAAGCTGGAGCCCAATTCGTTACCCTTACAAGCTGCCTCCCCCCATTAGTCAGTCAACAAGCATCTCCCTTATAAGGGCCTTATAGAATGCCAGCTCCTCACATCTGTTCAGAATCTTACAATTGATATATTGTTCGATTCTCACAACAGCCCCATGAGGTTACAGAGAAGGGAGAAACATTTCCTGCTACAGAGCAGGATGCTCTTATTCTGTTCTAGATAGGGTGCCAGCTTCAGTGATAGTGAGTCAGATACCAGCTTCAGCGCCAGCGTCAGTGATTCCTGAAGGTGGAGATCGGGGAGGGGTGGTGTCAGACACAAAAATCACTTTCTGGTGGTATAACTGAATGTCATAACAGAGGTGCAGTAAGTGTTCTAAGCAGGGCCCCAAAGGAATGAGGGTGCTACTAGTGGGAAATAGAATTGCTGGGGCGGGAAGCAGGGTTGAGGGGTCCACAGTGCATCCCATGGCAGTTAGGGGCTGCCCCTCTGGCCGAGGGATGGGGGAGTGGGGGGAGTAAGGGGGAGTGGGGGAGTTGGGTGGGGGGCATGGGGGGAATGAGGGGAAAGAGTCCTCTCCCTCTGGGGTCTGTATTTAGCTCTGTCTTCCTCCCTGCCCCCGCCCCAGAGGTCACAAGGGTGCAGGCAGTGTCTCTGCTTCCCCTAAAATCAAGGTTTTCCTCTGGTGGATATTCATTCCAAGGCTTTGGGATTCAAGGCACAGAAAGAAAGAAAACTCGGAGTGGGTGTTCTGAAGGATGCTGTATTGAGTGATGTTGCACTTCCGGTAGTGACCAGCAGGGGCCGCCAACAGCTATCCCCAGTCTCTGTTTCTACACCCACCCACTCCGATCTCTTTCCCCGACCCCGGCAACTCGCCAGTCTTGTTCTGGAAGCCTTTTCTATTGGCTGTAGCTCTCAGTAAAAAAATAAATAAATAAAGTTTGGAACCGTCACTGTATGTATATTTATGTTTATGTATTATATTTATGCTATTGAACTAATATGTATATTAAAAATCATTCACGCACCAAAAATTTTTCAGGATTATTTTTTAAACTATGAATAGAACTTCCAATATTTCTTACCACACCCTAAAGGATCATCTGATGCACCCCTAGGTGCATTCCCCACTTTGGAAACCAAATTTCTAAAGAAAAAGCTGCGCCCCTACCCTCTCTTCAATCCCAGTCTCAACAGGGCATCTAGACAGGTAGCTTTGCCTCGTCTCCAGGACCAAACCAAACCCTCCCTGGAGGACCAAGTGTCCTGACCACTTGCTCCCGTCGCAACCTCAAGACAGCCTGAAACGTCCTCCACCATCACCACCACCACCACCAGACACACACCAACCTGCCCTGCACCCACGTTAGACTGCTGGTCTGGAGGTGCAAAACCTCTCCCGAAAGCAGCCTCCTGGCCCTCCTCTCCACTCCCCACCCCTGGCCCAACACTCACACTTTGCTCTGCCTCCTTGCTTTACTCTGCCACAACCCCATGGGGTGGGATGTTCTGGAACTAGACAGTTCTGTGCTGACATCCTGGCTCCACCACGTGGTGTACGTGTCCTAGGCCAGTTACATAACATCTCTGAGCCTCAATTTCCTCATCTGCACAATAGGGATAACAGCCTCCACCTTGGGAGAGGACATAGAGTGGCTGCCACAGTGCCGGGCACACAGAAAGTGCCCCGTAAATGTGCTTCCTTTCTGGGAGTAGGTCTGAGTAGGCTCTCCCTAGGTGCCAACTGGGAAGTGGGTGGTTCGCCTCTGTCTCTGGCTGTCTGATGTACCCATAACTGGCCTCAGGTCCTCCTGGGGAAGGCGGTGGTTCACCCCAGGGCTTCTGAAGCCCCAGGTGTCTGGTGCAGAAAGCATGTCCTCTTCCTGCTGCCCACACACCCATTAGTGGCATCCTGCCGAGCCCTATCTGTGCCACCCACCTCTCTTATCCTCTTCCTCCAGTGCCCAACCAAGGTGCCAAGGACTTTGCTGTGGGGACCATGTAAGGGGCCCAGGAATAAGTAGCTTATCACTAGAGTGGGGACGAGCTCGCAAAAGGCAGTGCAGACCCTGGGAGTGGGAGGAAGTCCTGCTAGCCAACCCCAAAACCCAGTGTCCATTGCTGGAGACGCCAACAGTGCCTTTGAGTGCCCCTATAGACCCTGGACAGGGCAGGAATGGGGGAGGGTCAAAGATGAAGGAGTGAAAGGAGGCTGGGGTTAGGATAAATGCAGGACATCTTTTCTTTCCCCTGAGTCTAGAGCATCTGCTTAGTCACAGTTCACCCCACTGGTTAAATTTGCATTCTTCGATTTTCAGAGACCTTGCTCATAGTTTAAATTTTTATCCTACAATTGTGGGCTGATGCTCTGAGCTCTAAACATCATCCCCACCAGAGCCACCATTTGTAAGCACACTGCCAGGCACAGTTCCAGTCTCTTTACATGTATTAATTTGTTTGAGCCTCATAATTGCATCTTGAGGCGGGGAATACTATCACCCCATTTTACAGATGAAGAAACTGAGTGCAGAGAGGTTAAGCAATTTACCCAAAGGCATTACGCTAAGTGGTAGAGTTGGGATTTGACCCAAGGTCATCTGGCCTCGGGCTCTGCTATACATGCTGCACCTCACTTCATAGCTACTATTATTAGCTTCATTTTATAAATGAAGAAACTGAAAGCCAGAGAAGTTCAATGACTTGCCCAGGATCACCCAGCAAGCTAGTGGCAGAGCCAGGCTTAGTAGGTTTGGTTAGTAAAGAGATTTGCTTAGTTTTCCATCAATTATTCTTCAACTTACAAAAATATGATAGCTCACAAAAACAGCTGAACTTAAATAACATGTAAATTTGACTTAGATTAAGATTATGCATATAATCATCAGCCTTAAAAGAAATAAATACCTAGAAACAATTTGCAACCTTTCTTGCTAATCTTTAGCTGTTATCCATCACAGCTTAATCTAATCTTGAATTTATCTAGACTTGATTAAAACACTTTTACTAATGCGCCCTAAATCTTTTATTCGCTTGGCATCAGATACTGGATTGAGAACAGCTTAGCAGCTCTCAAGAGCTCCTGGCGGGGGATGCCACAATGCAAGAGCCTTCTGGCTTTCGGAGACCGCTTTCCTCCTCCCACACAGAAAACTCAGCCTCTTGGCCTTGGTTTCCTCATCTGTAAAATGGGAGGTTGGGGCACAGGGACTAGTTAACTAAATTCCCTTCCAACTCCATCGATCTGTGTATCTCCGGAGACCACTTTCCGCTCTGCTCATAAAGGAGATAAAAACCTTCTTGCCAACAGGGATATCCAAGAGGTAACCTCTTGATAGATATTTCTTGAAATGTTCATTATTCCGCTACATATTCCGCTTCACACCTGTGAAGTTCTTTGAAGACGGTGAATGTATCTTATTAACCGCTGTAACTCCAGCACCTAGCGCAGCGCCTGTCATCAAGTGGGTACTGGTTAACACGGGTGCAGGCTCTGGGTGCGGGGCCACGCAAAAGAAGTTTGAAAAGCTCCCCAGGGGATTCCAACGGACAGCCAAGGCTGGCAATAAGTGCATGTAAGGGATCGTCAGCAGGAGATGTGGCCTGAGGCCCTTGGTCATTAGACTGGGGCTGGGGCGTGGACAGGTGAGGACTGCCGGGCAGCTGGATGCAGAGACAACCCCCAAGGCCTCTTGCCTGAGAAGGTAGCTATGGACTCAGGGCAGCAGGAAGAGCTGAGGGAACCCAGAGGAGAGCAGATGAATGTGCCCTCACACCCAAGGGAAGAGAAGAGGCAGCCAAGAACTGATGGCCCCATCTGTGCTCTCTAGTGCCCACCCTGCAAAGGGGGCTTCCATTTGGTGTCTGAGGACGCGGAGGCCCAGAGAGGTCCATGACTGGCCCCTGGCCACGCCCAGCTGGGGGCTCCAGGGTCTCTGGTCCTCGCTGTCCCTGGCACAGCCTCTGAGAGCAGGGGCAGAGCTGATGCCCTCAAGAGGAGTCAGCTCCGTCCCCTCACTCAGGGGAGAGACGGTCCTCTCCTTACACAGGGACATGCAAAAACAGCTGATCCGCATGATGAAAGATGTTTCTTTTTATGAATTTTAAGTTATATATATGTATATAATGTTTCATCAGACATCTTTTTCTTTCTTTTCTTTAATCGAGGTACAGTTGATTTACAATGTTCTGTTAGTTTCTGGTGTACAGCAAAGTGATTCAGTTATATATATATATTCTTTTCCATTATAGGTTATTACAAGATATTGAACGTAGTTCCCTATAGAGTCGGTCCTTGTCATTTATCTATTCATCAGACACTTTTATTAAGTCAACGTCAAATTCCTTCCTGCTTCTCCTGGGTCTGATGTGAGGCTAACATCCCTCTTAGAGGCACCCCCATTTGGAGGGGGGAGCTGGGAAAGGGACACATTAGGCATTTGTTAGTTTGTGATACCACGATAAGGGAGCTGTCCTCCTCCTCCTGGGTCTGGGGATCACAGGACAGGAGGGAGTTCCCTGCCAGCAAAACTTCAGTCAAAACACCTCCTTTGGGCTTCCCTGGTGGCGCAGTGGTTGAGAGTCCGCCTGCCGTTGCAAGGGACACGGGTTCTTGCCCCGGTTCGGGAAGATCCCGCATGCCGCGGAGCGGCTGGTCCCGTGAGCCATGGCCGCTGAGCCTGCGCGTCCGGAGCCTGTGCTCCGCAATGGGAGAGGCCACAACAGTGAGAGGCCCGTGTACTGCAAAAAAAACAAAAAAAACAAAAAACACCTCCTTCCCGTTCCCCTCTCCCTGCACGAGTCTGCAGGAGTCTCGCACGACCGCATCTCGCCACTGCTCCGCTGATGACGCAGCATTATCTTGAGATAATTGCTCAAGTTTCTTCCTTGTTGAATGGTACAAAATAGCTCTGAAATTAACAGGAAGATATTTTTACATAACTGGTATAACTTGTTGCTTTAATTAAATATTACCTCACCTCATTTTATTTTAACTAGGAGTTTAAAAGTATTATTTAAAGAGTCTTTGAAATGCTTGTAACTAAGAACCAACAGAAAAAAATTAAATTTAGAATACAAATGATCTCCTTAATTTCACCTTTTTGTTTTTTGTTTGCTCTAAAACATTATTGAACTTTTGGTAAATATTTTGATTTAAGGTATCTTGGATCTTGTTATTTGGTCATCTAAGACTCATTATTTCAATACAGGGGGAAAAAAAGATTTAGCAATTTCTTTTTATCTTGCTAACATGTAAAGTTTGCCATCCAGTCATTTGAGTGTGATCCCTAGGTCCTCGGCAATATGTATTTGCATTCACGTTATTTCTGTTCTACTGCAGTTTTGAAAAGCATATAACGTGCCACCAATCGTCATGTAATTTTTAGATGATGTAGCTATAGCTATCAAAATTGATATTAAGTAATGCCTAATACTGTGATAAGTAAACTTCATGAGATCTTCATTTTCACATTAAACGTGAAAAAATAAACTTAAAAAAATTTATTATTATTTTTTAAATTCCCACCAACAGTGTATGAGGATTCCCTTTTCTCCACACCCTCTCCAGCACTCACCATCTGCAGCTTCCTCGACGATGCCCATTCCGACCGGTGCGAGATGACATCGTACTGTAGTTTTGATTCGCACCTCTCTAATGATTAATGATGTTGAGCATTCCCCCATATGCTTGTTGGCAATCTGCATATCCTCCTTGGGGAAATGTCTATCTAGGTCCTCTGCCCATTCCTGGATTGGGTTGTTTGTTTCCTTGACATTGAGCTGCATGAGCTGCCTGTAAGTTCTGGAGATCAACCCCTTGTCACTTGCTTCATCTGCAAATATTTTCTCCCACTCTGAGGGTTGTCTTTTCATCTTGTCCATGGTTTCCTTTGCTGTGCAAAATCTTCTAAGTTTCATTAGGTCCCATTTGTTTATTTTTGTTTTTATTTCCATTTCTCCAGGAGGTGGGTCAAAAAGGATCTTGCTGTGATTTATGTCATAGAGTGTTCTGCCTATGTTTTCCTCCAAGAGTTCGACAGTGTCTGGCCTTACATTTAGGTCCTTAATCCATTCTGAGTTCACCTTTGTGTGTGGTGTTAGGGAGTGTTCTAATTTCATTCTTTTACATGTAGCTGTCCAGTTTTCCCAGCACCACCCATTGAAGAGGCCGTCTTTTCTCCATTGTACATTCTTGCCTCCTTTATCAAAGATAAGGTGACCAGGGCTTCCCTGCTGGCGCAGTGGTTGAGAGTCCACGCCTGCCAATGCAGGGGACACGGGTTCGTGCCCTGGTCCGGGAAGATCCCACATGCCGCAGAGCGGCTGGGCCCGTGAGCCATGGCCGCTGAGCCTGCGCGTCCGGAGCCTGTGCTCCGCAATGGGAGAGGCCACAACAGTGCGAGCCCTGCGTACCGAAAAAAAAAAAAAAAAAGATAAGGTGACCATATGTGCGTGGGTTTATCTCTGGGCTCTCCATCCTGTTCCATTGATCTATACCTCTGTTTCTGTGCCAGTACCATACTGTCTTGACCACTGTAGCTTTGCAGTATAGTCTGAAGTCCAGGAGCCCGACTCCTCCAGCTCCATTTCTCTTTCTCGAGATTGCTCTGGCCATTTGGGGTACCCTGTGTTTCCATACAAATTGTGAAATTTTTTGTTCTAATTCTGTGAAAAATGCCAGTGGCAGTTTGATGCTGCTCTCTGATCTGATCTCCATTGATTAGTTTTGCCTATTTTATTTTAGTTTTGCCATTCCTATAAATGGCATCAAACAGTGTGTTCTTTTTGTGTCTGACTTCTTTCACTCAGCATCACGTTTTTGACAGATGTATTGTTAAGCATCTCAGCCATTTGTTCTCTTTTCTTGCTGAGTGGTACTCTTCCTTTGTGAGATGTATCACAGTTTGTTTATCTTTCCCCTGTTCTGGCCATTTGCATTTCAATCCACTTTTTTCAGCCACATTTCCTGCTGTTCCTGATCATTGTACCTGTCCAACCCTCTACCTGTTTGACTCCAGTGGCCTCCTGGATAGTCTTGCACCCTCACATCCCCCCCCCCACACACACACACCTTGCCTTTGCTTGTGCTGTTCCTTCTGTCTGGAATGAGCTGTTTTCTGCTCCTCTGCCCAGCAAAATCCCCCCTGGGGCCCAATTCTGGCAATTCCTCTTCTGTGAGGCCTCTCTGGTCCCATCCCTGCCCTGCCCTGGACTCCTGGGGCTCTTGCTCTGCTCAAGCGGCTGTGACGGCGTTTAGGGGTCTTCTGGCAGGTGATGCCCACGTCTGGCTCTTATGCTAGACTGAACTCCAGCAGAGGGAACAGTGCCTTACTCACTCCCTGTCCCGTGAACACTGCCCAATGCCTGGAGGAGAACAGATGCCTGACGTTAGTTGAGTGAACACATGATAACTATCTTGCCTGCGTAACAGAATATGAAGACTCAGGATGTGAATTTCACTTCCTTGCACATTCCCAGGGGGATGAGGGAGGGCAGGCCAGGCCACCCCCCAGATGGGGCCAAAGCATCTGGGGAGGGATCAGAGAGTCTCAGAGAGAAATGGTGGCAGTCAATTCTTGAGCCTGGCTCTTCCTGTCTGAGCTTGGTTGGAGCATTCAATACCCTTTCCTCCAAGCCTGAGACTCCTTCCAAAGGAGACAGGCCTGGCTCTCTCCTCACAGCCCATGGATCTGAGAGCCTCAGACTCAAATCTTTCGTCCCAAGGAATCTCTTTGATGATGTGGGTATTTGGGCTAACCCATGGGAGGCTGGAGGGGCTGATCCCATGCCTGGGACACAGTAGGTCGATCTTCTTGATGTCCCTCCCATCCTCTTTGTCTTGCCTTCACTCTTAGGCCACAGGCCTCAACGCAATCTGGCTAAGCCTTTTGGCTGGGTCCCAAAGCAGAGTGGAGGTACAGATGCTCTAAGAACAGCTCTTGTTTTTGCGAAGGGGAGTGGTCTGGAAAATTCCAGACTGGGAGTCCTCAGGGCCCTGCTTCAGTGCCAGGGGTCACTTGGCATATTTATTGCACAATATTTATTGAGCACCTGTCCTGCTGGAGGCGTTGCAGCCACTGGGACACACCAGTGAACACAGCAAAGTCCCCTTTCTAGGAGCTTCAATTCCACTCACACTATTTTTGGGGGGATAAAATTTTTACTGAGATATAATTCATATACCATAAAATTCACCCATTTACTCTGTACAATTCAGTAGTTTCTGGTGCATTCACAGAGCTGTGCAATTGACAACCACGATCAATTTTAGAGTATTTTTATCACCCCCCCAAAAGAAACTTCATGCCCTTTGGCACTCACCTTCCATCCCCCGACACCGCCTGGCCCTAGACAACCAGCAATCGACTTTGCAAGGTTCAGTTCTCTACTACATAATTCCGTTATAGCTGAATAACGTTCCATTTCATGGCTGTACCACATTTTGTTTATCCATCCATCAGCTGATATATACTTGGGTTGTTTCCACTCTTTGGTTATAATGGATAATACTGCTATGTGTGGACATAGTTTTTCATTTCTTTTGAGTCCACACCTAGGAATGGAATTGCTGGTTCATATGGTAATTCTATGTTTAGCGTTTTGAGGAACAGCCAGACTGTTTCCCACAGGGGCTGCACCATCTGTTCTATGCACTCTTATTGAGGGAGGCCTCCCCTGGGCCAGACCAGAGTGGGAATTAGTAAGCTGACTGTCATTTTTCCTGTAAGGCAAAATACCAGTAATTTCCAGACCAGCATTTCTTTTACCAGCCTCAATTTAAGATGATATTATTTGCATTCTTGTCATTTTAATATTTAGTGTACTAATGAGGGCTCAATGTATAACCTACTTAATTTCTTAACACGATAGCTACATTTTCTCCTAAGTCACCACAGACAACTGTTTCCTCCAGAACCTTCCATCCTGGGCCACATTCTCAGCCTGAGGGGATGCCCGGTTCTGGCCAGACGAGCTGGAAAGCAGCAGGAGGGAACTTGCTGGGGTGATGAAAATGTTCTGTATCTCGACTGTGGGGTTGATTACGTATTTGTCAAAACGCATCCAATTGTACATTAAAATGAGCGGAGTTTTGTGCTTAAACATTTCTATAAAGTTGTTTTTAAAGTTATTTTTTTTAGTAGTCTGAGGTCAAATTGCGAAGGACTTTAGATGTCATGCTAAGAAGATTGGGCTTTATCCAGGAAGTAATGGGAGGCTTATTAATCAAAGATTTTTCAGTTTGCTTTGGTTTGGTAGCAAGTAAAAGTCCAACTCAAGACAGCTTAAGCAAAAGAGGGAACTTCTCTGAAGGGTCCAGGGGCAACTCACAGAATTCAAGGCAGATTTGGGGCTGAAAGCCTAAGGAGGCTTCTCTCAGCTTTGCCTCCCAATAACCCTGTGGCCGCCATAGCTGAGGACACCGTGCTCAGAGAAGTAAAGTGACTTATCCAGGGATGCACAGCCAGCAGGCAGCATGGTAAGCTTGGAGCCCAGGTCAGTCTGATGCTGATGCCTGTGTCTTGACGGGAGCGGCAGAGAAGAGTTCACTCGAAAAGGTCCCTGGGAGAAACAGAGCCAAGCAGATGGAAGGAGACTGGGAGTGGGGGAGGGGCGCAGAGCACGGCCAGCAGTCTTGCTTGAGTTAAGAGCAGTTGATGGACCAAGGGACTGGGAGGTGATGGAGGGGGACTCAGGACTGCAGATGGCCCGAGGTCTGAAGGACAGAGAGGCATGTAACTGGCTGGGGGTAGCTTTCCAAGAAGATGGGCCTGTTTCTCCAGATCCAAGAGGGTAGGTTTCAGAACTTCTCTGAGGCTGTTTCCTCAAATGAGGAGTTAACAATGCCTGCATGGGTCATCAATATTACAGATGCTGCAACAGAAAGCTTCTCCTGGTACCCAGCACTGAGCAACTGCGATGATTATCAGTTATCAACAATATATAACTCTATATTTATAGAGCTACCGTTATTGATAATAATATTGAGTCCTTTATGCCTCCTCCTGCAACCTTCTCACCCTATCGAGCATTTTCTCTTATTCTGGGCCAGGAAAGAGGGGAGCCGAGCACCATCCCTCAGAACTTGATGGTTCCTGGAATGAACTGAGCCCGGAAGAGTGAGGGACTGAGGGCCCTTGGCGCTGGAGGAAGAGCCCAGGGGTTTGTAAGGGCAGCCTGGGTTCTCACAGCCAAAGCTGCAAGAGGACACATATTCGAGCTCTTTCGGGGATGGGGGCATCAGCGCTGGGCTTGTGCCTAAGTAGGATAAATAATAGCCTATTTGTTGGGATTTGAGGTACACTGGCCCCTAGATCTCTCCTCCCGCCTTGTACTATGGAATTTTATCATAGGAATCTCATTGCTTTTTCTGGAGATTCTCGGCTCCATGGAAATGTAGTCCTGGTCTCACTTGGCTACTGAGCCATCCTATAAACTTCTGTGACACTGACATTGAGTTTCTCACCCCTTCCCCCGAGGGAGAAGTGTGAATGGGGGTGGGGGGAAAGCGCGCATTGGGGAGTAGAGGGGCTCACACACGCTAATCACTTATTTGTGCCGGGAGCTGTCCAAGGGCTTCAGCTACATCATCCAACTCAATCCTCACAACAGCTCTGTGCTCTAGGTGTAACCAGCTCCATGGCACAGACAAGGCTGCAGAGACTCAGGGGAGATAATGTCCCTTAATCAAGGTCACACAGCCAGGAAGTAGTGAAGTCAGGATTCCTACCCAGAAGCCCCTGCTCTTCCTACTGTGCCCCTTCTGGGAGTGGGATGGGCATGAAGAAGCATCAGCCTACATTTCACAACCTTACCCCAGAAAAGCAGTAATGTTGTGCAGTTACAGGGGCCCTGACAGGCCACACAGCCCAAACTCTGTGACCTGAGGCAGCCCAAGGCCTGAGTCCATCCCTCAAGCAGGCAGCCAACCCTTCAGAAGGCTCTGCAGGTCATCCATCAGGAGCTCCAGAGTGGCAGGGCAGGCCGGGAAAATACCCAGGACGAGCAGTGAGGTCTGCGGTCCTGAAGACAGAAACCTCACCTTCAACCCCCCACCCTCCCCACGCCAGAGGCCTAGAAGCCAGGAGCAGGGGCTCTGAGGTCTCACAGCAGCCCTGCAGGGAAAGGAGGCCCCCTGGAGCCAGCTGGATGGGAAGGAACGCCTGGTCTCTCAACATAGCTCCCCTCCCAACCTTGAAAATAGCCTCTGGGAAAAGCACAGCTCCCTCTCAACCCCCGAGACAGTTCCTCTCTAGGATCTGTAGGCTTGGAGCAAAAAGTTCCCCAACTCCTCAGTGCCTCTGCCTCTGCCGCCCAGGCCTCTGGGCCTCTGGCAGGGACTGTGCCCTGGTCAGGACAGCTGGCAGCCCCTGTGCTTCCACCCCCACCCTCTCCCTGTTCCCAACTCCCAGGTTATGACACAGGGGCAGGAGAAGGAGGAGGTGGAGACTTAGAGGGAAAGGGGACATGGATGCCGAGGAATGTAAAGGGGCTGGGAGGTCCTGACCAGAAACCCTTCTGCCGTGCCGCTCTGCACCTGCCCAGCACCGTGGGAATGTCTGGTGGTCGCTGTCAGCTGTGCTCTCCAGGAGCTTGGGACGGAGGCTGGCACCAAGCGCCCCTCCTCAGGCCATTAAGGTCATGAATGAGGCCAGGGCAGCCCCCTCTGCCCGTCTGATGGCCAGGACAGCTGCCAGCGCTTCCTGTCCCTGCTTTGGGGGGTGGGGAGGAGAGGCGTTCCTGGTCAAGAGAGGGTTGAGGGTCTCAGGGGCTCCGGGGGTATGTAGCACGTGTATGGGCATCAAAGCATGTGAATCACTGGGTGTGCCTGTGTGTTGCCAGCACGAAATTCTCTGCGCACGGCTGGGTGTGCGTGGGGATCCTCGGGCTAGCATTCCTGTATGCAACTGTGTTAGTCTTTCATTTAACACGCAGTATTGAGCACCTACTAAATGTCAGGCACTGTTCTAGATGCTTGTGATACATCAGTGAACAAAACAGGCAAAGAGCCCAGCTGTCATGGCGCTTACATTGGTGGAGCGGTGGAGGGGTTACTGCTGGGGATGAAGACAAGAAAAAATAAGCATAGAATATAGTAAGTTAGAAGGTGCGGTGAGGGGGCGGGGGGAGTAGAACAAGATGAAGGGATGAGTTGCAGTGTTAAATAAGGGCCTCAGAGTAGGGTCCATTTGGAAGGTGAATTTTGAGCTGACTCCTGAAGGCGAGGCGAGGAAGTTGGTCATACGGATATCTGGAAGAAGGCTTCCAGGCAGAGTGAACGGCATGTCTGGCATTGTTGAGGAACAGCAAAGAGGCAGGAGAGGCCAGAGTGGGGTGAGGAAGGAGTCACGGAAGTCAGTGAGATTAGGGAGCTGACCAATGGCTCTATGGCGTCCTGGTGTGTTCATCTCAGGGTGTGCCTCCCAGTCCATCGCCAGGGTCCCCGTTTACCTGGTGCTTTGTGCTCATCACTGCGCACGGCCAGGTGTGCACCATTCGGCCTGGGCACGTGGAAGTCCCTTATGGCAGTAGTGTACCTGTCTATGTCCCAGAGTCTGAGGGTCCCTGGGTCTGAGCGTCCGGGAACCCCAGCTTGCCCACCCCGCCACGCGTCGGAGGGCTGGGCGTCACGTGACCGCCCCGCCTCTTTCTGCCCCGCCCGCTCCAGACTTCGGCTCTGCGCTGCGCCTGCGCATTCGCCCTGCTGTGCCTGCGCTGCTGCTGCTGAGACCTGACGGGGCCGTGGGGAAGTGCAAGTGCCGCAGCGTCTCAGGCCCAGGGCTGCCCGTTGGCTGCCCAGCTTCGGCCAGTTCAACAAGTACATAGGGAAGCTCTTCAACAGCAGGTGGGCAGGGAGGAAGGGAGGGGGAGGGGAGGAAACAGACACCACCTGCCCCCGCTACGCAACCCTACCCCACCCCACTCCCTGCGCATCGCAGCCCGGAACCGGGCTCGCAGAGCAGCCGCATGGCCTCTGCAAAGACGTGTTCCCCAGCATGAAGTCCAAGAACGCTAAGAACTCTAATGACGCGAACAACCCTAAGAATACTCCACCAGCAAACGCTACGAAACCCCTATCAGCGAACGCCACGAAACTCCCCCGACAGAACACCACGAACCCGCCACCCCGGAACGCCGCGAAACCCCGACCAGCAGCCTCCTCCCGGGGCCCCAGGTAGGAGAGGCTGGGCTCGGCTGGCACCAGTCAGGGGCCTCGGAACTGGGGGCAGGTTGGGCGGGAGCGAAAGGAAGCCCTGAGGGCTGGGGGGAATCCAGGGCCCCGGGGACTTCCTTCTCCAGGCTGGGCTTTGACTTCCAGAAGCCCAACTCAAGTCTCCCTGCCCACCAACCCTCTTTATATTCTGAGAGGGGCCCAACTCCTGCCCAGCCCGGCCCCGGTGAGAACAATAAAGAGAAACGGAATCTCTGTTGCTTCCTTGACTTCTGTGGGCCCTGGGCAAGAAGGGACCTGTCCTCGGAGAGGGGAGAGGGGTTCCTGGAGCTGCTACAGTAGAAGGAAAAAGACCTCAGCTGTGGGGTCTTCCCTGCTTCCTCCCTGCGACCCATCCACCTTCCCCCACCTAAGACACTTACACCACTCCGGGGGAGGGGGCGGCGGGGGGGCCCTAAACAAGAGGGAGAGCAGAGGTGAGAGAAGTGGGTCCCAGCAACCTCGGGGGAGGAGCTTCAGCCAGACCCCGCCCCCCAAGTTTCTGCCCCGAGCAAGGCAGCTTTGATGCCAGCCTGGGAGGTCAGGGTTGGCACAGGAACAAGCAGCCCCCCAGTGTGCAGAGCATTAAGGTCCTGGCTTTCCCTCACCCCCGGGGACCCTCTCAGCCCCTCTGGCTGTGAGCAGAGCAGGGAGAGGGCAGGAGCTCAGCCAGGCCTGTCCCCGAGAAGCTGTCTCCCCTGGGGGCAGGGGCAGAGGCCCCTTCCTGATCCAACTGTCACATTCAGGTATGTCCTGAGCAGAGTCCCGATTCCTGCTCCTGGGAAGTAACTACACCTCTCCCAACCTAGAACCCATCCCCTTAGCTGCCAGGGAAAATTCTGGGACTTAAGGCTCCATCATCCAAACTCAAGCTCTATTCTCCTGCTGAAACCAGCCCCGCTCTCGGACACCTCCTTGGATGTAAGAATCGGCCTGAACCATGCGCTTGCCCAGTGGCGGCATCCTCTCCAGCCTTTTGCCTTTCAGGGCCTAGTTCCACTTTCAAGTCGTTTGCACACACCAGACAGCCAAGACTTGAGGGGAACCACAGTGTGGTGTCGTTGCCATGGGGTCAGTGTGAGGTGCTGAGCCCAGAAAAGTGGACCCCCTCATCCACCGAACCCACAAGCCCCATCTCGTCAGGCAGGACGTGTAGGGGAGGCAGAAGGAGCCATTCCAGGAACCAAGAAGGTTTGAATTCTCTCACTTCTCCCCCCACCCCTGTCCACAGGTGCTCCCAGGCCAGGAAAAGAGGAGAGAGACAAGGTCACTCCCTCCCAGTCGCAGACACATCAGCCCATCCCCACCTATTCAGGATGCCTGAGAAGGGCGAGGGCTGGCAAGGGCCACTGGGACCCCTCGTCAGTGCAGGCCTCCCCGGGCAGGATCATGGTCCTCACCCTCCCAGAGCTGGAGTGTGCAATCCACTGACTGGACTCCTGGAGGTGGCCGGAGAGCTCAGCCAATGCAGCCTCCTCCCTGGAAGGCCGAATTCCTCCTGCGGCCTCCCCTCCTGCGACTACTTAAACAGCTCTTACATCCAGGAGTTCACTACCTCTCAGGGCAAGTCCTTTCCAGTTTTCTGGTTCTTCAAAGATGAAACTTATAGTCAAGGAAAGCCTGCCTTCCGGAGCCCATCCCTCTGCTCGTCTGTCCACCATGCTTTATGGAAGCATCTGGTTGGCTGCAAGTCTGCCCTGCAGAAGCTCGCGTCTGCTAGCACTTTTCTGGGTTAAGGGCCATGCTAAATGTTTTACATGCATTATTTCACGTCCTGCTCACTACAACCCTATCATTCAGGTTATGTCCTGGCCCCAAAGCGCACAGGGAACGTGGCACATCCTGGATTCTAACCCAGGTTCATCTGACTCTAAAGCCAATGCTGTATCCCTGTATTAGATTGCCATCTGCTGTCGGACCTTGGACAAGCTGCTGGACCTCTCTGAGCCTCCGTTTCCTCCTCTGTAGAGCGAGGATAACAGTTTCTCCCCCCTCACAGAGAGGGTTAAATGTCCCTGGCACACAGAGGCTCCTTTTCCCAACAACCTCACGTGACACCATCTCCAGACCCCTCCCCACCACGTCCCCCTCCTCTGGCCGTGCTTCTGCTGGGCACCGTGCCGTGAGGAGGCGCCCTTCGACCGAACACGCACAGTGACACACCTCTGACTGCCCAGAGGAGGGCAGCTCCGATGCCACAGGTGTAGCCGGTGACTGTCTTAACCCCAGTCATTCCTCGGGGCTGGGCTGTCGCGCCTGCCCCCATGCCAAGGACACTTTAGTATAAATGAGCACTTCACCTACTGCCTAGGCTATAGGAAAGCATTCATGGGGGTGCATTTGGGGGCAGGGCTGCCATCAAACCAATGATCAGGAGGGTCTAGGGATGCTGAAACGGGATGATTCAAGCTTCACTGACTTGCTGAATGAACTTGGGGGAGTCCCTGCCTCCCCTTGGGCCGCAGTTTGCCCCTCTGTGAAGTGGAGAGGTTGAGCTGGATGGCTCTGATGACCCTACGGGCGTTCTGGATCATTCCTAACACCCTTGTTCCCTTCGCCTCCCCCTTGCCCCCCCTTTCTTCCTGTGCATTTGGCCTGCTCCTGCCCCGACCTGGGGTCCCCAGAGACACAGAGAATGAGGCTATGACTTTGATGTGCTTTATTTAGCCTGCGTGGGAGCAGGGGGCAAGCTGCGGCCCCAGCAAAGGGTGCGGAAGGGCGAGCTGGGCCGGCACTGCCCTGGAGTCAGAGGGGCAGGAGGTGGCTTTACGAGTCCCTCGGGCTGAGCTGCCTGTGCGGAGAGGGCAGAGCGTGGCAGCATGAGTGGGGAGTCCTCGTGCCCTCGGAAGACCTCAGGCCAGCCCTAGGCCCCTGTTCTCCCCCACCCCCGACACACACCCCGGTTTCCGCCCCAGGCATCTGGACACACAGGGCAGGGAACCAAGCCCACCTGGGGGGAGCTGCGTGGGGGGAGCCACACTCCGAGAAGTCCAGCGCGCCTTCTTTGTCTCTTTTCCCATACCTGGGAGGGGAGAGGTAGCTGGGGCCAACGCTGTGCCGGGGTGCCAGCTCTCCGGCCTCGTGCCCACCCCTCGGCACCATCCCACCCGGGGCACAGGGGCCCAGGCCAGATCAGTAGAGATGCTCTGCTTTCCCAAGAGCGTGAAAGGGTCTAGGGCAGGGGTCTCTCGCCCTCTCTCGCACACACCTGGGCCTGGTCAGCATGTTGATGTATCTGCGGAGCTCCGCTGCGTACTGGGCCATCTGCTCCGGCGTGGCATTGTCCCCCGGGTATACTGGCTCCAGCGGGGCCCCCCGGGCACCCAGTGGTGGTCGCAGCAACAGAGCCACGCCCGTGGACAGAAGCAGCAGGAAGAGGCAGCGGTGAGAGGCGGCCATCTGAGGGGCAAGGAGCAGGGAGACAGAGGCAGCACGGAGCCCACCTGCCCAGCCCCAAGCCCGTCACCCATTTCTCCAAGCCTGGGACGAAGAGCAAAGGGCTACTCGGACCTGACCACCCCTCCTCCTAGAGCCTGCCCTGGAGAGCACGACGGCCCCTCTCAGGAGCAGCGCAGCAGGCGGAGCTTAGCCAGGGCCCGGGCAGAGCAGAAAAGTGTAGCAGAGAAGGTGGGGCCGTGGGGCAAGAGACACAGGACTCATGACATCCAGGACCTGATGGCTCTGAAGAGGCAGGTGCAGGGTGGGAGTTGGAGCAGAGGGGCTGCTGGGAAGTACGGGCACGCCCACTCCCCTGCAGGTTGGGGTCACACAGAATGAACTTGTGAACCAAAGGGCAGGAATCCATTGCCTGTTGGTGTGCTGCCCTCCCACCCTCCCCAGCCTCCCCGCCAGGGGTAGACATGCTGATGCGGGTCCTGGAGAGAACACCACAGCCCCTGTCGCTGTGAGCAAGAGGCCGGCCACACGCATGGACTTGTGTTCACAGCCACCATCCCCTGCCCCCGGCACATTTGCAGTCTTCTAGTCAGCGGCAGGCTGCTCTTCCAGGGTGCTGGATTTGTCCAGATGCAGAGCCGGACCCACGTAGGACCTCAGGCCTCCGGAGGCCCCCAGCCCTGCAAGGCACCGGCTCCTTCCCCACATCCCAGCCCGAGCCCCTCAGAGCCCCCCGACCCCGAGCTCAGGACAGGCTGAGCCCACTTACCCTAAATCCTGAGGGAGCGGGTGCTGGACCAAGCGGGTGCCTGCCTCAGGCTGGATGGATCCCCCTGCCCTCGGCCATAGCCCTTTTATAGTCCTCAGCCCCCCAGAGTCCCCGCCTCCTGTCAGCCTCTCTCACTCCCCAGCCCTCAGCCCCTCCTCCCACCGTCTCCCGGGTGCCCACGACGCCAGCGCTAGGGCCAGGTACAGGAGGGGAACAGGGAAGTGTTCTGGGTGCCACACTAGCGCATAACGGGTAAAAGTTATGGACAACAGTCTCCTGTAGGCCCCCCTCTGCCTTCGGGCACCAGAGCAGGCTTAGTTCAAGAAGGACGGGGTTCTGGGACATCAGGATAACTGGAAGGTTCTGATTACAGGCCTGGGAACAGCTCCACCTGCCTCCCAAGGATTAACCCAAATCCTCAAACAGATTCCCTCAGGGCGGAAGATGGAGGCTGTGGCTCAGAGACTCCAGGGACGAAGACTGGAGACTCAGGACTTCCTTTCCAGTTTGTGATTAGAACAAGATGGGAACGGGGGAGATGCTTCAGGTAACCAGGGAATGTGGAAAGGAGTGGGGACCCAGGCAGGGAGAAACCCTCTCCCTGGCTGGTGTATAGGATGCAGAATGAGAACTGATGTGCCCCGGGGGGAGGGGGGTGCCAATATCTAGTAGCCGTTTCCCAGCTCCCCCATTCCAGGGAAGTGATAAAAACCAGCATCATTTGGAAAGCCTTGAATTTTCCAAAGTGTTCCCAGCTCAGTCACCTCAGTGAGTTCCTTCAACAACCCATTTTACAGATTCAGAAACTAAGTCTCAGAGACATTAAGTAACTAGCCTCAGGCCACATAACTAGTCAGTGGGAGATACAGGGTTTGAAACAAAGTCTAACTCCAAAATCTGGACTCTTCTAAGTAGGGCTGTTAAAATATTGCTATAATTTCCTGATTTTTGGCTGAGAAACATGAGGCTCACAGAGGCGAAGACACTAGCCCAAGATCACACAGTTGTCCAGGACTCAAGTTCTGGCTTAGATTCCCAACCCACCAGTACCAGCAGCCCCACCCCCACCCCACCCCCAGGAACCTCTGAGTCTCCCCTACTCAGCGTCCCTTCCCCAGCCCCCTGCCCCCTCCCCAGCTCAGGCCAAAGAGCACAAGTGACTGTCTGAATAACTCAAAGAAGCCTGAGTAGGGAGCAAAGGACTTTTCACCCCTGAGGTTCTGCTGTCCCAGATCAGGACACCAAAAGAGTGTGTCAGGAGAGGATTTGGTTGTGGGGCGGGGGGGGGTAAGGACTGGAGGTGTTGCTGCAGGGACCTGAGCTTTGCTTTTCCTCAAGATAATGAGGATTAAGGAAGCCTCAGGAAACACCAGTGTTCTGTCTTGTTCCTCTCAGTTCTGACTTCTGGCAACAAGAAGAACAATAATGCTTCACCCAACAACAACTTACATTCTGCAAAGAAAATATGGAGGTCGTTCGCTCTCCGCTAGCCCTGGCCCTTCTCTGGCCTCGGGATCCCACTTGGTAAAACAAGGGTGAATTAGTGGCTGGTCCCAGGAGGGCCTCTGGTGAAGCCAGCAGAGGCTGCAGGCTGCCACCAGGGGGCGCCAGGCTCCAACCCTAGTTCAACAGGTCTGGTCTCCCACAGCACTGTAGTGCTGTGGGACGGTTCTGGCCATCACCCCGGTCAGCTCCCAACCCCTGCAGACAGATGGTAGACCCGGGGATTGACTCAAGTGCTGGGGCCATCTATAGTTTTGGCCTGTCACAGAGGGGACATAGCTTTGTCAGTGCCTAAGAAATGACAGTTACTCTACAATGTCAGCTGAACCTACGGCCTTCGTTTTTCGCCTTTGCAAACAAGTGATTCCTCTTCTGGGTCCTCTCAGGGATGTTGTGACAACTGAGGAGGAAGGGGTAGTGGATGTGCTTTCTAAACCGTATGGCCGTGTCCAGACGGGCGATGCTTCTCACTCCCCTTCGTATATTCCCAGGGCTTGCCGTGGAGCCCTGCTTGGAGAAGCACTAAGGACTTACTTGCAGACAGAGTAAGTGCAGGCGGAAGTGATCTCTCTCCCCCTGCCAAACCTCATGCCTCCGGGACGGGGACGATGGCCATTGGGCAGCGTTGGGACTGGCGTAAGGGCTCAATGAGACGAGGAAAGGAAGACCCCAGAAACACCTGGGGTCACTAGGTGAAGATGAGTGGACAGTAGCAAGGGGCACGGGGGTCCCCACATATGGGACTGCAAGAGCAGGAATTGGACCAGCATTGCACCCTCCATACCCACCCCCTACAACAAGAGCTCCTCCAAAGCAGCCTGGGCCAACTCTTAGGCCAATGTCTTATTCCCACACTGGATGGCAGCAGGAGAGGTGGGGAAAGCTAAGCTGTGGCCACCCCCAGATACCAGGAACCCAGGGGGTCCCCCATTCCCTGGGGAAACCCCTTGGGCTGAGGATTCTCACACACACCTTGGGCCCCTATCCCACCCCTTTAGGACCAACTCACGCCCAACTAAGGGCTCAGGTCACTAATTTGGAACCCGGGCTCTGTCCCCACTTCCCTCCGCCCTGGGGACTCCATCTGCGTCCAGGGTCCCCTGCAGGCTCAGGAGTGCTCAGTAGCTCTCCCTGTCCCCAGTGCCTGCAAAAGCAAATCCTATCATTGTCAGCTCGAATTTTTCCTGAAGAGGAAGTCTTCTTTCTTGCTAAGAGAAAGGCTAAACCAATCCATATAATAAAGTGTTGGGGGAGAGGGATGGATGAATGGGGAGGAAAGAAAAACGTAGGGGCTGGCTGTGGAAGGAGGGGAGTTTTTCCTTTGGGGTGGAAGGGAGCGATGCCAGAGCAGTTTTGAGATGGGTTAGGAGTGAGTAGGAGAAGAAAGGAAAAGAAGGGGGATACTCAAGCATGTGCCAGGCTATGCCGAGCTGACCTGTAGATTCAGCTCTCCTACTCACCAGTTCTGCCGTTCATTAGCTGTGTGACCTTTAGCAACTTATATCACCTCTCTGAGCCTTAAAGCAGGAACTATTATTATTATTTAAGGTGTAAGGTGTATTATT